>NC_044555.1:61596212-61924426 GCF_007565055.1 Rhinopithecus roxellana | reverse complement strand
TTCTGTCCTGAGGGCCAGCAGCCATGAAATCCATCCATCCCTGAGGCAACACGTTGATTCCACTAATTTCATATGGGTGCCTACAGCACCAGTAACCCAGTTGCTGAGATCCTAAGCCCAAAGGAACAAGTGGGACCCTGACATCATTAAAAAGTGTGCAAAGGATCTGAATAGACATTTGTCAAAATAAGACTTACAAATGGCCAATGGGTATATTAAAAAATGCTCAACATCATTAATCGTCAGAGAAATGCAAATCAAAACCACAAGCTATCATCTCACTCTAGTTAGAATGGCTATTAGGAAAAAGAGAAAAAATAAATGCTGGTAAGGATGCAGAGAAAAGGGAACTCATACACTGTTTGTGGGAATGTAAATTAGTACAACCATTATGGAAAATGATATGGAGATTTCTCAGAAAAACTAAAACTATAACTACTTTATGATCCAGTAACCCTACTACTGGTTATTTATCCAACAGAAAGGAAACCAGTATATCAAATGGAGACCTGCACACCCATATTTACAGCAGAACTTTTCACAATAGCCAAGATAGGAAATCAACTTAAGTGTCCATCAATAGATGCATGGGTAAAGAAAATGAGGCATATTTACACAATGGTATACTATTCAGCCATAAAAATCATTGTCTTTTTATTTGCAGCAACATGGATGAAAACAGAGATCATCATGTTAATGAAATAAACCAGGCACAGAAAGACAAATATCATGTTCCCACTTATAGGTGAGCGCTAAAAATGTTGATCCCATGGAGATAGATAGTACAATGATAGTTACCAGATATAGAGATGGATGAGGAGGTTGGGTGAAGAGAAGTTAGTTAATGAGTACAAACATGCAGTTAAATAGAAATAATAAGTTCTAGTGTTAACTAGAACAGTAGAGTGACTATAGTTAACCATAATTTCTTGTTGTGTCAAAATAGCTGGAACAGAAGATTTCAAATGTTCCCAATACAAAGAAATGATAAACATTTGAGGTGATGGGTATCTTAAACACCGTGATTTTATCATTACACATTGTGTGTGTGTATCATAATATGTACCCCATAAAGGTGTACAATTGTTAGGAGTCAATCAATCAATAAATAACATGAGAAGCAAAAACAAACCTGAAAAAAAGACAAATCTACAATTATATACAGTGATATCGACACCTCTCTCTCATCAAATGTTAGAATTACTGAACAGAAAATTAGGGGGAAAAAAGTAAACAAACAAACAAACAAAAAAACCTTAAATAAAATCATCAACCAACATGCTCTAATAGATATTTGTAGAATACTCCATCTACCTCTATTTTGTTGATTTATATTTTTATCCATAGGCCCCTGCCCAAGCAAATTACTTAGAAGCCCAAATGATTGAATTTATGCAGAGTATTTTTTCTGGCCATGATGAACTAATTAAAAATCAATAAGAGAAAGACAACAAAAATCCTGAAACACTCGTAAATTAAGCAACACTCCTCTAAATAATCCCTGTGTCAAAGAAGAAATAGCGAATGAAATAAAAATACTCAACAAATATGAAAAAACAAGAGACTAAATTTGTGAAATGCAGCTAAAGCAGTATCCAGGAGGAAATTTGTAATACTAAATAATTACAACAGAAAAAAAGAAAAGGCCTCAAATCAACGATCTAAGCTCCCACTTCAGAAAACTAGAAAATTAAGATAAATCCACAGTAATCAAAAGAAAGAAAACAAAAATCAGAGCAAAAATCAATTAAAAACGAAACAGAAAATTAGAGAAAACCAATGAAACAAAAGCTGGTTCTTTAAAAAAACTCAACAAAACTGACAAACTTCTAAAATGGCTGGCAGTGATTAAAGGGAAAAGTTGCAAATGATCAACTTCAGAAATAAAAGAGGAGATATCACACAGACTCTGCAAGTCTCAACAGATACTTAAGGAAATATACTGAACAACACTACACACACACATTTGACAATTTAGAATAAATAAAACAATTACTTGAAAAGCACAGGCTACCAAAACTCATCCAGTATGAAATAAATTATCTTACTAGGCATATAACTTAGAGTAATTAAATGCATCATTTTAAAAAGTTTCTGAAACAGAAATCTTCAGTACCAGATGACTTCAGTGGACAATTCCATGAAACATTTAAAAGACAATTATAACCAATTCTAAACATTATCTATCAGAAATAGAAAGAAGAGGGAACATTTCTAACTCATGTTTTTGAGAACAGCATTACTCAAATGGGAAAACCAGATACAGAGAATGCAATAATAATAATTAAAATAATTTTTAAATTTAATCAGTGTAACCCACCACTTGAACAAGCTATAGAAGAAAAATGGCATTATATTATCAATTGGTGCAGAAGAAGCATTTGACATAATTAAACACACATTCTTGGTAGGACTTTCAAAAAATTAGAAATAGGGGAATTAGGAATTGCGTTTCCCCAAATATATGTTGAAGTCCTAACTTCAGTGCCTATGAATATGACTTTATTTTAATCTAGAGTCATATCAGATGTAATCAAACCAGGATGGGGTCATTATGAATTCTTAATGAAATATAACCGGTTTTATAAGAACAAGAAAAGAGATACAGACAGGGACACACGGGGGAATGGCATGAGATGATGGAGGCAGGGATTGTAGTGATAAATGTACAAGCCGAAGAACCCTAAGGATTGCTGGCAACACCAGAAGCTAAGAGAAATGCATAGATCAGATTCTTCCCTAGAGCCTAGAGAGAAAGCGTGACTCTGCTGACACCTTATTTTTTAATTTCTAGTCTCCAAAACTGTGAGAGGATACATTTTTGTTATTTTAAGCCACCTGGTTTGTGGTAGTTTGTTACAGCAGCCCTAGGAAACTAATACAGAGAGGAACAACTTCCTCCACCTGATCAAAATTACCTTAAAAAATCGTACAGCTAACATCACATGTAATGGTGAAAGGCTGAATGCTTTCTACCTAAGTTTGGAAAAAAGGCAATGATGCCTACTCTTATCAGTCCTATTCAATATAGTACTAGAAGTCCTAGCCAGTGCAATGAGGCATAAAAGGAAGAAAAAGTTATAAAAAATAGTTGAAACGAAGAAATGTAACTATCCCTTTGTGTGGAAGACATGATTGTCTATGTAGAACATGCCAAAGAATCCAAAAGCAATGCTTATAGAATAAATAACTGTTCAGAAAATTCAGAAGATACAAAATAAGCACACAGATATCAATAGCACTTCTATATGCTAGCAACAAACATGGAGACTGAAATTGAAAACACAATAGCATTTATAATCACTCTAAAAATGAAATGTCTAGGTGAAAATGTATCAAAACTTGTACAGCATCTATAATCTGAAAATTATAAAACACCAATGAAAGAAATCAAAGAAAATCTAAGAAAACTGAGAGATCTACCATATGTGGTATGGTATGGTATAGTAAAATATATAGTAGTGTATATAACATAGTGAAAATGTCAAATGTTGGCAGGTTGATCTATAAGTTTAATAAATTTCTTTCACAATAAAATAAGAATTTTATAGATATAGATAAGCTTATTCTATAATTTATATACAGAGGTGATGGAAGTAGAATAGCTAAAATAATTTTAAAAGGAAATCATAAAGTGAGAAGAATCACTGTACCTGAGTGTGGTGTTATTAGCAAAGGATAAAGAGAACAGAATAGAAAGCCCAAAACTGGACTGACACAAATATATCCAACTTGATTTTTGACAACGTTTCAAAATCAATCAATGGAGGAAAGATAGTCTTTTAAACAAATCTTGTTGGACATCATCAGGGAAAATGATGAACTCCCAACCTAAATCCCATACCATATGCAACAGTTAATTTAAAATATATAATGGCTTTAAGATTGAAATGTAAAACTCTAAAATTTTTAAAAGAGAACATGGAAGAAAATCTTTGGGATTTAGTGCTAGGTGAGAAGTTCTTAGGCATGACAATAGAAGCATGTTACAGAAAAGAAAAAAGACAACTTGCACTTCATCAAGTCATAAAACTCTTGCACCATAAAAATCCTGTTTAGAGGGTGAAATATAGAGAATATACAAAGAACTTTTAAAAATTTAGCAGTAAAATTTAATTGTCCCATTATATTATGATTGAAATAAATGAGTAGGTATTTCACCAAAGAGGAGACATGTATGGTGAGTAAGCACATAAAAAAGTGTTCAACGTAAACTGCCATTAGGGAAATGCAGATCAAAACCACAATGTGATATTACTATACACCTGTTAAAATAGCTAAAATGAAATAATAATAATAATAATAATAATAAATGCTGGTGAAGATGCACAGAAATTGGATCACTTATGCATTTCTGGTGGGAATGTACGGGTAAAGTCACTCTGGAGGATAGTTTTGCATTTTCTTACAATACTAAACATTTTATGCTATGTTCTTAGCAGATAAAATGTATGAGCTATTGATTGAAGGAGGATATGATTTAGTATAAAAAGGGGGTTTGTTGCTGTCCTGTTCTGAATCCCGTTTCAAGAGAGCACAAAATACACTGGACAGCATTCTTTCACACTAAATAAGCTAAGAGCAGCTCATTTTCTCATATGGGACCTTAAGAGTTGAGCAATTGCACTAAGAATAGGTTCAGAGGACTTGCAAAGCTAGCCAGACTCAAGTTTCCTAGAACTAAGAAGGGTTTTATTTCTATAAAACACTCATTTGGGATATATACAAGCAGAGGTTTTTCTCTGGGTTTTAAAACATAGGAGACTTAATATCAAAAACAATTACTCTCCCAATGTTAGGTTTTGGATAACTGATCAGGTTGATCAACGATATGAAAAAATATGTAATAACAATACCATTTATTGAATATTTAAAAGTTCTTGGCATTGTGTTGAGTCATTTATATACATTGCATTATTTGTTCTCATGGCAACATTACGGGTTGTATTTTATCTCCATTTTACAAATGAGGAAATGGAAGCTCGGAGGAGCAAAAATATATAGCTGAAAGTCCCACAGGTATTTAGTGGTTGAGCGAAAAATTATTTCTCACTCTGTTTGACTATGACACCAATTCTTTCACAAAAATGTCATATTTTTCAAACTGTAAAAGAAATTCCAGGTCATATAGTCCAATATCCACCTGATATTAGTTTCTTCTACATTACAGGTACTTCTCTGACTTAACATTTAACACTCTCCAACAAAGTGGAACATTCTGATCCCCAAAACTATCGCTAAATTTAACTGACTTTACCTCCTTAAAGTCTCTCCAACCTGTCTACTTTCCCTCTCCACTCGCCCTGCAAAACGCTCAAGTAACCTTCAGACAACAGCATTAGCCAACTAACTAATCTACCTCCATTCACTCTTACCCTTTTTGCATTTGTTTTCTACACATTTCATCTAAATGTTCTTTTTCAAATATATCACTCTGCTGATTTAATGACTTTTCAGTCTTCTTTGGATAAACAGCAAACATCTTGCCATAGCCTATAAGAACAGTAACTGTTAGGTGCTGGTTTGCTCAGATCTGTCCCAGTCTATCTTGTTGCCAAGCCTAATTATTAATTATCCTCTTTCATTCTCAAAACGTTCAAGTTTGGACAGTGAATTTTGTGGTTATCCTATCTATAAAGCCTTGGAACACCTGGCACAAGTAATTATACATTTAACCTTTCACCACTCCTTTTGACCATAAAGCTGGACAATGGTTACAAACAACCATTTCAGCCCTCGAGAAATGGACCAAATATATACAAAGCTAATAGGTGCTTATTCATGAAAACCACTGAACTTTAGATAAGGATAGTGTAAAAAGTCACACGCAAAAGACAACATATTATGTAATTTCATTTATTTGAAATATCAGAAAGGGCAAAACTAGAGAGACAAAGCAAATCAGTGGTTGACTGAGACTAGTAATGAGTATGGGAGCTGACTGCAAAAGGGTTTGAGGGAAATGTGGAGGGAAATGGAAAAGTTCTATATCTGGAATGTGGTTATGACTGCAAATCCTATAATTAAAATTATTAAAATGTACATTTACAATGAATGAATTTTATGTATGTTGTACCTCAAAAAGCTATAAAAGTATATTTTAACATGTGAGATTTTAGGTAAAAGTATTGTCATACTGCCTATGTTAGCACAAATATAACAAAGACAGTTACTATAGAAAGAAAATAAAACATAACATGGAATCAACATGGGTTTACCCAATTATTTCTGCCTAGTTAAACCATTTGATATGCTAACACAAATGACATTTGCAGAAAAACACTGAAACATCCTTTGAAAACAAATGGAAATATTAATAGCATCCTATATTTCAATTTTTAATTATTTACTTTTGTTTTCCTTTCTGGTCTTCACTTTGTATACCCTATTTTCCAATTGTTAAATAAAAATTTATTTATATGAAGCTTTGAGTCAGAGACCCAATGTTGCACTGGCTTAACCAGCAAAAGATGAACTGTAGAATTTTCCATCTTAAATTTCATTCCAAAGTTCAGCATATTTACTAAAACAGCTACAAACTTTTGTTTAATATATTACCTTGTCTGACTTTTCAGCCTTAATTCAAAAACAGATTCCTTAAATAAACCAACTCCTTCAATGTCAATGACAGCATCCGTATCAGGCTTAGTAGCAATCAGCATTATGGGAAACTTCCAGATCCCTTCTGTTATGCACTGTATTTTCAATGTTATATGAGACCTTGAATATAAAAGGAGATTTTAAATGATACTACATGAAAACAAGAGCATAAATATAGCAAACTAAGCTAAGGTAAAAATGTAAGTAAACTCTGTGGTTTCAGTGAAAATACTAGTACATTTAATTCTTAAAAATAATGTAAATGACTTTTAATTACATTTCATAAATAATTTTTAGGTCATAGATTATATTATCATTCTCCCTTTGAAGTAATTATTTTTAGGGCATCTTATCTACCTTCTAGTTATTTTCTAAGAACCAATAACATATGCAGAATGAACTCCACAAATTTTCTGTAACCAGCATAGAATATCATAGTGCATAAGAAGGTAAGGGTGGATTTGGCAAAATGGACCCATGTTTTATACTAATAGATATTCCATTCGGGGATTTTTTTCAAAAATGAAACATTATGAGAAAGTATTTTCAACTCTTGTTTCACAAAGAAAAAATACATTGTCTGTGAAAACATGCAAAGCCCATATAATGGACTTAAGTGGCAGTTTAAAAAAATTAAATTGCAATTGGTAAAGACTACATACACTTTGCAGAATAAGATAAAATTGAGTAGCAGCTGAATTAAGGGAGAAAGTTAGTAGAGATAGACTTTAGACTTTCAAAGCATTTGACTATGACAAAGAGTGGAGAGATAGGGCAGTAGCCAGAGTTGATAAATGGTTATCTGTTTGCTTGTTTAGGGTAGAAATGACTCAAACATGTAACAGTGTGGTTTCAATATCATAGGTCAGGATTAGAAAAGGAATCTCACACTTCTTACTTAAAAGTGACAGAAAGAACAGTTCCGGGAACTCTTATTCTTCTTAGGTAGGACTATATAATTACTCAACCATTTTGTGAGCAACTGGATAGTATCTTACCAAATTTGTGTAAAGCAGTATGGCAATTTCTCAAAGAGCTAAAAACAGAGCTACCATTGGACCTAGCAATCCCATTACTGGTATAAACCAAAGGGAATATAAATCATTCTATCATAAAGACACATGTACTCGTGTGTTCATTGCAGCGCTATTCACAGTAGCAAAGACATGGAATCAACTTAAATGCCTATTCAAAGGAAGACTGGATAAAGAAAATGTGGTGCATATACACCGTGAAATACTATGCATCCTTTTAAAAAAAGAAATCATGTCTTTTTCAGACACATGGATGTAGCTGGAGGCCATTATCCTTAGCAAACTAACATAGGAACAGAAAACCAAATACCACATGTTCTTGCTTGTAAGTGGGAGCTAAATGATGAGAACACGTGGACACAAAGAAAGGAACAATAGACACTGGGGCCTACCTGAGGGTGGAGGTTGGAAGGAGAAAGAGAAGCAGAAAAAATAACTATTGGGTACTAGTCTTCATACATAGGTGAAGAAATAATCTGTACAACAAACCCCCATGACATGAGTTTCCCTATATAACAAACCTGCACATGTACCCCTGAACCTAAAATAAAAGGTTTTAAAAAAGAAAAGAAAGCTTCACTCGATAAATTAGGAGTTCCACTATTGGTACTTTCCTCTGGAGAAATGCCTCTAAGATTTCAAGAAGTGATGTATGTAAGGATATTCATTACTGCATTGTTTATACTGTCAAAAAAATGGGAGTAAAATTTTAAAATGTTCTTTCAATAGGGTGGTGCTAAAATGAAGTGTGTTGCATAGAAACAATGGAATACGATGCAGCATAATTTAGTCAATGATGATTAATACGTAGTCTTAAACTTAACACATCCAAATATACATTTTAAACCTGTACCTCTTTCACATTCTCCTGTCTTTGTAAATGAAATTATATTCCTCTCTTCCCACTATTTCAAGACCATTATTTCAAGAACTGGTGTCTCCACTTCTACTGTTACCATCTTACAAGAAGATTTCTACAATTTAGAGCTATTGTTTTGTTTTGTTTTTCATCACTGAACTCTGTATCTTCCGGTAAACCATTCCAAATTAATTTGGAACAAGGAATGGCAGAAGTAAATGAATATGTATATATATGCACAAAATATAATTGTTAAGTTACATCGGGTATCACTTAACACTTACAAATTTTGATGAATCATGTACACAAGTTGTCCTAAACTAGTTCTCCAAATATTTATTCTTCTATAATTTTCTATTGTTTCTAATATAAAAGACCAATGCATATTGTCATGATCCTTATGTGAACAAATCCCAGTAAAATTCCCCAAACTTATTTCCTCCTTTGCTCACTCCATTAGAGAAAGATTGGCCTTCTTACTATTCATTGTTTGTGTTAAATACTTCCTGTCTTACAACATCTGCATTTATTATTTTCTCTGGCTCAAGTGCTCTTTCCAACTTTTTTTTGTCTGTAAGGTCTTGGCTTAGACATTATTTCATGGAAGCCTAACTATCCACTTTATCTGATGTGCATCCTGTAAAGTTCTCGTTCTCTCCTTATTTATTTATTTATTTGGATAATCTGAAATTTGCTTTCTTGCTTATTCATTTATTTCTGTTATCTGTCACTGTCACTAGATGATACACTCCTAAAGTGCAGGGATTTTTTCTCTTTTGTAGATGTTAAATGATTTTTGATAAATTAATGTACAGATTCAAATGAACAATGCTGAATAATCCTATTCTGCAAATGACTTCTTTGAGTTAATGAGAAGTTGCTGAGTCAAAACGTGGGACCCTTCAGGAGAAGATCACACAATGTCATGGATGACACAGTGAACCATTTTATGATCAATACTGTAGATTCATAACAATGCATATGTGTGATATTTCTTATTTTAAGTTGCCACCCACAAACTCTCAAATAGAACTTTGTTTCTCATTCTGTTCAGCTCTTGAGCAGGTAAAAAGTTCTAGGAAAATGTCAAGCTAAGGTAATTAGTATTTCTGAAGATACCATAAGACAAATGATATCTATTATTTCATTATTTAAAAAAGTGTTTTGACCTGTTAAATTAGGATCTTCAGACTGATTCATTACAGTCTTAACCATTATTCTCATACATTTTTGTATTGGACCCTTGATTTTTATTGGAAAAAGGCCCATAGAAATAACTTTCCTGCGTTTCGTTTGTAAAACCATCATTTAGCATATTGATTATTATTTTTATTATGCACAACACTGTATTCTGCGAAAAGATGAATGTCAAAATTACCTAGTATTCACTGTTGTGAAACATGGTATATTTTCTTTTTACCAAAACACAGAAATGTTCTTTTTAACTTTGCCCACAAAAAAGAGCAGAATTGAATTTAGTACTCATTTATTAATCTAGGTAAAGCATGGTATAATTATTTTCCTGTTACTTTTCATAGCTCAATGCTATTGGTATAATTTTGATTTTTCTTTTTTTTTTTTTTTTTTTATTATACTTTAAGTTCTAGGGTACATGTGCATAACGTGCAGGTTTGTTACATATGTATACTTATGCCATGTTGGTGTGCTGCACCCATCAACTCGTCAGCACCCATCAATTCATCATTTATATCATGTATAACTCCCCAATGCAATCCCTCCCTCCTCCCCCCTCCCCCCTCCCCATGATAGGCCCCAGTGCGTGATGTTCCCCTTCCCGAGTCCAAGTGATCTCATTGTTCAGTTCCCACCTATGAGTGAGAACATGCGGTGTTTGGTTTTCTGTTCTTGTGATAGTTTGCTAAGAATGATGGTTTCCAGCTGCATCCATGTCCCTACAAAGGACGCAAACTCATCCTTTTTTATGGCTGCATAGTATTCCATGGTGTATATGTGCCACATTTTCTTAATCCAGTCTGTCACAGATGGACATTTGGGTTGATTCCAAGTCTTTGCTATTGTGAATAGTGCCGCAATAAACATACGTGTGCATGTGTCTTTGTAGTAGAATAATTTATAATCCTTTGGGTATATACCCAGTAGTGGGATGGCTGGGTCATATGGTACATCTAGTTCTAGATCCTTGAGGAATTGCCATACTGTTTTCCATAATGGTTGAACTAGTTTACAATCCCACCAACAGTGTAAAAGTGTTCCTATTTCTCCACATCCTCTCCAACACCTGTTGTTTCCTGACTTCTTAATGATTGCCATTCTAACTGGTGTGAGATGGTATCTCATTGTGGTTTTGATTTGCATTTCTCTGATGGCGAGTGACGATGAGCATTTTTTCATGTGTCTGTTGGCTGTATGAATATCTTCTTTTGAGAAATGTCTGTTCATATCCTTTCCCCACTTTTTGATGGGGTTGTTTGTTTTTTTCTCATATATTTGTTTGAGTTCTTTGTAGATTCTGGATATTAGCCCTTTGTCAGATGAGTAGGTTGCAAAAATTTTCTCCCATTCTGTAGGTTGCCTGTTCACTCTGGTGGTAGTTTCTTTTGCTGTGCAAAAGCTCTTTAGTTTAATTAGATCCCATTTGTCAATTTTGGCTTTTGCTGCCGTTGCTTTTGGTGTTTTAGACATGAAGTCCTTGCCCATGCCTATGTCCTGAATGGTACTACCTAGATTTTCTTCTAGGGTTTTTATGGTATTAGGTCTAACATTTAAGTCTCTAATCCATCTTGAATTAATCTTCGTATAAGGGGTAAGGAAAGGATCCAGTTTCAGCTTTCTACTTATGGCTAGCCAATTTTCCCAGCACCATTTATTAAATAGGGAATCCTTTCCCCATTTCTTGTTTCTCTCAGGTTTGTCAAAGATCAGATGGCTGTAGATGTGTGGTATTATTTCTGAGGACTCTGTTCTGTTCCATTGGTCTATAGCTCTGTTTTGGTACCAGTACCATGCTGTTTTGGTTACTGTAGCCTTGTAGTATAGTTTGAAGTCAGGTAGCGTGACGCCTCCAGCTTTGTCCTTTTGACTTAGGATTGTCTTGGCAATGCGGGCTCTTTTTTGGTTCCATATGAACTTTAAAGCCATTTTTTCCAATTCTGTGAAGAAACTCATTGGTAGCTTGATGGGGATGGCATTGAATCTATAAACAACCTTGGGCAGTATGGCCATTTTCACGATATTGATTCTTCCTATCCATGAGCATGGTATGTTCTTCCATTTGTTTGTGTCCTCTTTGATTTCACTGAGCAGTGGTTTGTAGTTCTCCTTGAAGAGGTCCTTTACATCCCTTGTAAGCTGGATTCCTAGGTATTTTATTCTCTTTGAAGCAATTGTGAATGGAAGTTCATTCCTGATTTGGCTCTCTGCTTGTCTGTTACTGGTGTATAAGAATGCTTGTGATTTTTGCACATTAATTTTGTATCCTGAGACTTTGCTGAAGTTGCTTATCAGCTTAAGGAGATTTTGGGCTGAGACGATGGGGTTTTCTAAATATACAATCATGTCATCTGCAAACAGGGACAATTTGACTTCTTCCTTTCCTAACTGGATACCCTTGATTTCTTTCTCTTGCCTGATTGCCCTAGCCAGAACTTCCAACACTATGTTGAATAGGAGTGGTGAGAGAGGGCATCCCTGTCTTGTGCCAGTTTTCAAAGGGAATTTTTCCAGTTTTTGCCCATTCAGTATGATATTAGCTGGGGGTTTGTCATAAATGGCTCTTATTATTTTGAGATACGTTCCATCAATACCGAATTTCTTGAGCGTTTTTAGCATGAAGGGCTGTTGAATTTTGTCAAAAGCCTTTTCTGCATCTATTGAGACAATCATGTGGTTCTTGTCTTTGGTTCTGTTTATATGCTGGATTACGTTTATTGATTTGCGAATGTTGAACCAGCCTTGCATCCCAGGGATGAAGCCCACTTGATCATGGTGGATAAGCTTTTTGATGTGCTGCTGAATCCGGTTTGCCAGTATTTTATTGAGAATTTTTGCATCAATGTTCATCAGGGATATTGGTCTAAAATTCTCTTTTTTTGTTGTGTCTCTGCCAGGCTTTGGTATCAGGATGATGTTGGCCTCATAAAATGAGTTAGGGAGGATTCCCTCTTTTTCTATTGATTGGAATAGTTTCAGAAGGAATGGTACCAGCTCCTCCTTGTACCTCTGGTAGAATTCAGCTGTGAATCCATCTGGTCCTGGACTTTTTTTGGTGGGTAGGCTATTAATTGTTGCCTCAATTTCAGAGCCTGCTATTGGTCTATTCAGGGATTCCACTTCTTCCTGGTTTAGCCTTGGGAGAGTGTAAGTGTCCAGGAAATTATCCATTTCTTCTAGATTTTCTAGTTGATTTGCGTAGAGGCGTTTATAGTATTCTCTGATGGTAGTTTGTATTTCTGTGGGGTCAGTGGTGATATCCCCTTTATCATTTTTTATTGCATCTATTTGATTCCTCTCTCTTTTCTTCTTTATTAGCCTTGCTAGCGGTCTGTCAATTTTGTTGATCTTTTCAAAAAGCAACTCCTGGATTCATTGATTTTTTGGAGGGTTTTTTGTGTCTCTATCTCCTTCAGTTCGGCTCTGATCTTAGTTATTTCTTGCCTTCTGCTAGCTTTTGAATGTGTTTGCTCTTGCCTCTCTAGTTCTTTTAATTGTGATGTTAGAGTGTCAATTTTAGATCTTTCCTGCTTTCTCTTGTGGGCATTTAGTGCTATAAATTTCCCTCTACACACTGCTTTCAATGTGTCCCAGAGATTCTGGTATGTTGTATCTTTGTTCTCATTGGTTTCAAAGAACATCTTTATTTCCGCTTTCATTTCGTTATGTACCCAGTAGTCATTCAGGAGCAGGTTGTTCAGTTTCCATGTAGTTGAGCGGTTTTGATTGAGTTTCTTAGTCCTGAGTTCTAGTTTGATTGCACTGTGGTCTGAGAGACAGTTTGTTATAATTTCTGTTCTTTTACATTTGCTGAGGAGTGCTTTACTTCCAATTATGTGGTCAATTTTGGAATAAGTGCGATGTGGTGCTGAGAAGAATGTATATTCTGTTGATTTGGGGTGGAGAGTTCTATAGATGTCTATTAGGTCCGCTTGGTGCAGAGATGAGTTCAATTCCTGGATATCCTTGTTAACTTTCTGTCTCGTTGATCTGTCTAATGTTGACAGCGGAGTGTTGAAGTCTCCCAATATTATTGTATGGGAGTCTCAGTCTCTTTGTAAGTCCCTAAGGACTTGCTTTATGAATCTGGGTGCTCCTGTATTGGGTGCATATCTATTTAGGAGAGTTAGCTCTTCCTGTTGAATTGATCCCTTTACCATTATGTAATGGCCTTCTTTGTCTCTTTTGATCTTTGATGGTTTAAAGTCTGTTTTATCAGAGACAAGGATTGCAACCCCTGCTTTTTTGTGTTCTCCATTTGCTTGGTAGATCTTCCTCCATCCCTTTATTTTGAGCCTATGTATGTCTCTGCATGTGAGATGGGTCTCCTGAATACAGCAGACTGATGGGTCTTGACTCTTTATCCAGTTTGCCAGTCTGTGTCTTTTAATTGGAGCATTTAGTCCATTAACATTTAAGGTTAATATTGTTATGTGTGAACTTGATCCTGCCATTAGATATTAACTGGTTATTTTGCTCGTTAGTTGATGAAGTTTCTTCCTAGCCTCGATGGTCTTTACATTTTGGCATGTTTTTGCGATGGCTGGTACCGGTTGTTCCTTTCCATGTTTAGGGCTTCCTTCAGGGTCTCTTGTAAGGCAGGCCTGGTGGTGACAAAATCTCTAAGCATTTGCTTATCTGTAAAGGATTTTATTTCTCCTTCACTTATGAAACTTAGTTTGGCTGGATATGAAATTCTGGGTTTAAAATTCTTTTCTTTAAGAATGTTGAATATTGGCCCCCACTCTCTTCTGGCTTGTAGAGTTTCTGCCGAGAGATCTGCTGTTAGTCTGATGGGCTTCCCTTTGTGGGTAACCCGACCTTTCTCTCTGGCTGCCCTTAAGATTTTTTCCTTCATTTCAACTTTGGCGAATCTGGCAATTATGTGTCTTGGAGTTGCTCTTCTGGAGGAGTATCTTTGTGGCGTTCTCTGTATTTCCTGAATTTGAATGTTGTCCTGCCCTACTAGGTTGGGGAAGTTCTCCTGGATGATTTCCTGAAGAGTGTTTTCCAACTTGGTTCCATTTTCCCCCTCACTTTCAGGCACCCCAATCAGACGTAGATTTGGTCTTTTTACGTAATCCCATACTTCTTGCAGGCTTTGCTCATTTCTTTTTCTTCTTTTTTCTTTTGGTTTCTCTTCTCGCTTCATTTCATTCATTTGATCTTCAATCGCTGATACTCTTTCTTCCAGTTGATCGAGTCGGTTACTGAAGCTTGTGCATTTGTCACGTATTTCTCGTGTCATGGTTTTCATCTCTGTCATTTCGTTTATGATCTTCTCTGCATTAATTAGTCTAGCTGTCAATTCTTCCACTCTTTTTTCAAGATTTTTAGTTTCTTTGCGCTGGGTACGTAATTCCTCCTTTAGCTCTGATAAGTTTGATGGACTGAAGCCTTCTTCTCTCCTCTCGTCCAAGTCATTCTCTGACCAGCTTTGATCCGTTGCTGGCGATGGGCTGCGCTCCTTTGCAGGGGGAGATGCGCTCTTATTTTTTGAATTTCCAGCTTTTCTGCCCTGCTTCTTCCCCATCTTTGTGGTTTTATCTGTCTCTGGTCTTTGATGGTGGTGACGTACTGATGTGGTTTTGGTATAGGTGTCCTTCCTGTTTGATAGTTTTCCTTCTGACAGTCAGAAGGACTGTCTGTTGATCTGTTGGAGATTGCTTGAGGTCCACTCCAGACCCTGTTTGCCTGGGTATCAGCAGCAGAGGTTGCCGAAGATAGAATATTGCTGAACAGCGAGTGTACCTGTCTGATTCTTCCTTTGGAAGTTTCCTCTCAGGGGTGTACTCCACCCTGTGAGGTGTGGGGTGTCAGACTGCCCCTAGTGGGGGATTTCTCCCAGTAAGGCTACTCAGGGGTCAGGGACACACCTGAGCAGGCAGTCTGTCCGTTCTCAGATCTCAACCTCCGCGTTGGGAGATCCACGGCTCTCCCCAAAGCTGTCAGACAGAGTCGTTCGCGTCTGCACCGGCTCCTGCTACTTCCCCTGTTGGTCTTCAGCTGTGCGCTGTCCCCAGAGGTGGAGACTACAGAGACAGGCAGGCTTCCTTGAGCTGCTGTGAGCTCCACCCAGTTCGAGCTTCCCAGCGGCTTTGTTTACCTACTTAAGCCTCAGCAATGGCGGGCGCCCCTCCCCCAGCCTCGCTGCTGCCTTGCGGATAGATCGCGGCAGACTGCTGTGTTAGCAGTGAGGGAGGCTTCGTGGGCGTGGGACCCTCCCGGCCAGGATTGGGATATATTCTCCTGGTGTGCCTGTATGCTTACAGCGCAGTATTGGGGTGGGAGTTACCCGATTTTCCAGGTGTTGTGTGTCTCAGTTCCCCTGGCTAGGAAAACGGATCCCCTTCTCCCTTGCGCTTCCAGGTGAGGCGATGCCTCGCCCTGCTTCAGCTCTCGCTGGTCAGGCTGCAGCAGCTGACCAGCACCAATTGTCCGGCACTCCCTAGTGAGATGACCCCAGTACCTCAGTTGAAAATGCAGAAATCACCGGTTATCTGTGTCGCTCGCGCTGGGAGTTGGAGACTGGAGCTGTTCCTATTCGGCCATCTTGCTCCGCCCCTCCTGATTTTTCTTATTTGTTTCTCTTGCATTGACATTTTGATCAATGATGAACTGTACATACAATGGTTGTTCCATATGATTATAATACTGTATGTTTACTGTACCTTTTCCGTGTTTAGGTACACAAATATTTACCAATGTGTTTCAGTTGCCTTCATTATTCAGTATAGCAACATCCTGTGCAGGTTTGTAGCCTAGAAGCAATAGGTTATACCATATAGCCTAGGTGTGCAGTAGGCTATACTATCTAGGTTTGTGTAAATGCACTCTACAATGATGGAATCACCTAAGGATACATTTCTCAGAACATATCTCTGCTGTTAAGTGATGCATGACTGTACGTACAAAAGAAGAAATCATAGTAAATGAATATATGCATATATGCACAAAATAGAATTGCTATATCAGAACATCACACAACACTCACAGAAATTTATCAATCATCAAAAACTTTTGCCCTAAATTAGTTTCTCAAATATTCACCAAGATATTCTAAATCCACAATATTTTCATGAGTATAAACTCACATTGGCTCTGCCCATTTTCACAAATAATAACATTGTTCTCTTTCTAGTGTTGCTGTAATTTCCATGTCATTATATTAATACATATGAAGCAAAATGTGCAAAAACAAACATAGAAAACTGTGAAAAATGAAAGAAAATACAAACATAGAAAATGTCAATATATATGGTATACTTTCTTCTTGTAGCTTGATTTTACTGCTACTTCCTGAAGATGACCCTGGTATCTTTTAGTTATCAACCTACATATTCATAGCCACTTTAGATGTATGACTACATCAAATAAAAGGCTGAACTTTAGAAATTGACTCAGCAATCCCATTACTGGGTATATACCCAAAGAAAGATAGATCATTATATCAAAAAGCCACATGGACTCGTATGGTCATTGTCACATTATTCACAATACTAAAGACATGGAATCAACCTAGGTGGCCATCAGTGGTGGATTGAATAAATAAAATATGACATGCATACACTGTGGAATAATATGCAGCCATAAAAAAGAATGAAACCATGTCCTTTGCATGCATCCATGTCCTCCTTCCATGGATGGGGCTGGAAGCCATAACCCTAAGGGAATTAAGGCAGGAATGAGAAACCAAATACTGTATGTTCTCACTTATAAGAAAGAGCTAAACATTGAGCACCTGTGAACATAAACATGGGAACAACAGACACTGCAAACTACTAGTTGGAAAGGGGATGGGTTAAAAAGCTACCTATTAGGTACTATGCCCACTGCCTGAGTGCAAATACCCATGTAGAAAACCTATACATGTACTTCCTGCGTCTAAAACAAAAGTTGAGAGAAGAAAAAAGAAATCATTAAAAACAAACAACATTTTCAATTGTTTTTTTTTTTTTTTGGAGACGGAGTCTCGATCTGTGGCCCAGGCTGGAGTGCAGTGGCCGGATCTCAGCTCACTGCAAGCTCCGCCTCCTGGGTTTACGCCATTCTCCTGTCTCAGCCTCCTGAGTAGCTGGGACTACAGGCGCCCGCCACCTCGCCCAGCTAGTTTTGTGTATTTTTTAGTAGAGACGGGGTTTCATCGTGTTAGCCAGGATGGTCTTGATCTCCTGACCTCGTAATCCGCCCGTCTCGGCCTCCCAAAGTGCTGGGATTACAGGCTTGAGCCACCGCGCCTGGCCTCAATTGTTTTTTCATTGCCCGGCTATACTTTGTGTATATCATGGTACTCATCAGTATCTCTGCAATTAGACACAAATAAAGACCTATTTCATAGTGAAATATCATATAGTGTTTGCAGATGCTGCGTAACAGGTGTCCAAAAAGCAAATATAATGACACTGGATGAAGTTTCCCAGAGGACAGATATCTAAAGGCCACCCTTCGCACAGATTCATTTATATCTTACTAAGGAATATGTAATGTTATGTATTAAGTAGTAAAATGTAATGAAAGCAGTTGCAATGTAAAATATAGCTTAGGCATTTGCATCATTCGAACTGGTTCTGATAAGCAACATCAAGAAATACCATGTTGCTATTGCACAACGCTAAGTCAGCTTTTTTTAAAAAAAGATTTTACAAAACAACTATTCTCTTTCATTAATGTGATACACTAATGACCTTAGGGAAGTCATAATTCTTGAGGGATATCTTAGATTTTCAACCATTTAGACTACATTCTTCTCATGAGAATATTTTTTGTAGCTACATGTAATCTAACTCAAAATATTTCTCTCAATAATATCAAATAAGTAATGCAATTCAAATATTGAGAAATAAAAAGAGAAATCAACATTAATACATTTAAAAGAGTAATAATATTGTTTAAATAAAAAAGAGGAAAGTAGATTTACCTTAATGGTTTCTTTGGTGTGAATACCAGATTGAAGATAAATGTTACCCTTTCAGCCGTAACATCATAAGATTTATCAATCAAATATATAGCTACACAGGATTCCAACTTAGACTTCATAGCTTCAGATTCAAACTGAATTTCATACTCAAATTCATGTATTTTAGGAGTTTCTAGGAAAGTCAAGATTAAAATATATTTCAATTTAATTAAATATGCATAGATTTAATATCAATTACCTGTCAAGACTAACAATGCACAGGTATTTAGAGAAAGGAAGGGGGTATATATTATTTAGCTTAGTGTCTATAAAGTCTAATGCATTATCAGGCATATAATGATACTCAGGATATTTTTGTTAATAAGTTAATAAATAAATGAATGCATATAAAAATAAACACAGAAGACAATTCTCACCACTCTTAAATCTTTATAATTCCGTTCTATAAAACAAAAAAGGCCACATGGAAATTAATAATCATTAACTATCTAATGAAAGTAATGACATTTACTCTATCTAATAAATGTATTAAAAACCTATAGACTTAAAACTTATGAAAAAGTCATTTAAAATTTGCTTTGAATTAAGTTTAAACAATATTGAAACAGCATTTCAAACTGTTAGAGCAGAATTTTCAATTTCTGGTATATTTTGATTAACAAAAGCTGTTTCTCATGTTTCAGTGTTGGAGTATACAGACAATATGATGAACAAATATTTTCTTAATGAGTAGATTACCAAAGAAAAGTAATAGTAGTTTTTTGAACACTGCACATGAAAAATATCTTAAATCCAGAACTAGCATGTAGATGAGAGGTACAAACATGTATTAAACTTACTCTCCAGTTATATGTAAGGAGCCCAACTCACAAATCAAAAAGTTTGTTGCATATGGAACTTGGAAGAGAGGTCAGAGAATCACGAATTGACCA
Organism: Rhinopithecus roxellana; assembly: GCF_007565055.1. NCBI lineage: Eukaryota > Metazoa > Chordata > Mammalia > Primates > Cercopithecidae > Rhinopithecus > Rhinopithecus roxellana. Next base: position 61,904,893 of record NC_044555.1, on the reverse strand, counting down.
GATCTACAGCTGTGCTAATCCAGAATCCAACCCTCTCGGCCCAGTGATGAGACATCCCCTTAGCCCAGGAGTTCTTAAACAGGGGAAGGGAATAGTAAAGGGAGAAGCCAACTCTGTCATATATCCTTGCACTAGGTCTGCCCTCATGGACCCTGGTTCCAGGCCTGTCCTTGTAGACACAGGCACCAGATGTGTCCCCAGTAATGGCCCCAGATCTGCCTACAGACCCAGGCACTAGGCCTACACCAATACACATTATAATTAAATTGTTGCAAGTGAAAGACAGGCTACTCTGGGCCACTCTGCTTATGGGATACCCCTTCTCCGTCTATGGAGCAGTCAAAAAGGGTCAAAAACAAAAATAGAACTTTGAAAACAGCAGGAGAAAACTGACTCATCACATACAAGGGAACTATTATTACACTATCAGTGGATTTCTCAACAGAAACATTGCAGGACAGGAAACAGTGAAACGACACATTCAAAGTGCTAAAAGAAAAAAAAGGCCAACCAAGAATACTACACTTGACAAATCTGTCCTTTAAAACAAAGAGATATTGGGAGGCCAAGGAGGGCAGATCACAAGGGCAGGAGATCAAGACCATCCTGGCTCACATAGTGAAACCCTGTCTCTACTGAAAATACAAAAAAAAAAAAAAAAAAAAAAAGGCTGGGCATGGTCATAGGCACCTGTAGTTCCAGCTACTCCAGAGGTTGAGGCAGGAGAATGGCTTGAACCCAGGAGGCGGAGTTTGCAGTGAGCCGAGATCATGCCACTGCACTCCAGCCTGGGCGACAGAGCGAGACTCCGTCTCAAAAAATAAAAATAAAAATAAAAAGAGATAAAAACCCTCAGATGAACAAAAGCTGAAGGAGTTTGTCATTTTACTAGACCTGACTTATAAAATGTACTAATAGGGAGTTTTTCAAGCTGAAATGAAAGGGTGTTCAAAAGCAACATAAAAATATATAAAAGTATAAATCTTACTGGTAAAGGTAAATATATATACGAATGCAGAATAATGTAATACTGTAGTAGTGGTGCACAAACAACTTTTAACCCTAGTATAAATGTTAAAAGAAAAGTATTTAGAATAACTATAGCCACAAAAAATTAGTTAATGAATATACAATAAAAAATGGCTTTTCATATCCATAATATAAAGTGTGTTTAGGGGGAGTAAAAGTGTTTTTGTATGTGATTGAAGTTCTTATCAGCTGAAAACAGACTTTTCTATATTATGATACAAAATAGTTATAATGCTTGCCTTCTCAAAGCACTTCTATTGTCAGTTATCTCCCCTTCTGTATATATTTTCATGAACTGCTGATGAAGACCTATAAATTTTTACCTCAGGGAAACTTTCTAGCTATGGCTAAATTTATGAAAAAGGGGCAAATAATTTTGTTTCCACAGCCAACACCTAAACATACATTAAAAACATAATGTTTTTCTTATTATTTCTATTTTCATTTCTTTATTCATTCAGCAAATATTAACGAAAGGTTTTCATTGACATGAGACATCCAATTCTTGTCCTCATGGAGCTGATGGTCAAGAGGAAGAAACTGACAATAACTGCTAATGCTACAACTAGTTTTTAAATTACTACTGTGATAACTGCTACCATGGAGAAGCAGAGGATCCCATGAGAGCATAGGTCCTGGGAACATCACTGCTAAGGACTCCAGAGGAAGAGACCAACACACCAAACTGAAGGATGAGTCAAGGTTAGCTGGATGTAGAGAGGGGGAAATTCCTTCTACTCATCAAAGCAGCCTGCAGGAATTACTCAGACTGCAGGAATTGTTCATGGTGAAAACCAGCTGGGCCCATTTGAGAAAGAACTTACGAGGGCAGAGCAGAGAGGGTGAGAGGAGTTTATCAAGCAATGAAGTAGGAAAAGTAGAAAAGAGTGAGACAATGCAGGGTGTGGTGAAGATGTGGGACTTCTAAGAATAACAGGAAACAACTAGACTACTAGTGATTAGCATCGAGTTTCAGACTCTATTCAAGATTAATACTAAATAAAAGAACCCAAGCAGTCTGACTTAAGACTTTACAACTCAGTATAGCAGGCTTGTCATAAGGCACAATTGCTGAAGAAGCACCATTAGCACCATTAGCTTCACTGTCTGGAAGTGTGCAGGACATAATTTGTGCATAGGAATGTGGTGGCTCTCAGAGCAGAGCCCTAGGGCACTCAAAAAGTTAGGTCAGAAAAGAAAACAACAGAAATCAAGAAGGGGCAACCAGTGTGATAATAAATTAATAAGGTTAGTCATGAAAGTCAAGAGCAGAAAGTACTTCAACTTGATCAACTGGTAAATGCAGGTGACATGTGGAATATAAATATGACTGCTGTATTAGACACACTGGATAAGGTTGGCAGGCTTTTCAAGAGCAATCCTGTTACAGTAAGCAGGACAGAAGGCTGAATGAAGTAAGTTGATCAGAAAAAAAGAAGTGAAGAGAAACAGAGCAAAGAATCAAGGACAGGAGGTCAATATGAGGTCACAGGAGGAACAATGACAGGTTTCTCAGGAGCTGTTTGTGATTACAGGCCAAACCAAACCTGACATGGGAGCTTACGAACAACAGGCAAATACGATACAGGAAGATGACTGGCCTGGGATGAAATGAGACACATATGAGACATAAATCAGAACATCACACACAAAAAAGACAACAGATGAATCAAAGAAAAACAGTCTTGAGCTATAGAACAATTGGGAAATAAAATGAAGGGGCATGACTAAAACTACTTTCAGATAGAAAGCCCCGAGAAAGTCACTGAACTAATCCACAGAGAATTACAAAGAATGCATGGACCAGGAGGTACTTAAGAAGAAGAAATACACTTATAGGAGAAATCTTGCTCACAGAGTAATTTGTAATCTTATAGAAGTGACATTGCAAAACACAGTCTAAAAATCCAAGAATAGTAATATTTCAATAGGACAATACCAATTGATTTAAATAGTACAGGTGCATAGATTTATCATCTTGAATAAATATTTTTGAAAACCTTGACAACAGAGTATGTGTTTTGCTACTTTTGGTATCTCTGGAGCTGAATATAATATCTGGCAGAAAAGATGCTTGCTGGATTGTTGCTGAATGATAAAAGATATGAAAGCAATCAATCCCAGTTTACTTAAAGGTATGTGTCATGAGTAAGGATGAAGAGAGCACAGTGGTTCTTGTATTTTCATTAAATGAAGCTTGATAGTTTTATGTGACTCAGATAAATTCTATGATGAAGATAATGGGAAGGGAATTTTGGGAATTCTTATCTCCTACTTATCAGGTTTACATAAAGAGGTCTATTCATTCTCAAGAAGGGAAAAAGTACAGGAGAAAAATATCTCAGCCTCAATCTGCCTCCTTCATGATGACTTGCCACGGGTGGAAAAGGAACATATCTGATCAGTGAATTTGAGTGAAGGAATGGAACATGAGCAGGTGAGCATACCCTTCTCTTTCTTTCCCAATGTCTTGATTCCAGGATTCACACCTTCTTCTACTTGCTCATGTGTAAGTTGTTTGTTCCTGCAAGGAGTTCACAACTGGCCAGTATGGCATGAATGTACTCAATTTTGCTGGAAGGTATTAAAAAGCCCAAATTGCTCCATAGTTCCAAGTCATTTTCCAATTCATTTGTATAATTAACAAAGCTAACACTTTGATTTCCATCTGCTTTATTTTTATATCTGCCTCTCAGTTAGTTTCAAACTCAGATGAGAGAAGACAAGTGTGTAATTAATTATCACTCTTAAAATCCTATCAGAGTCCATGCCACTCAGTGTAGTGCTTTAATTTCCACTAGGAGGGACTTAGGAGACAACAGGAAGTACAAGACTGCATGGCCAACATGACTCCTATTCTTAATGTGCTGAATAAACTGTGATTAAATTGCACAGGAGTGGGAAAGGAGCTAGTCTGCTTTTGCATATACTAAAGACTAAAGTAGTATTCAGACTTTCTGGTAAGATTTATCCTTTCATAAAGAAAAAGGCGTCAAAGGAGGGTCAAGCAGAGAGAATTACAGATTGTGTAGAGAGTTGGTTACACCTTTGGAATAAGGGCAGGGGAAAGGAACCAAGTTATTGCCATATGTCTTTAAGGAGACAATGAGGTCGATTACTTTCTTTAAATATTTAGGCACTATAGAGAAAGAAATATGTTAAAGTTGAGAAGACTGGTCTATTCTTCTATATAGTAGGACATACATCAGGAGAACAAAAAAGATTCACAAATTAAAATGTAGTTAGCCAAAATATGAATGAGCTTGTTGAGTTTGGTGGTGTTGAGCAGAGAAAACAAAAGCTGTTTTAGAGAGAATGACGAATGGAGATAAGACTGCAAAACTTCCCTACAGTTGTTTTCAATAGTAAATATTGTTTTTCATCATGGAAAATAAGGAGGCAGTAAAATAAGAGCCATATCAGAAGGTATATTTTCTTTCTTTCTTTTTTTTTTTTTTTTGAGACGGAGTCTCACTCTCTCCACCAGGCTGGAGTGCAGTGGCGCGATCTCGGCTCACTGCAAGCTCCGCCTCCTGGGTTCACGCCATTCTCCTGCCTCAGCCTCCCTAGTAGCTGGGACTACAGGCGCCTGCCACCGCGCCCAGCTAATTTTTTTTTTTTTTTTGCATTTTTAGTAGACACTGGGTTTCACCGTGGTCTGGATCTCCTGACCTTGTGATCCGCCTGCCTCGGCCTCCCAAAGTGCTGGGATTACAGGCGTGAGCCACCGCGCCCGGCCATAAGGTATATTTTCAAGAGCTATTTTGAGAGAGATTGCTCTCGTAATATAATTTTCAAATTTCCCAAAACAATGTTGGTACCTTCTTTCAAGACCCTGATTATCTAGGAGTTAAGTGGATTTTTTAGGTAATAAGTATAATCAATGTATACGATCAGAATTGCAATTTCTTTAGTTTACAACCTGACAAGAGTACAACTTAAGCAATTTAAAGTAGCAAGAACATGTTAAAATGGTTTATATGTATAAACATTTATTTACCTTCCGTTACAGTTACTGTAACATGAGTTCTGCCCTCTTAATATTTTTTAAGTGCGTTTTAAGTGCACCACACAATATTGTTAACTCTAAGCACTATGTTTTACAACAGATCCCTAGAACTTATGCATTTAGTACAATGGAAACTTTATACCCAATGTTCAACTCCCCATTTCTTCTCCCTTCCAGATCTTAGCAACTATTATTCCATATTATTCTGCTTCTATGAGATTGAGTATTTTAAATTTATCATATTAAATGGTATCATGTAGTTTTGTCTTTCTGTGACTGGCTTATTTCACTTTGGTCCATCCATGATACTGTATATTGTAGAATTTCCTCCTTTTTAAGGCTGAATATTATTTCAAGATAGTATATGCTACATTTTCTTTATCCATTCATCTGTGGACATAAATTTAGGTTGTTTCTATATCTTGGTTATTGTTAATAATGTTACAATGAACACTGGAATACAGACCTCTCTTGGAACTCCCAATTTCAATTTTTTTTTTGAATAAATGCCCAGAAGAGCGATTGCTAGATAATAGATAATTCTCTTTTTAATTTTTTGAGGATCTTTCATACTGTTAGACTGTTTTCCATAGCAGATGAACCATTTTGCGTTCCTACCAACAATATTTAAGGGTTCAAATTTCTCCACATCCTTAACAATGCTTTTTTATTTCTTGACATTAGCCATGGTGACAGGTGTGAGGTGATATTTCATTGTGGTTTTGATTTGTATTTTCCTAATTAGTGATATTGAACTTTTTTCATACAGTTTTCACCATTCATATGTCTTTTCTAGAGAAATGTCTATTCAAGTCTTTTGCTTATTTTAAGAATCAGATTATTAGTTTTTTTTTTTTTTTTTAAAGTGAGTTGTAGGAGCTCCTTAAGATTAACCACTTATCAGATATATGGGTTGCAAATATTTTCTACCATTCCACACGTTATCTTTTTACCCTGTTGATTGTTTCCTTTGCTGTGAGGAAGCTTTTAAGTTTAATGTAGTCCTACTTATTTTATTTTATTTTTTGTCTGTGCTTTTGATGTTATATCCATGAAATCATTGCCAAGACCAATGTGTCATGAGAAGACCCTTTGCCAAGCACAGGGCCTTTGGCAAGAGGGTGCCCTAAATCTCCCTAAAGGCTTTGGTAAGTCTGGTTTCTCCTGAAGTGCAAGAAACTTTCAATTAGTTTCTGTTGTCTTACGAAGGGAATTATTGCTGAAATTGTGTGTTTTTGGGTGTTTGGAGGGTCTAGAACTCTCTACTTTCCCTTGTTGCTGATACCACTCAGTTTCATATATTTACTTCAAGTAAAACACCACATATTTGAAGAATTAGATCACCTGTTTTAAATTGTTTTGATTTTTTTTTTTTTTTTTTGAGACGGAGTCTCGCTGTGTCGCCCGGCTGTGTTGCCCAGGCTGGAGTGCAGTGGCGCGATCTCGGCTCACTGCAAGCTCCGCCTCCCGGGTTCATGCCATTCTCCCGCCTCAGCCTCCGAGCAGCTGGGACTACAGGCGCCCGCCACCACGCCCGGCTAATTTTTTGTATTTTTAGTAGAGACGGGGATTCACCGTGTTAGCCAAGATGGTCTCGATCTCCTGACCTCGTGATCCGCCCGCGTCGGCCTCCCAAAGTGCTGGGATTACAGGCTTGAGCCACCGCGCCCGGCTTTTTAAATTGAGATATTTTATTTTATTTTTTTTTGAGATGGAGTCTCTCACTGTTGCCCAGGCTGGAGTGCAGTGGCGCGATCTCGGCTCACTGCAACCTCTGCCTCCCAGGTTCAAGCAATTCTCCTGCCTCAGCCTCCCAAGTAGCTGAGATTACAGGTACCCGCCAACACACCTGGCTAATTTTTTATATTGGTATAGCTGGTCTATGGTTGGTAAGGCTGGTCTTGAACTCCTGACCTCATGATCCTCCCGCCTTAGCCTCCCAAAGTACTGGGATTACAGGCGTGAGCCACCACGCCTGGCCCAAGATAGTAAATTCTTATATACAAATCTGGAATATACAGTAAATACATGGAGCATTACTACTATTACACAAACTTTATTTGGATATTATATCTAATTTATGTTCATTTTCTATTTCTTTAAATAAGAAAATAATTTACTCAAGGTTTTGTTTCTAAATTTAAAGCTGCATTTTATGGCATTATCATATTCCTTAAATCAGAAAGAAAGAGTAAAAGAAAAAAAATAAAGTTGAGGGGAAGTGGAAACTATAGTTACTACAATTTTCTCTCTCCTCACTATTAATGGAATCACAATCTACATCTTATAAATCTAGTGATAACTGTAACTGTTGTTATTTTTGAGCTACATGAAAACAACACACATAACAACTGAACACACCTTAAGCACTATGTGAATAAGCAGTGAAATGAAAAGTAAATGGACATGGATCTTAATATAATTGCACAATCAGCAACCTGCAATTCATGGAAACTAAGTGTTTCTTTTCTTTTCTTTTCTTTTCTTTTCTTTTTTTTTCTACCACTGTAGTTCTCTTACCATTGGGATCCTCACAAAAAGAATGTGAAGTTCTTCTCGGAATCACTAAAACTTCTGTCAGTTCTGGAGTAGGACTAAGTCCGAAAAAACTAGCATTCAGTATGACTTCCACCTTCTCTTCTACCCGCTTCCTCGACTGACATTGTATGACAACTACAGGAGAGAAATATTTCCAGTTAATTTGACTTGTAGGTGATATGATCATTCTTGAGATAGAAGAAAATGAACTATGTCATAAAAATAAAACTTCCTTTGATATACTTTGACTTGTCATTGTATCTGGCCATATACACACAGACACACACACGTTCATGCAATATCTACATTCATTAACATTCGGGAAGAAAATATGAATATTAAAGACTATGTAAAAATAGCACAGGAAAATAAATCTGTAAGATATATACTAGATTATAAAACATTATATTAGGATATAGAAATTTGATTCAGGAACTGATGTAGTTAGATCTATAACTCATGGGGCAATTGCAAATGCATGAATTTTTTCCCTTTTGAAATATATGTTCATTGTGATAATACTAAACTTTACTTTTATAACAATACTATAGAAAATGTCTTCAAATAATTTTTAAAAATAAGTTCTGTAACCCTTATTATGCAATATTTAAAAAATATTTCCTATTAGATTCATTATGTTTTTACATGTATCCTGAAATTCATATTCAAATATTTAAAATTATTTTTGACTTACTTTTAAGTTTATAAAAGTCACCTTTTAAACACATAAAAGTAAAATTAAAATGATTTAAAGTTCAAGTTAAATGTGATTACATATTAATTTAATGTACAGAATTAAATATGTATATATAAATATATTTTATATGTATTCAATTCCAATATATATAAATTAAAATGGCTAGGAAAAACTGTACAAGCTTTCCTGGTTATAGCTATATTCAGTATCAAAGCATTAAATCAGAAATTAATGTTATGAAAGTTACAATTAGTATCATGTCACTGGTTGTGTCTTAGAGGTCCTTAGGAAATTAGTGCTCTGGCAATGTATGGATCACTCAATCACAATGAATTCTCATTTCATTGTCTTTACAGTGTGACAGGTAGCAGAGCGTTTTTCCAATTATCTGGCCCAATAGACAGTAGTAGATAAGAATGCACAAAGAGAAAATGTGGCTCAAAGAACAAAAAAGTATCTTGGGTTTGAGAATAACTTGAGTGACAGATACATAAAAAAGAAAAGAAATAATAAACTTTGATAATGATATAGGTGAGCAGGGAAAGCAGTAGGTTATATCTGATATTACTAAGAACAAAAAATGGACTACACAGAAAGTGAATGATATGTATTTATAAAATTATACCCACTTGCCTTTTGAGGGCATGTGTAGATAAAAATAATCACCAGCAAAGATTTTAGATTTTGGGGAAAATGATTTAATAACTAATACAAATTCTACTTCTGAACACTAATGCTACTATAGGTTGGGCTAATCTAACACAAGCTATTTACAGAACTCACATTTAATTAAAAAATCAAGTAATTACCAAGAAAAATGACTCAAAGAAAAATGCTCTAGACCGTCTTTGAAGAAAAATTTGCAAGACATCTATGTTTTCGTGTTCTCATAAGCATGGTTTTTGACTAAAAATTTGGCTTTAAACCTTTAATCTGGATAAAATGAATCTGTCTGCAGTAGACATGAGCACAGTATTATTAGCATTCCAACAGAGAACTGTCTAGGGCTTGTTATATCACTTTGATCAGATGACTGTGTATTATAAATTTTAAGCAGTTCAGCTCTATGGAAAGTATACAATTAACTACCTTCTGGAAGGAAATAAAAGACATTTATGACATGTTTGTGAAACATTCTGAAGATAATTTAGAATATTTAAAATATTTATCTATGTGTTGATTTTTAAAAGTCAAGAAGAAAAATGTTTCAAGTAAAATAAATGACATTTGTGGTCAAAGGTATTACGATATTTGTGGATTTTTACTCCAGTTCAAATTAAACTACATAAGGAAACATGTAGTCTTGATCTTCCTTTATAACCAGTGTACCTGGGGAAATGCTTTACTTACTTACAAGCAAAACTTACTAGTGTCTCTTCTTTCTAAGTGTGGTGATGTAATTACATCAGTGGAAATCTAACTCTTTTTCATTTACAAAGATTGGTATCGGAGGGAGAAAGATAAAAACAAAATTTCAAGACTTATTTCAACTCATCTGTGTTGCTAAAGGGGGAGATCCAGAATAAATATCCCTTTGCTTTGCAGAGCAATTCAGTGCATCTTAGTGATGCAGAATGCCATCTAGAGCCTGGTAAGAGGTTTGGATACTAAATATCACTAGTTACCTAAGAGAAATTTTGTTTCTTAGGCTGATCCTGGGAAGGAAATGGGAAAATCAAGGAATGCAAAAGAAGTGAGAAGAGTATTGAGGAAAGAGAACACACAGAAACTTTAGAGAAGTCTAGGGTATGTCCAGGCCAAAAAAATAAAAAACAAAAATAAAAAAAGGTCAATGAGAAAAAGAAAGGCATTTAAGGGCAGAGATTTTATATTGTGTTTATTGTGGCAAAATAAACCTTCCTGAAAACTTCAGTACATTCTGACTGCTTTGGGGGAACACCATAAAGTTTTATGCTTGAGACAATAATAAAGGGATCCGCATCTCCACAGCATAGTTCTTAGATGAGATTCAGAGTTACACAGAAGCTGAAATAGGATGCATAAAAGTGACTTGAGAGCAAGTATACCCGAGAATCTTACAAATCTAGTGCAGAGCTCTGTGGAATAAAGGAGTCTGAAGTTAATTTCATTTTAATTTTAGCTGATATCTGCATTTCACCAACAGGAAGGCAACAAGAAATAGTGTGGTTTTGTGGAAAACTCATTGGACACATTGGGAGAGCATGTTTACGTCATAGAATTCCCACCAGTAGGACTGTTCACATTACTACCTACTTTCTCTGGACTTCAAACAAAGAAGATATGGGAATAGAGAATATCTAAGGTCTGTAAGAATTCTGGCATTCTCTGACTCTAATGTATACCTACTTGGAGGAGATTTAGGAGGTGGTGCTAGTGGGAGTCCAACAATAGGGTATATCCAGTGTATTGCTTGGATTTCTTCGCTGTCGATTCCCATAATACTAATTAGAAATTAAAATATTAAGAGGGAACAAAAGGAGAAAATCCATATTAACAAAAAGCTAATTATTTATTAACTTTATGGTATTTTAGTAAAGCTTGTAAATTTAGACTTTAGTAGAGAGAAACTGATGAAAGAAAGAACATTTTCTGCAAATACCGATTTTATAAACATTTCAAAGCAAACCCTGGGAAATCATCACAAAGCAAACTGTAATGAAACCATCATGAAATATAAGTTAAAATTGAAGAGCTTTTTTCCCTACTTTAATGAGAGGTACTACAGCCCTCTTGGGATCTATTCTGTATTGGATGGGCAAAGCACAAAACAAAAACTGCCATGAAGTACAGTACTTCAGAATTTTGTGAGGCATTTACTTTTGGAGGATACTACTTAAAAGAAAAGGGGTTACTTGTCCAAATATTTTTGGGTGCATCATACACCACTAGGAGCACAGCACTATTAGAAAATGTTTATAGGCTGGGTATGGTGGCTCATGCCTGTAATCCTAGCACTTTGGAAGGTTGAGGCAGGTGGATCACTTGAGGTCAGGAGTTCAAGGCCAGCCTGGCAAACATGGTGAAAACCCACCTCTACTAAAAATGCAAAAATTAGCCAGGCGTGATGGCACACACCTGTAATCTTGGTTACTTGGGAGGCTGAGGCAGGAGAATTGCTTGAACCTGGGAGGCGAACATTGCAGTGAGTCAAGATCACACCACTGCACTCCAGCCTGGGCAACAGAGTGTGACTTCATCTCAAAAAACTAATTAATTAATTAATTAAAATTTATGATCAGTTTTGAAGTTGGGATTTTTTTCATTAAAATGAAATGCAAGACATTGCAGGCAAGACAGGTTGAGTGTGGGGCTTATGCAAAAGAATAATATCCCATCCTTAGAAGGCCTTCAAGCTTGTTTAATGCATTTCTATAACTGTTTTGAAATTCTCAATAGTTTTTGAACAAACTATTAAGTTTGCTCATTCTCATTTTTCACTGAGACTTACAATTTATGTAGCCAATCTTGACTATAAGAGTGGTGACAATGCATGGTAGAATGGATAGTAATGGGTCCGCAGTAAAGAACTGGCAAAAAATGAAGGAAAGAAATACGCACATGTAGGACGAAGTAAAAATTTATTTTTAACTAAGATTTCCAGACTATCATTTAATTAAACTATAAGAACAGAGAACACATTTAGATTTTGCACCATTATTGAATTTTGCTTAATTTCCAGCTAAGCAAGAAAGATACAAGTAACTGGCATTCTGGCAATGGCAGAATACCTCTAGTCATGGCAGTTTCATATGATGGATGTCATATCCACCTGGCACAGTGTGAATTCCAGTATCATGAATTCACTTCACTCAGACAAGCTGTTTTAGGTTGTCCTCCGTATACTGATTACTTATTATGTTAGCAGTCACTATTTTCCATGTCAGAAAGGAGTCCCTTTGCATGTCTCTGACTTTGATTCACTGATAATGATACTTAAGATTAAACTTGTTCATCATCTGAGCTTCAAATCAACCATTAGACATATATGTGTATAAATATATTATTTTCTATACATTATAGATATCCATATAACAAATATATTTTCCTCCTCTGAACATATGAATTTCAACAGTTCAGAGAATATAAAATCATGAGCTTGATATTATATATGTATAACATATAAAAGAAACCTAGCATGTCAGTGGCTGTCAAAATAAAATTACTTTCCTTCAATGTCTTTATTTAAATGTTACCTTTTAGATTCTACATCCAACTCATCAAAATTGTCAATAGGCCAATATTTTCCATTTGCTTTTTTCATCTCAATAATAACCATTGTTTTGTGTAATTTCATAATTTTGGGTATAAATAACAATGAGATATCTACATTTCCTTTAGGAGGCAGTGTAGTTCCTGTAAAACACACAAAAAATAATTTTTAGTGGGGTAAATATTAACAGATGATAATTTTAACAGGAGAAAGTAATCACCTAATTTGATTACTGATTATCAATTTTTAAAAACTGCTTCTAACAAAAAACACAGTATACAAAATTATAAGTTCACTTCACTATTTTACCTTAGATATCATCAACCTTACTTTTTTATTATTATTATACTTTAAGTTCTGGGTTACATGTGCAGAATGTGCAGTTTTGTTACATAGGTATATACATGTCATGGTGGTTTGCTGCTCCCATCAACCCGTCACCTACATTAGGTATTTCTCCTAATGTTATCCCTCCCCTAGCCCCTCACCCCCCGACAGACCCCAGTGTGTGATGTTGCCCTCCCTGTGTCCATGTGTTCTCATTGTTAACTCTCACTTACGAGTGAGAACATGCAGTGTTTGGTTTTCTGATCTTGTGATAGTTTGCTGAGGATGATGGTTTTCAGCTTCATCCATGTCCCTGCAAAGGACATGAACTCATCCTTTTTTATAGCTCCGTAGTATTCCATGGTGTATATGTGCCACATAATCCAATCTATCATTGATGGACATTTGGGTTGGTTCCAAGTCTTTGCTATTGCGAATAGTGCTGCAATAAACATACATGTGCATGTGTCTTTATCACAGAATGATTTATAATCCTTTGGGTCAAATGGTATTTCTACTTCTAGATCCTTGAGGAATAGCCACACTGTCTTCCACAATGGTTGAACTAATTTACACTCTCAACGGTGTAAAAGTGTTCCTATTTTTCCACAACCTCTCCAGCATCTGTTGCTTTTTGACTTTTTAATGATTGCCATTCTAACTGGAATGAGATGATATCTCATTGTGGTTTTGATTTGCATTTCTCTAATGACCAGTGATGATGAGCATTTTTTCATATGTCTGTTGGCTGCATAAATGCCTTCTTTTGAGAAGTGTCTGTTCATATCCTTTGCCCATTTTTTGATGTGGTGGTTTTTTTTTGTCTCGTAAATTTAAGTTCTTTGTAGATTCTGGATATTAGCCCTTTGTCAGATGGATAGATTGCAAAAACTTTCTCCCATTATGTAGGTTGCCTGTTCACTCTGATGATAGTTTCTTCTGATGTGCAGAAACTCTTTAGTTTAATTAGATTCCATTTGTCAATTTTGGCTTTTGTTGCCATTGCTTTTGGTATTTTAGGCAGGAAGCCTTTGACCATGCGTATGTCCTAAATGGCATTGCCCAGGTTTTCTTCTAGGACTTTTATGGTCCTAGGTCTTAAGTTTAAGTCTTTTTAAAAGATATATTTTCCTGAAGTAAGAAGTTTCTCCTGAAGATGCCAGAAGAACTGAAGAAATGTTGAAAGTGATGGCTGAAGTTTCCCAGAGTGATAAAAGAACCAGAAAACCCATGAGTCTTTTTCATATCTGACCACATTTTTCAGAGGATAAAGTACAGCAAGTTTTGATCCTTTATTTTCTCATGTGTTTCTCTAGACTATAATAGGTGCAAGTCTTTTCTAAGAGCCCCCAAACTGCTGCCACTAAAAGCTGTTAATTTATTTAGCTGATCCATGAGGAAAGCCAAAGCTTATCTGTGAAAGAAAGGGTCATCTTCTCCTAGTTGTGAAAACCAGAAGACAGAAAAACTGACAGCATTTTCTTGCGGTCCGATGGATTAGAATTTTTCAACTTTTACTATGCATAAGAATCACATGAGAAACTTGATAGACATGGAACCTGCAGAGCCTCATCCCCAGAGATTCTGATTTATTTAGGCTGAACTAGGGCCCAGGAAGCTGTACGATTAAGTAGCACCTTATAGGATCCAAAGGCAGATGGTCATGAGATCTTATTAAAAAAAAAAAAAAAGTTACCTCTTGGACAAGTTTCCAGAGGTATGAAGAATGTTAAGCTTCGGGCCATTTGTAACAGCGAGGGTTTCCAAGCCTATAAATGTCTACTTTTATTTAGAAAAGTAACACTGCTTTACAAGATAATAGAGGATTATTGACTACACTCATTTTTTATTCTGTTGTAAGACAGATGATAATCAGTCATTTTTCTCAAAGAAAATTATTTTATTAAACTCTTAAAAACATCACAAATGGAAATTAAAAATGGCCCCTTTGCAAAACTTTCCAACTGAAAATTCTTGTAAATTTTCAAATTTTAAATTTTATTTCTTGAGGAAATTAAAACATTCTAAGGCCTAGTAACATTGTTAATAATAATAATTAATATAATTAATAGTTAATATTTGTTGAGTATTGACTATATTCAGGCTCTGTGCTAAGCATTTTTATACAATTTATTTCTCAGAAAACCACCATAAATTAAGTGCTTTTACGTTTCTCATTTTAGACGTGAAAAAACTGACACAATGTAGTTAAATAACTCTCCCAAGGTCCCCTTGAAAGACTGTGTTGTTTATTAAGATATCTAAACCAGGGGTCCCCAACCCTCAGGCGGTGGACCAGTAAGAGTCTGTGACCTGTTAGGAACTGGGTCGCACAGCAGGAGGTGAGCAGCAGGTGGGTGAGCATTACCACTTGAGCTCTGCCTCCTGTTAGATCAGCGGCTGCATTAGATTCTCATAGGAGAGTGAGCCCTGTTGTGAACTGCACATGTGTGGGATCTAGGTTGCAGGCTGCTTATGAGAATCTAACTAACGCTGATGATCTGAGGCAGAACAGTCTCATCCCGAAAATCTCCCCCGACCCTGTCTGCATCTGTGGAAAAATTGTCTTTCATGAAACCGATCCCTGGTGCCACAGAGCTTGGGGACTGCTGATCTAAACAAAGTCAATTATCTTCAATTTTGTTTTTATGAGTTCTATATTTTCATGAATCGTTGTATGAAATAGATAAAGTTAATTAATATAAACACACTTCCTAAAAAACTGTTATACATTATGAAGGTCATTACATTTTGTACACACAGAGATATTTGCAAGAAGTTGTAAAATATATTTGAACCCAACCTACTCTTTTGTTTTTGACTAGTATTTTTATTGTGGTTCTCAGTTATTCTTAGTACAATAACATAGATTTTCTATTGTGACTTTAAATCTACAAACCTCCCTTCAAGGTAATGAAAGAGTAAGCTAGATGACTATATATTTCACAGGTCATAAGTGCAAACGTTATTAAGAGTATAGTTTATGGAGATTTCATTATGTTTAATTTCAGGGAAACTATGGATTAATTCATTTTAAAATATGTTTGGATAACAACAGCAAAGGCTAACTCAAATCAACCATGCATGCATCCCCAAGGAGATAAAGTTTAGAAATTATAACTTAGCCTTACACAAGATTACATTATTACAAAAAAAATCATATTACCACTAAAAATAAATCTAGGCTTTTAGACAGTGAAGATAGTGCAAGAAGTCACGACAGATAAAAAAAGAGTAGCTCATTACTTACACCATGATTTCTTTTAACGTTTACATTGAAAGTATAGAAAGATGATGCCATGACAAACATGCCCATTTTATTAAAAATCTAGTACCCCATTTGCGGTTGTAACTTTCTTACCAAGCCTACAAGTAGAACTGAAGTTCATTATTGAATTCACCACAGGTGTCTTTGGCTATTATTATACCCTTGGATGGATAAGAACCACTCTGTAATGCTGTTAACGTCCAAGAAATCACTGAAAATTAACATTGAAAAGAACTTTGAGAATGTATCAAGTTCATTTTTCATCTCATAAATTAGTTTTATTTTATATGGTTTTCCCATTGCCCTACTAATACTTTGACTATGGACAGGAAAGCTGTTCTTCCTTCTAATTAAAAATCTATTGTTGACAGGCATTTGGGCTGCTTCCAAGTCTGCTATTGTAAATAGTGCTGCAATAAACATACGTGAGCATATGTCTTTAGAGTAGAATGATTGCTAATCATTCGGGTATATATCCAGTAATGGGATTGCTAGGTCAAATGGTATTTCTGGTTCTAGATCCTTGAGGAATCCCCAACTGTCTTCCACAATGGTTGAACTAATTTACACTCCCACCAACAGTGTAAAAGTGTTCATATTCCTCCACATCCTTGCCAGCATCTGTTGTTTCCTGACTTTTTAATGATCGCCATTCTAACTGGCATAAGATGGTATCTCATTGTGATATTGATTTGTATTTCTCTAATGACCAGTGATGATGAGCTTTTTTAAAAAATATGTTTGGTGGCTGCATCAATGTCTTCTTTTGAGAAGTGTCTGTTCATCTCCTTCACCCACTTTTTGATGGAGCTGTTTTTTTCTTGTAAATTTATTTAAGTTCCTTATAGATTCTGGATATTAGGATGGAATACTGTCAGATGGAATACTGACCATGGAATATTATGCGGCCACAAAAAAGAATGAGTTCATGTCTTTTGCAGGGACATGGATGAAGCTGGAAACTATTATTCTAAGCAAACTAACACAGGAACAGAAAGCCAAACACTGCATGTTCTACCTCATAAGTGGGAGTTGAACAATGAGAACACATGGACACAGGGAGGAGAACATCACACACAAGGGCCTGTCAGGGGGTGGGGGAAAAGGGGAGGGAGATCATTAGGACAAATATCTAATGCATGTGGGGCTTAAAACCTAGATGACAGTTGATAGGTGCAGCAAACAACCACATCACGGCACATGTATACCTATGTAACGAACCTGCATGTTCAGCACATGTATCCCAGAACTTAAATTTAAAAAAAGAAACACCATGAATTACATATCAACAACAAAAAATCTACCCATGTTTTCTTCTAATACTTGCATGTTTTCATTTTTATAGTTAAATATTTGATCCATTTGTAATTTAAATATGTCTGAAGTGAAGAATTTATCTAACGTTATTGATTTTTGAACATGGAACTAATTATCAAAAAACACATTTATTTAAAAGAGTACGAATTTGAAATGCTAGCTTCATAGCATTTCCATATATATTTGGGTTTATTTCAGGATTTCCAAGAAGTTTGCTTTGGTCTTTCTGTCACTTCATGTGTAAGTATCACATTGTGTCAATTATAGATGCTCTATTTTCTAGTAAGACTACCTGCCTTCTTTCCCAGCTCATTTTTAAAAATAACATTTAAAATTTGCAATGAACGGTTAGCTCCAGGGAGCAGACTGGAACAAATGGTATTTTTAATGCCATCACCCTACATTTATACATCAGTTTAGGAATATTGAAAATTTTTGTCCATCCATACCTACCCAAGAAGAAAAACATACTGTTTATGAGTTCCAACCTTATTGTATAAAGCGTTTCTAGGTTCTTGGAATAGGTTTTCAGCTAGTCTTAGTTTTCAGTGCTACCAGAAGTTAAACACATCTTCATATGTGTTTACCAGGAAGCTGGAAATAATTACATCAGTTGTATGTATCTTCTGACTGGGAAATCTAGCTAGTATAATGATTATATTGATTAGATTAAGTAATCTAATAAAACATATTATAAACTCAAAATGTTTGAGCTTTTTTCTTTCTTTTTTTATCCATTTCCATGCGGTAACTACATAATTTAACTACAGATAGATTTATTATTTTCCGTTACAGTCATCATTCTTAAAGTTTAACAGTACTAAGCATCTGGGGAAAATATGCATATTTAATTTACATAATTTATTTTACACATGTATACATATTTTAAAAGAGTTATACATTATTTTTAGAATTTCAGAAACCCTGATAATAAATCATGTTTAGTATCTCAGGAATACTAAAAATAATGACATTATTATTATTAATATTTGTGCTTTGCTTTTAAAATCTACTATAGCCCGATTACAATTAGCACTCAAGCCGGGCGCGGTGGCTCAAGCCTGTAATCCCAGCACTTTGGGAGGCCGAGGCGGGTGGATCACGAGGTCAGGAGATCGAGACCATCCTGGCTAACACGGTGAAACCCCGTCTCTACTAAAAATACAAAAAACTAGCCGGGCGCGGTGGCGGGCGCCTGTAGTCCCAGCTACTCGGAGGCTGAGGCGGGAGAATGGCAGGAACCCGGGAGGCGGAGCTTGCAGTGAGCTGAGATCCGGCCACTGCACTCCAGCCTGGGCGACACAGCGAGACTCCGTCTCAAAAAAAAAAAAAAAAAAAAACAAAAAACAATTAGCACTCAAATTTTATTTCATGTATATTTAAAACTGCTATTTTGATTGTTCTTTTTCATTAAAGGTGTTAGAAATTTTTACCCTTTGAACTCCTATTTGAAATATGGAAATGAGGTTTTCTGTCTTTTTTTTTTTTTTTGACACGGAGTCTTGGTGTCTCCTAGGCTGGAGTGCAGTGGTGCAATCTCCGCTCACTGCAAGCTCCGCCTCCCGGAGGATTCACTCCATTCTCTTGCCTCAGCCTCCGGCGTAGCTGGGACTACAGGCGCCCGCCAGCACGCCCAGCTAATTTTTAGTATTTTTCGTAGAGACGGGGTTTCACCATGTTAGCCAGGATGGTCTCGATCTCCTGACCTCGTAATCCACCCGCCTCGGCCTCCCAAAGTGCTGGGATTACAGGCGTGAGCCACCGCGCCAGGCAGGTTTTCTGTCTTTCAAGAAATTTTTTTCAAGACAGTAAAGTGAACATAACCCTAATTTTAGTAATAAAATTGTTTCATCTTGGGCAATTCATTTTTCATTACTTTAGTTGTATTACATTTCTGCTCCTGTTTTTTAATAAACTGTGCACAATTTCTAATAATTACTGTGGCATTAGAAATGGCCCATGTCAGATAATTCAAGAGACACTAAGAAATATCCTAGCACTGGCCAAGCGCAGTGGCTCACGCCTGTAATCCCAGCTCTTTGGGAGGCCGAGGAGGGCGGATCACAAGGTCAGGATATCAAGACCATCCTGGCCAGCATGGTGAAACCCTGTCTCTACTAAAAATAAAAAAAACTATCTGGGTGTGGCCATGCACGCCTGTAGTCCCAGCTACTCAGGAAGCTGAGGCAGGAGAATTGCTTGAACCTGGGAGGCAGAGGCTGCAGTGAGCCGAGATCGCATCACTCACTGCACTCTAGTCTGGCGACAGGACAAGACTCCATCTCAAAAAATAAAAAAGAGAAATATACTCGCACCATAAATAGTACTATTATTTTTGTTATAGTGGTTTATTTTAAATAAGAATTCAAGTTTTTTTATTTTTAATTAAGAATACTTATTTTTATTTTTGAAACAAAGTGATCAAGAACGTGACTTTTCATTAACCATTTTCAAACATAAAATCGATGTATTTTTCCATATGAGTACTTCATATTTCCAGTAGCTAATTTTTTTTAATAAAAATAGAACATAATTACTCTACTGGTGGTTTGAAGGAGAGTCCCATCCTGTAACTGGTTCTTCTGAGATGTTAGGGGCTGAATTGTGCCCCCAACATAAAATTCATATGTTGAAACCTTATCCCCAGTACTTCTTAATGTAATTGTATTTGGAAGTTAGGCCTTTAAAGAGTTGATTAAGTGAAAATTAGGTTATTAGTGTGGGCTCTAATCCAATATTACTGGTGACCTTATAAGAAGATAAAATTTGAACACAGAGAGACACTGGGGGCAAATGCACTGATAAAAGACCACATGAAGACACAGCTTGCCCAGGAAAGAGGCCTCAGAAGAAATCAAACCTGCTGACACCTTGACATTGGACTTGTAGCCTCTAGAACTGTGAGAAAGAAAATTTCATTTAAGTCACTCAGTCTGCAGCATTTTGTTATGGCAGCCCTAGCAAACTAATTCATGAGATTATCTTTTCTTTTTATATATTATCCCAGAGTCTCTGGCATGGATGTCATTAAATTTACTTACAGAGATTCTAACTTCTTGCACTCAAAACATAAGGCAGATAGGAGAACATCATCTGACTGCCATTTGGTTGCTATGATGATGGAAAAGCTAGGGATGAACCATTCTCCCTTTCCTACCTATACCCCCTTGACCCAATGGAAGTATCTACTGAATAGTGAGAAGGGCATTTAAGGGATTACATTTTTCTCTGAAAGAATTAGACACTGTTGCTGTTTTACCCTGTTAACCTTTCATAGAGCTAGCTAATGTCTGATTTAATAGAAGGTTATCCAAAGTAGACACTGTCAAAGGAAACAGTATAGAAAAAAGGAAGCATAAGTAGAAGGTCACATTACTCATACATGCAACTGGGGAAGAAACACAAATCCATGCTTCTTAGAAAAATTTTCAGTTTGAGACATGACATAATGCTTTTTAAGTAGGTTTTGGGGTTATTTAGTGCAAATATGATTGCTAAGGTAAACTTTACAACATGGGCTAAGTACCTGTGAGTTAAAGTTTTATGTTTTCTTTTTAAGAATATATTAGCACAAATAAGAAAATTATACTTAAAGCAAAAATTGCTTTTACTGTGAACACTTCACTACTGGCTCAAAATGAATGAACAATCCATTATCGGAGACTGTTGATAGGAGGCACAATGAAGGAGAAAGTTTCCTGACATTGAGGACTGTCAAGCACACGTTGTATAACCACTGACATTTATAATAGGGAAGGGTTTCTGGCTTTACACGTGTGTTTAGAATAGAATATCTTAATGCTTCTTCCATCCCTATTACTCTATGATAACATTTTTCTTTATATGTTGAAAAAACTAAGATTTAAAAAATTATTAAGAAACTGTATATTTTTCTAGGAAACTAGCTGGTTTTAATTTTAATTAAATTACCCACAGATAATTTTAAGATAAAATAATGTCTCCTACGATTACTACTATAACTAATATATCTTATTGATCAATCATCATGTCTTCCTCTTCCTCTGCACTGTACTAAGAGAAGTTTAATTCTGTGCTCAATTACTCATTATTTCTGGGAAATTAGGAAAGTTATTTATATTTATAAGTGAGATTTTCTTCATATAAAAAAGGAAGTTAATATAACATACATACCAAGGTTTTGTTATGGCAAGGGTACAACCCCAGGCCTGTCTACATAATTCCATTTTGTGCAATATGGTTTTTATTCTACATTACTTTATTCTTCTGTTTAATCGTTTAGAAAATACTTATGTGTTGTGCATTATAATAAACACTGAGGATAAAATATTAAAGAAAACACATCTCCTGTTTTCTTGAGTCAGAGATTCCAGAATGTGTTGACAAGTGAGAATAGACATTAACAAATAAATAAAATGTATAATACTTATGGTGTTACATAAAACAGTTAAAGGTTAGAGAGTGAAATCAACATTAATACAGGGTGTTCCAGAAAGGTCTCTGTGATAAGGTTCCACTTGAGCAGAGCACCTAAAGAAGTTTGAGAAGCCTCATAGATATCTGCAGGGGGAATATTGAGATAGCTTGTGGATATATGAGTCTGGATTTAAAGGAGAGGTTGAGACTGGGGCTATCAATTTAGAAGTTGATATTTCATGTGTGAATAAATGAGATCCCATCAGAAATGAATGTGGATAGAAATAAAAAGAGAAGATAGCTTCCAGGAAATTAGGGGGGCAGGAACAGCAAAGGAGAATGAGCAGGGCTCACTAAAGAGATAGAAGAATAAAGGGAGAATTGATTCCTGGAGATCAACTGTTTCCAAAACAGTGAGAGATCAAGTGTGTCAAGTAGTGCTCATGGATTGAACAAGATGAGGACTGCATATGACGGATAATTATGGCATGTTAGGTTACTAGTTAATTAAAAGAGCAGTATTAGAGAGTAAAAGAGAATGATGGTGAATAAAACTGGATTAGCTTGGGTGAGATAATGATATAAGAAGTGAGGGCAGTAAATATAGTCAGGCTTTCAAATAGTTTTGCTCTCAAGGAGGATCAGAGAAATGGGATGACAGTGATAGATAGGGTCAGGGGATAAAGAGCAGTATGACTTTTAAACTGAGAGCTATTGTAACATGCATATTCTGATAAGAAAAATCCACTAAAAATGTATTATGGAAGGCTGGGTTATGAGTGGTGGCTCACCCCTGTAATCCCAGCACTTTGGGAGGCTGATGCGGATGGATCACAAGTTCAGGAGATCGAGACCATCCTGGCTAACATGGTGAAACCCCATCTCTACTAAAAATACAAAAAAATTAGCCGGGCGTGGCGGCATGTGCCTATAGTCCCAGCTGCTGGGGAGGCTGAGGCAGGAGAATGGCCTGAACCCGGGAGGTGGACCTTGCAGTGAGCCGAGATTGCGCCACTGCACTCCAGCCTGGGTGACAAAGCAAGACTCCGTCTAAAAAAAAAAAAAAAAAAAAAAAAAAAAAAAAAGTATTATGGAAAACAGAGGCGAAAATTGGACAGCTTCACTTGATTGAGTAGGTACCGGATTCAGTAAACTGGTGGAGGACTAGCCAATAAGAGCACAGAGTCCTTTTTTGATGTAATGTGACGGAAGGCAAGGCACATGGATGCACATAAAATTAAACCGATCTATTAATGTGTAATGACAGAAACAGACAATTTGCCTCTGTTTTGCCTCTATATTCTTAATAAAATAGGAGGAGTATCAGTGAGAAAAGGGGCAGAAGCGTTACATGTCACTAGCAGTCTTCAGGTTTCAATTAACTGTAGGAAATTTTACTATAGCAAATTTCAATAAAGGAAAATGACGTCCCATTGCAAGTTCATCACTCACACACATTTTACCTATTTATCGACCTCCCTTTCTCTCTACTATCTATATATATCCACCTACTAATCTACCTCTTGTAAAGGCCTGGTATTCATAACTCCTAAGCAGGTATTAGTCCTCTTTTTGTTATAATATTTACCTGTATTTCTGAATTGAAGGAAACTGCATAAAATGACAGAAAAGAGAAATGACACTGTGCTTTGTGTTCCATTTCATAAAACCGGACACTTACAAGTGATTTTAATAGATTCACTTTCTGCTCTCTTCATAGAAATAGTCTGGTGGTATAAATAGGTCTAAATTTCAGGTTATAGACTTTTTTTTTTTTTTTTAATTGCACGCTCCCAGGCATCTTTGCATAATGAGAGTTCCAACTCTGTGTTTTTCAATAAAATCAGCAGCTTCACTGACTAGCTAGGAAACCTACATGCTTTATGCTATAAATCATAATTACAAATCTATATAATTGAAACCTGAGCTAAGTTGGGTGGAAAATTGAATATTTGACATAGTAGGGAAGAAGGTTTATTTTAAAATGTGAAACCATGCTTAGCTGCCAATGTAATTTGATAAACTTCCATGACAATTATCTGGAGATCCTGGCATGCTTTATGTAAAGCATCAGTAAACATCATCATATGTCACTAAACACTGGGTTCTTGAAGACCTTTTCCAATTTATAAATAGTAGCCTTTTATTTCAAAAACATATTATTTTTCAAATAATATTTTTCTTATTTATTGTCAAACTAAATTATACATGTCAACTAAAATCAACATGACATGAGTCACAGCAATTATATCTCCCAAGGAAAGAAAATATAAATGTTTCTTTTCTAAATGCTGATGCTAGAACTCTGACAGTTGAGTTCTGGTTATTAGCAATCATATAAATATAAATGATGAATATTTTATCTTTTAAAAATTAGATGTTATAATTTTTATTGTTATGGTTCTTTCATATTTAGTCTTGAGATCTATCTATTGATAGCAGACATTAGCCAAAATAGTTACAGTCTAGGAGAGCCCTGACAGGTGATGAGTTAGATTCAGGTGTGTGTGTTGGGTGAGACACAATGAGGAGGTGAAACCAAATGCAAGAAACAGAAGAAATCTATTATTCACAGGTCCCAGAGAAGTCAGGCATGAAGGCAGAGGACCAATGGGAAGTTCCTTGGAGTTCAACCAGCTGATGGAGAATGTGAGAGTGTGTGTGCGTGTGTGTGTGTGTGTGTGTGTGTGACAGAGAGAGAGACAGAGAGACAGACAGAGAGAGAATATGTTGGGTTTGGGTTTTGGGCCAGTGGAGATGAGAAACAAGTGGGTTATAATAGCAAAAAAGCACAAGGGGAGGCGAAGTCTTAACTAGGCCACCTGCATGACTGGGTTTCAAATAACTTATGTCAGGCCCAAAAATGGATGCCAAGTCAGCAACTATATTAAACAAATTTGTGATAAGATATTACAAATGCCAAGTATAGTGTATGTCTTCATCCTTTACACTGTTTTCTCATATTATGATATCTTTTTCTAATACAAAAATATTTGAGATAATTATAGATTCACATACAATTGTAAGAAATGAAAGATTCCATGTACTCTTTATCCAATTATCTCCAATGATGACATCTTGTAATATTATAGTGAAGAAAAATCAGAATATTTATATTAATACAGTCAAGATATAGGAAAGTTCCACCACCACAGGAAGCTCTCAGGTTGGCTTTTTATAGCCACGACCAACTCCTACCCCATTCCATTCCGGAATTACTACAACCACTAATCTGTTTTCCATTTCTATAATTTTGTCACATCAAGAATGTTGCATAAATGAAATCATACTGTATGCAACCTTTTGCAGTTGGCTTTTTCACTCAGTATATTTCCCTGGACATTCAATCAAGTTGCTGTGTTTATCAGTGCTTCATTCTTTTCTATTTCTAAGTGTACTCCATAGTATGGATAAACCAGGATTTGTTTAACCAGTCATGCATTGAAAGTCATCTGGGTTGTTCACAGATTTCCACTATTATGAATAAATGTGCTAAGAATATTCAGTCACATGTTCTGGGGTAATGTATATTTTCAATTTTCTGGGATAAATTTCCCATTGTTCAATGGTTGAAGAGTTTATTAGTTGCACTTGTAACTTTATAAAAAGAGTTTTCCAGACTGGCTGTACCCTTTTATATTCTGACCAGCAATGTGTGAGTGATCCAGTTTCTCTACATCCTTGCCAACGTTTGTTGTTGTCATTGTCCTTTATTTTAGCTATTCTGATAGGCTTGTAGTGAAATCCCACTGCTGTTTGATTTTACATTGCCCTAAAGATTAATGATGTTGAACACCTTTCAAAACGTGTTTATTAACCATCGGTATAATCTCTTGGGTGAAATGTCCCTTCATTTGTTTTTGCCCATTTTCTAGTTGGATTTTGTTTTATTATCAAGTTTTTGTCATTCTTTACATATTCTAGAAACAAACTGTTTGTCAGATATGTGATTTGGATCTATTTTCTCCCAGTTTATAGCTTTCAATTTCACCATCTTCTCATTGGCTATCATAGGGAAAAGTTTTAGTTTTGAGGATGTCTTATTTATTAATTTTTCCTCTTATGGAGCTTGCTATTGGAGAAATCTAAGAAATGTCTGTTGAGCACTATGTTAATCTTTGTGTAAGGTGTGAGTACCTTGACAGGAATTGCAGGAAATCTATAGATCAATTTAGATAGAGCTGACATCCTTACTATATTGAGTCTTCCAGTCAATGAAAATGGCATATGTCTTTATTTATTTATAAATCATTTAGTTTTGTTATTTTCTGCATATACATCCTAAATAGGTTTTGTTAGATTTTTATTTTAGTGTTTCATTATTTTGGAAGATTATCAATTGTATTGAGTTTTAAATTTCAGTGTCTACATTTTGTTGCTAGTATATATAAATACAATTGATTTTTTGTGTTGTTCTTCTATACTGTGACTTGGTGAATTAACTTGCTTATACATGCTTTTTTTTGGTAGGTCTCTTGGAATTTTCTAGTAGACAAACCTGGTCTGAAAATAGGGACAGTTTATTTCTTCCTTTACATTTTGTATGTATTTTGTTTCTTTTGCTTGCCTCATTGTACTGCCTAGGACTTTCACTAGTATGTTAAATAAGAGTGGGGAGAGTGGGGATTCTTATGTTACTACCTATTTTAGGGGGAAAGTATACAATGTTCATCACTGAACATGATGTTAGCTATAGGTTTACTATGTAAGCGCTTTTATCAGGTTGAGGAAGTTATAGATTCTCCTAGGTTGCGAGGAGTATTTGTTTTAAATAAAGAACGGATATTGGTTTGTTTCTAACTCTATCCTGTACCAATGGACATAATAATGTAATTTTTCTGCCTTCATCTTTTAACAGATAAGATTACCTTAATGGAATTTCAAATATTAAATCAGGCTTTATTTCTGGAATAAACTCTCTGATCATGGAGTATACTTTTTGCTATATACTGATTGATTTAATTTGTTGATATTTTGTGACTAATTTCATGAATAACATTAGAATGTATTTTTACTTTCTTGTTACATGTTTTTGATTTTTGTATCAGAGTAATGCTGGCTTCATAGAATGAGTCTGGAAGTTTTCTTTCATCTTCTCTTTTCCGGAAGAGTCTGCGAAGGATTGGTGTTAACTCTTCTTTAAATGTTTGGAATAATTTACCAGCGAAGCTATCTAGGTCTGAAGATTTCTTTTAGGAAGGTTTTAAACTATGAATTCAATTTATTAAACAATAGTATATGACTATTCAGATTGTCTATTTCATCTTTGGTAAATTTTGGTAGTTTTTTTATTTCCTAAATATGGATAAATTTCATTAAAGTTGTTGGAATTATGTGTATAGAGTTGTTCATAGTACTGCTTTATTTCTTTAACGTCTGATGTTATCTGTAGTGATATTGTTATGGGTTGCATGAATATCTTTTGGGATTCCAACTTATTTATAATTTTAGCATATCACTTCATATAATTTTCTTAGTGGTTTTAAATAGGAATTTAATATACATAGGCAACTTATCACTGTCTACTGGTATCAATGTTTTACTACTTTAAGCAAAGCAAGCAAACCTTATGTTTTAAAATGTACTTGAGACTTGTTTCAGTCAGATATAGGAAGACACATAGGCATAGCAATGACTGCCATGAAAAACTATTTTATACTCACAGATCCCTAAAAGCACAAAGCATAGTATGTCATACAGGGCCACATAGGGAAGCACCAGTGTTGTTCAGGAAGCTGTGAGGAGGGAAATAATGGGCAAGAACCTATATTTTGTTTTTTTATGGGAAGAAATACAGGTGAGGTAAGCAGACAAAGCAAGTGCAGGACTGGTTACTTTGAATAATTTCATTGGGCTCTTGTTTGTAAGGGCTATCTCGTGTTGACTAACCCCTGGCCTTGGGATGATTAGAGTAGAGGAATATTGGTGTGGAGTGTAAGAGCCTGATAGAAGAGGTGTGTGGGAGTATGGGCTCTGGATTGGTTACTTTGCACTTATGGATCCTCTCACAGATGATTTCTTTACTGTCTCTAGAAATTAGCTAACCCTGAGAGGGGCAGTTCCTCCCCAGTCAGCAAGACCTCAGATATCAAAGCATAAAGAATACAGAAAATAAGAAAATATAGTCAATATACCTTAATTCCATTTAGATAACCTTATACTTCCTACATTTTACAATATCAATGTCTTAAGACATTCTTTTCTCTGTCTCTCTCTCTCTCTGTTTCTCTCTCTCTCTCTCTGTGTAATATGTAACATGTACAAGGCAGCACAATGTTTACTTCAATCATCAAATATGATTTAAGAGATGAAGAGGAGCAGGGCAGTCTATTATATTATTATTTTTATCCATACTGATATTCTTTCTTTTTAAGTCTTTTTTAAAAAATTATTTCTTATCTGTTTAGAGAACATTCTTTAGCAATTTTTAAGGACTGGTTTGCTTAAAATAAATTCACTTTCTTTCCCTTTATATGAGAATATCTACATTTTCTCTTCATGTATAAAGAATATATTTTCTGAATATGGAATTCACAGTTTACAGTTACTTCCTTTCAGTATTTGAATAATGTATACTGCTTCCTTCTGACCTCCATGGTTTGGGTGAGCAATCCACTGTCATTTGAATTGGTGTTTCCCTATAAGTAATTCACTGTATCTCTCTGGTTACTTTCAAGGTTGTTTTGCGTGCGTGTGTCTTTAGTTTTCAGAAGGTTAATGATGATTTGTCTTGCCTTGAATTCCTTTTGCTTTACACTGATTGCAGTTTACTCAGTCTCTTGAATCTGTAGGGTTAGGTGCTTCATCAAATTCAGCAAGTTTTCAGACATTGTTTCTTTGAATAATTTTTCATTTCCACTCTCTCCTCTTCCTCTGGAGCTCTGATGACATACATTTTAGCTCTTATGTTATTTTCCTACAGGTCCCTGGTACTCTGTTCATTTTTGTAAAATTCTATGTTCTCTCTGTTGTTCAGACCATGTAAATTATATTGATCTCTCCTCACTTTCACTGATTCTATACTTGATCATTTCCATTCTACTCTTGAGCCCATCTGGCAAGATACATATTTAACGTATTATATTTAATCAGTTCCATAATTTCTATTTGGTTCTTTATTCAACATTTTTTTCTGAGATTCTCTACTTTTTCATGTTTCATAAGAATTCAAAAGTATTTCTTGAAGCAAAATTTGTAGACACTCGTGCTGCCTCATGGAAGATGGGGAGGGAAAGTTTTGTTTCCTGCTGTGCCCCACTGACACCAAGATATGAGATGGGAGGGAGTAGAACACCAACTAGCTCACTTCTCACCACTTCATTCCACCTCCTTCATACCAAGTGGGAATAAAGGCTCAGTTTCCACTGGTCTTTGCTCACGTATGGGAAGAAAGAAAACAATGCCAGCTACCCTGCCTCAAATTCCTTCATTCTTTCTTGCTGATGCTTGATGGGGTATAGGCTGTGGTCCCCACAGGGCTCCACTCAATCCAAAGGGTTGAGGTGGGGCATGGCCTTGCTTTATACCCTACTGGATCTTGCCAACACAGGTATGGAAAGAAAAATTGATTGCTTACTAACCAACTTGCACCACTTTTCTCAGTCTTATTGACAACTAGTGCAGATATTGGTGGTTATTCCCTCCAGGCACCAGATCTTTAAATTTCATTGTTCCTGAGTGGAAATGGAATCTCAACTTGTGACTTAACCCTGTTGGTACTACCCTGGTAAGGTACTTGGAGATACATCTGTTTCTATCAGGAAGAAAACAGAAAATAGCTCCCTTCGCACCTCTACCAACATCATTCTGGCAAGAGAATCACAGCACTGTGTGCTTCTGCTGGGGGAATGGCAGATTACTTCCTTACTCAGTCCCATCAGTACCACAGACAATACAAGGGGAAGGGAATCAGAGTGTGCTGCTTCTAAGGCATGAAAGTGCTCAGGGGTGGGGTGGAAAATCAACGGCCTGCTTGTCCCCACTATAACTATTGGAGTGGGTGACATGTGGTTTTACCACTGATGCTTTGATGGAGTAGGGTGGGTGATGTCAGAAAGGTTTTCTGTTGTTAGGCCACCTTTTTCCAGGTCCTTTGGCTAGGGGGAATAGGTTTTAGGTGGAACTTTTTTGTCTTTACTTGTTGGTAGTTCTGGATGGGAGCCTTCTGGAGTACCTTGTCTAAGATATATGAGACGTGATAAGAAAATTCAGGGAACTCACTGTGTGTGTCATTCTTCTTCTTCTTTTCTTTTTTTTTTTTTTTTGAGACAGAGTTCACTCTTGTTGCCCAGGCTGGAGTAGTGCTTTGGTGCAATCTCGGCTCACTGCAACCTCCGCCTCCTGGGTTCAAGTGATTCTCTTTCTTCGGCCTCCCTAGTAGCTGGGATTACCACCACCACGTGCAGTTAATTTTTTGTATTTTTAGTAGAGACAGGGTTTCATCATCTTGGCCAGGTTGATCTGGAACTCCTGACCTCAGGTGATCCATGCGCCTCAGCCTTCTGTAGATTCTGAGGTCTACCTGTCATTTACCTTTTTTCTACCTTTCTGCCTTCCTATGCTTGTTTGTTGTATTATGCCAAGGGTTTTTAGCTGTAAGTGGGAGAACTTGGAAGGAATTGGGACATGCTATCTTGGCCAAACCATAAGTCTGATGAATAAAAATACTTTAAAAATATTTTTTCAAATATGATTATTTTCCATTGCAATATTTATAAGCAATTCACAATACATCTTTTTCCATATATTATTATTTTCTTAGTTCTATACTTTGAGTTAATGAAAGTGTTGCTTAAAATGTAAAACTCAATACAAGTAAACTATTGTGGATATTTAATGCCACTATCAATAACAATAACGAAGTGTATTTATAAGTGGCAATAGGGATTTTTCTAACCGCAGGAAACCTTCAGCATCACTACAGTAGAGTCGTGATCTGACTTCATTTTCTGTTGACTGTTTCTGTTCATAGAACACACTATGGTAATTACCTGAGATAGCAGTGAGAACTGTTAGGATGCTATTGTGAATAGCTAGATGTATTTATTTCCTGTGGCTGCTGTAACAAATTACCACAAACCGGATGACTTAATACAACAGGAATTTTTAGTCTTACTGATCTGGAGGCCAGAAGTCTGACATCAGTATCACTGGGCCAAAACTAAGATGTTGGCAGGGCTGTACTCACTCTGTATTTTCTGAAGGAGAACATGCTTCTTGCCTCTTCCAGCTCCTGGTGGCTGCCAATATTTCTTGGCTGCATCTGTCCAATCTCTGCCCCACCATCACATGATCTTCTGTTATGTGTGTCTCAGAATACCCTCTGCTCTCATAAGGATACATATGACTGAATTTAGGGTCCACTTGGATAATTCAGTGTAATCTCTACGTCTCAAAAATCCTTGGCTTAATCACATCTGAAAAATCTTTACAATATGAGTTAGCATTCACAGGTTCTAGAAATTAGAATGTGGGAAAATTAAGTTCTATGTTGTTGTAGATCCAAGTTCCCCTTTTCCTTGCTGTTTGTCACATATCCTCTGATCATTCTTAGCATCTAGATCTATATTACTTAGCTCTTGATTCTCTCAACTTTCAAAGGTACAAATGGTGTGTAGAATCATTCTCATACTTCAAATCTCTTCGAATTCTTCTTCTGTCTTCCTCTTCTGCCACCAGCATGGGAGAAAGTTCTCTACTTTCACAGGTTCATGTGATTAGATTAGGCCCACCTGGATAATCTCCCTTTTTAAGGTCAACTGTGCCACAACACTGCTGTAATTTGGATATGGTTTGCTTGTCCTGGCCAAATATTATGTTGAAACTTGATCCCCAGTGTTGGCGGTGGGGCCTAATGGGAAGTGTTTGGATTATGGAAGAAGATCCCTCATACATAGATTAATGCCCTCTTTTGGAGGGTGTAGTGAGTTTCCACTCTATTGGTTCCCATGAAAGCTGGTTATTAAAAGAGACTGGTACCTCTCCCCCTCTCTCTTGCTTCCTCTCTCACCATGTGATCTGCACACTCTGGCTCCCCTTCACCTTCATCGGTGTGTGGAAGCAGCCTGAGGCTCTCATCAGAAGCTGATGTTGGTATCATGCTTCTTGCACAGCCTACAGAACCATGAGCCAAATGAACCATTTTTCTTTATAAATTACCCAGTCTCTGGAATTTCTTTATAGGTACACAAAGCAGATGAATACAATAAATAATAAATAACAAAAACATAAGCGTGATATTTCATAACATTCACAGGTTCCAAGAGATGTGACCTGGAATCCTGAGGTTGTATTAGTTTCCTGTGACTGCTATAACAAATTACCACACAATGGGTGGCTTAAAGAAAAATAAATTTATTCTCTCAGAGTTCTGTAGGCCAGAAGTTAGAAATCAGATTGTTGGTAGGGCTGTGTTCTTTCTAAAGGCTCAAGGGGAATGTTTGTTTCTTGTCTCTTCAGAATTTTGGTGGCTGTTGGTATTCATTGGCTTGTGACTGTACCTTTCTTTAGTCTGTCTTCATATTGCCTTCTCCTTTGTGTCTGTCCAAACACCCTCTGCCTTTCTTTTATAAGGATACATGTGATTCTATGTAGGGCCGTCCTAGATAATCCAGCATAAACCTCTCCTATTACAATCATTAATTTAATCATCCCTTTTGTTATATAGGGTGATTTTTGCCATATAAGGTAATATTCATAGTTTCTTGGGATTAGAAAGCTGATATATTTTTGAGGCGGGGGGTATCTGTTTAGCTTATCAAACTAGGTGACAGATAAGATGATAATTTAACATAGTTTGGTAGAGGTAGATGTCATGTTAAGAAGAGGAATATTCAGGATGCATTTTTTAAAAATGTTGGTAGCACTTGTTGACAGGTTGGTTGGGCGATGTGAGAGAAAGGTGAGAGCAAGGATGACACCAAGATATTTTGTCTTAGTATCTATCGTGGCAGAGTTGCAATTAATGAGACAAGTAAAACTGAAGGACAAAGTGTTTTGGAGAGATTTCTTTTATTTTGGGACATGTAAAATTCAGAGATTTCTATTAGATATGTAAATATAGATAATATGTAGGGCCATTGAATTTTTAAGCCCAGATTTTAAAATGTTTGTGGGTTGGAAAAAAAATTAAAAAGTTGAGAATGACTAACAGACACCTGGCATCTAAAACCATGAGCCTGGATGAAATCACCTATGGTATGAGCACAGATAGAGATCCATAAAATTCATCATAGATTGCCGTAAAAGAACCAAACACCATGTTCTGTAATACTCCAACATTTAGAGTATTTGAGATCAAAGCCACAAGCAAAAGAAAGCAACACTTTGCAGGATGTGAGGTAGGAAAGCAGCTAGGATAGGGTGATATCCTAGAAGGCAACTGAAAAACTATTTCAGGCTGCAGAGGTTGAGGTGAGGTAAGATTAGGACAATGAGTTCATAGTTAAATTTGGCAACACAGAGATCATATAAACCTTGATAAGTGTTGCTTTGATACAGTGTTAAGAAATAGCCGGATTGAACTGGCTCAAGAAAAAAAAAGTGGGAGGTTTGGAATTGGAGTACTTAACTCTTCAGGTGTCATCAATTTTTAGGAGCTTTAATATAAAGGAAAGACACAAAATCGGGTGATACCTTGTAGGAGATGATGTGAGGATAAGCATTAATTTTTAATACAAGTAAAATTGTATAACTTTATATAGAAATTAGAGTAATTTAGAAGAGAAAAAATTTATGAAGCTACTGATAGAAAAGGATATCTGGAGTCATCACAGATGGAATCAGTGTACAATTATATACGGACCTAAAGAAAAGGGTAACAGGAATTCATCCACTGTAACAGGAGGGAAGGCAGACCATATGGTGACAAGTACAGTCGTCTGTTTCATTGAGATTGTGGTAACTTTTGGACGTTCTCATTTGATTGCCTGTAGCCTGTATTTTTCTCAATGAGTTAGTACTCTAGGTCATTAGTTAAAACTGAGAATGTAGGAGATTTTGGAGGTATGAGGAAGGAGTTAGGTGGATGGAATTGTTGAGTGAGACGGCTCAGGAAATGTAGTATGATTGCAAGAATTCCTTAGGGAACAATTTATATTTAGTGGTTATGGATTTAAAGTGATCCCTTTCAGCACATTTGTATATTTTTATTCAGCTACATCTATCTGAACAGAGACAGACATAGATGAGCTCGCCATTCACAATTACAACTATTACATAAGGTAGGGGAAAGGGATACTGAGGAAGCAAGGAAGATGAGACTATATGCAAGAGATTTATTATACCTATGGACCATGAAATTGATTTGGTGAAGTAAAGGTATGAGAAAGGGCAAGTTGTGAGCATGTTCCAGAATTGCAGTACTAGAGGGAATGAACTGGAAAGAGAGGAGGTGGGAGTAAGAGAATGAGACACTTGAAATGGAGATTATGGAAGGATTGAAGTTGTTGGGAATGAGAGTACAGAGTCTGAACATAGGCATGGCCAAGTTGGGTAAACAGTGGGTAACTGAGGGAAAGTACAACAGTTATAGAAGAGATCAACTATGTGGATATTGAAGTCAAACAGGATTTTAAGAAATATAGTGTTGGAGCTAGAGACATTTTCTTTGATGGCTGAAAAATCAAAACTAGAGATTTTTAGGAGAGAGGGAGAATGGTCTAGGAGCAGAAATGTAGAAGAAGGAGGACACCTACCCTACCTCCATACCCAGGATTGTGAGTGTGTGGGAAAAAGCCACAGCTTAGAAAGGCTGTAAGGGAAGAAGTATCTTCTCAGAGAAGAGTCAGCTTCCAAGAAAGTACAGAGAAAGTTCAGATAAGTTGATCTAGAGAATAGGCAGTATTTTTCTGACGATAGAATATGAGTTTGAATTAATGGTATGGTGAAGTTTTAGGATTAGGAAAGGAGTGAGAATTATGGTAAAAAAAAAATGTAGATGTATGCTGTACTTTGGGATAGATATGAATGCAAAGGATGAAGGATGACCCAAAAGAACTGGTATTCACATGGTCATAGAATAAAGAGAGATAAATGTATAATAAGATGCTTCCACATGGAAGTAAGATAGATAGTGGAAGGAAAATCTCACACCCCCAACTACCTTTTGGAGATGTGACATTGGAGATGGGACAGAATTGATAGCTTTGAAAATAAACATTACATATAAAGATTTGCTGATGGCCTGAAAATAATCCACTAATTATTCAACACACTCTAATTACCTAAACCTATGTATATACTTTGCTGTACATGGGCTTAGCAGTCCCAAAATTTAGCCCTCACTAATAACACACTAATGTCGTATGTGGAGAGTTTGCTAATGTACCCAGGAATTGAGTACTCGGTTGCAAAATAATTGTCTCATCATTTGCCATTTTACTCCTACTAGTTTTCTTCCTGATAAAAGTTGTGACAAATATCACAGCACCATTTATATGCAATAAGAAAATGAACAATAGTCAACGATGGCTTCTTCCTCTCCTTGACAGGGGCAGGGATTCCAGTATATGCCCAGTGCTTCAGAAAGGATATCCATTATAGCTACCAGAAGTCAGGAAGAATTAACAGTGACAAAAAGTAATGTGTGGCTGTGCCCAGTCAAAATAGGAAAACTCTAAGATGAATGTTTTCATAGAATGCATTCATCATTTTCCTTTTATGAGATAACTGAAAAAACATAAATCTAATCCTTTCTGTAAGAATTAATTTTGACTTGCCCACAAAGCTGATGACAGTAGAGAGTTTCATTTGTGTACTTATTTCCTACTCATGGAGACATGACAACTTCTGTTCATTTAATATTACATTTAGACTTAAATATACATAGGAATGTTAGCTAAAAGAAAATAAAAGATAATTTTAATTCAGTTGTAATTAAATTTTTGACATATCAGATAGAGCTCTGACTGCATTTGATGGATTGATTTTCATTTTAAACTCTTCTTATCCAACATATTTTGTTATTTCCAGAAATTTTACTTTAAATTAAAGATTTGAAATAATCAAATATTTTAATTAAACTTACTGGTTGAATATAATATCTACTTGGAATTAGAATTTGATATATTTTTCCAATAAAAAGTAAACATAATAAGCAACTTAATATGTGTTTATCATAAAACAGAACTTTTCATATTTAAAGTGTACCACACAGCTCCTAATGCATGGCTTAGAACATATTTTAGCTTATCAGAGTCTGAGAATTAAAACAAAAATTCTAAGCCTACAAAATCACATTACAAGGAGGTTTTAAACAACATGTTGATATGACCCAATTTATTTTTTGTTACAAAATATCACTCTGGGTTCTGTGTGAATAGACTGCATGGTGCAAGACTAAAATAAAGGAAGCTGTTGCAGCAGCTCAGGTGGTGTAGATGAGGGTATACGTGGTGGAGGTAGTAAGAAGTGGTCAGAAATGTGATACATCTTGATGGCTTTACTATCAGTATTTACTGATGTGCTGGAAATTTGCAGTGAGACAAAAATAAATTAAGTACAACTCCTAAGTTTTTGGCAAGATAAAACTAGATAAATAATGGTGCCATTAACTGATATGGAAAAATCTTTGGGAAGTAAATTAGGAAGAGGATGAAGGGGTAAATATATCAAGAATAATATTTAGTTTGAGAATTGTACTGGAAAACCATGTGAAGAAGAAAATGTGCAGTTATAACTCAGGAGAGAGTTTGTAGTTGAAAATATGAATAAGGAAACCACAATGTATAGATGGTATCATAAGACTGCAATAAATGACCAGGAAGATAATATAATTAAAGAAGAGGCAGGAGTGAGTCTACAATCCAGCCAAAATTTAGAGTTATGATAGCATGCAAGAGCAGAAAAGAAGACTTAGGAAGAGTAAACAATGACAGATTAGAAAAAAAAAAATAGTCAAGTGAATATAACATTTCAAGAAGGAGAGAAAAGTCAATTATATTAAATGCTATTGAGAGAGAATGTAAGATAAAGAAATTAACCTTTAAATTTTGCAGCATGGAAGCCCTGATTTTTTTTAACAAAAGCAGTTTCAGTAAAGTTGACTGGATTAAGTCTTCAATGAAGTAAGTTAGAAAATTGGTGGTGAAGAAGTACAGACCATGAATACAGACAACTCTTTCTAGGAATTTTGATTCATAAGAGAAGTAACTGTTTGGACGATGGGATCAAAGTGTTTATTTATATATATTGATATTGTAACGTGCTGGTATATACTGTAGGAATAATCTAAAAGAGGGAAACATTGACATAGGTAGATATAGGTGACATGAGGGATAACTGAGGGGTATGATCATTGAAAAACTAGAATAGGTAGAATCTAGGGTTCAAGTAGAGGGGTTGGCTTTAGATGGTGGCACAGACAATTTAGTCTTAGTAATGGAAGTAAAGTCAGAGCTTTCTTTTTTGCTTTCTTTGTCCTCCAGCCATGTTCAGCTATTTGTGCGCAAGTGTAGAAAGGGCAGAGAGTTGGCTTGTGCCTGATGTAGTACACTGGGTCACTGTTCCACATATTTCACTCCTCTTTATTATTAGGTAATCATGGCCCTTGCTTTGATTTTGATTTGACATTGGTGCATCTCATGTTAAGGTAGGCAGAGTATATTTCCCATCTCCACTGATAATGAGTATAACCATGTGACTTAATTTGGCCAACGGAATGTGGATTTAGGTGATAATATACAAGTTGAGAACTTAAGAGGTATATTGGATTTCCACTTGCCCTCTTGTGCATCTTCTAACCACAATAAGAAGAACATGTTCTAGCCATGTCTCAGAATGTGTATATAGAGCAGTCCTTAATCTGATGCAAAAATCTAAAATGCCCAGCTGATAAGCAGATCCATGAACAAAAAAATAAATAAAATAAATGTTTCGGTTGTAAGACACCGAGATTACAGGGTTATTTGCTACTCAGTATTAATGCAACAATCGCTGACTAATTCATCACGGTTCTGGTTTTGCCTAGTGAATATTAATAGAAGCTGGAAGATAGACAATCAAATTGAAAGCATAAGGAAGCGAGTGACTATAATTATTGAAAATCTGTAAAGATTATTCATCAGAAGTTTGGGATATAAATGTTCAATGTACTAAAACACATCATAGTTGTACAAAAAAGATATGATAGATTTATCCAATGCTTTGTTGAAAATAAAGAATATATTACACATTTTCAAAGATCTAAGAATTTAGCAAAATAAAATTAGATTATCATGTCAGAACTTGCTCTTAATTATCTGTGCTATTGCTACTTGTCATGTTTGCTTTTATTTTAAGCATTTTACATTATTCTAATGATATACCAATGATTTTTCTAGGAATTAACATAAGCTAACTGTCTAGTTTTGATATCCTACTTGTTCTGCTTTTTGTAAAGTAGCAACTAAAACTCATCAAATTACTTACCCAAATTTACCTTAAATAATAAAAACACTCCCATGATCTTATAGAAATTACATGCTATGCAATAGATTTTTAATAACAAAACACAAAAACAAATGACATCTGGAATAATGCCAGAAATGATATTTTTCAACTGACTAATTTTTTATAACTTATTATTGAAAATGTACACTTAGAATGAGGAAATTAACATTGGAATAAGATAATTACATTATATATTGTATTCAAATTTGTCAATTATTCCACTGCTGTTCTTTCATTTCACAGAATACAATCCAAGATTTCACATTGCATTTAGCTGCTGCCATTATCTCTTAGTCTCCTTCAGTCTGTGACAAATCCTTAGCCTTTCTTTGTCTTTCACGACTTTGTCACCTTTGAAGATTACAGTCAACTATTTTATAGAATGTACCTCAATTTGAGTTTGCCTGATTATTTTATGATAAGATTGAGAATATATATTTTGGGGAATAATATCAAAGAGACTATTTCTCCTTTTCAGTGTCTCTTTACCATGGGATACATGATGTTGATATATTTTATTACCAGTGATGATAATCTTTATCATAGGATTGAGGTGGTATCCTACAGGTTTCATCACTGTAATACTAGTATTTTTTGTTTGTATTTAATAAATATTTCACAGAAATACACTGAGCGGATGCAAATATTCTCTTTGTCTTTGAGCTTTCACCAACTAATTTGATCATCCATAAGTGGATCTTGCTTGTATGAATTATATATTTTGTATTTCTTGAGAACACAAAACCTCAGTTGATTATATTTGTGTGTCTAAAACTGGGCTTTCCCTTGTGCTCATTTGATTCGTATGTCTATCTTTAGCCAATACAAATTTAGGTAGGTTTTAAGTTTATCCTTAACTCTGTTAGTGTACATCTTCCAATTTTGCTCTTCTTTTACAAAAATTTTTTGGACATTACTGTTCTTTTGTCTTTTCATATGCATTTTAGAACAAGCTTGTCAATATCTACAAAAAAGTATATTGGGACATAGATTGGAAATTCATTTGATCTATATATCAAGTTAAAGAACATTGCCATTTTAACAATATTAGGTCTTCCAATCAATAAATATAATACACTTCCTATTTATTTGGGCTTACTGGATTTTGTTCATCAGTGTTTTGTAGTATTTAGTATATAGATCTTGCATGTATTTTGTTAAATTTTTATTTAACAATTGCAGGATTTTTGTTGTATTTGTAAATGACATTTTTAATGTCAAATTTCAATTATCTATTACTAGTATAATCAAATGGGATTGATTTTTGTATATTCAACATAAGGAGCCTTTTAAAAAATAATTTCACCTTTTATATTCTCTACAGAGGGAACACGTGTGGGTTTGTTACATGGGTATATTGCATGATGCTGAGGTTTGGGGTATGAACCCCGTCATGCAGGTAGTGAGCATGGTACATAAGTTGTTTTTCAACTCAATCCCCCTTCCCTCTCACCCTCACAGTGTTTATTGTTTCCCATAATTATGTCCATGTATACTCAATGTTTCTCTCCCACTTATAAGTGACAGCATATGGTATTTCATTTTCTGTTCCTGCATTAACTTACTTAGGATTATTGCCTTCAGCTGCATCCACGTTGCTGCAGAGGAAAGGGTGTCATTGTTTTTTATTGCTGCATGATATATATGTACCACATTTTCTTTATTCAGTCCACAGTTGATGGGCACCTAGATTGATTCCATATCTTTGTTATTGTGAATAATGTTATGATGAACATATGTATGCTTGAGTCTTTTTTGGTAGAATGATTTATTTTCTTTTGAGTATATACCCAGTAATGGAATTGCTGGGTCAAATGGAAGCTCTGTTTTAAGTTCTTTGAGAAATCTCCAAATGGCTTTCCACAGAAGTTGAACAAATTTACATTCCCACCAACAGTGTAGAAGTTTGGTTTTCTCCACAACCATGCCAGCATCAGGTATTATTTGATTTTTTAATGATAGCCATTCTGACTAGCATGAGATGGTACTGCCTTGTGGTTTTGATTTGCATTTCTCTAATGATTAGTGATGTTGAGCATTTTTTTCATGTTTGTTGGCTGCTTTTACATCTTCTTGTGAAAAGTGTTTTTTCATGTCCTTTGTCCATTTTTAATGAGATTGTTTGTTTTTGGCTTGTTGATTTGTTGAAGTTCCTGATAGATTCTGGATACTGACCTTTGTCAGATGTAAAGTTTGTGAATATTTTCTCCCAATGTGTTTACTGTGTTTACAGGTTTTTGTATGTTTATTGGTCTGTTTGTCTCTGTGCAGAAAATTTTAGTTTAATTAGGTCCCACTTGTCAATTTTTGCTTTGTTGCAATGGATTTTGGTGATTTAGCTGAAAATTCTTTACCAAGGCCAACGTAGAGAGAGATATTCTCTAGATTTTCTTGTAGGATTTTTATTGTTTGAGGTCTTACATATACATCTTTAATACATCCTGAGTTAATTTTTGTATATGGTGAAAGGGAGGGGTCCAGTTTCATACTTCTGTATATGGCTAGCCAGTTATCCCAACACCATTTATAGAAGAGGGTGTCCTTCCCCCAGTTGTACTGTCAGGCTGAAAAATTTCCCAAGTTTTATGCTCTGCTTCCCTTTTAAATATAAGTTCCAATTCCAAACCATCTCTTTGTGAATTCCTAAAACTGAACACTCTTAAGAGCACCTAGGTCACATCTTGAACCCTTTGCTGCTTAGAAATTTCTTCTGCCAGGTATGCTAAATCATCTCTCTTAAGTTAAAAGTTCCACAGATCTCTAGGGCAGGGGCAAAATGTCACCAGTCTCTTTGCTAAAGCATAGCAAGAATCACTTTTATTCCAGTTCCCAACAAGTTCCTCATCTCTATCTGAGACCATCTCAGCCTGGACTGCATTGTCCATATCACTATCAGCATTTTGGTCAAAGCCATTCAACAAGTTTCTGGGAAGTTCCAAACTTTCCCACATCTTCCTGTCTTCTAAGTCCTCAAAACTGTTCAAACCTCTACCTATTACCCAGTTTCAAAGTCGCTTCTACATTTTTGGGTGTCTTTATAGCACAATTCAAATCAAAATCCTAGCACA
Organism: Rhinopithecus roxellana; assembly: GCF_007565055.1. Taxonomy (NCBI): domain Eukaryota; kingdom Metazoa; phylum Chordata; class Mammalia; order Primates; family Cercopithecidae; genus Rhinopithecus; species Rhinopithecus roxellana. Next base: position 61,863,625 of record NC_044555.1, on the reverse strand, counting down.
TTTGTGTGTGTGTGTGTGTTTAGAAATTGGCTAGCTGATTCCAAAATTCTTATGAAAATGCAAAGGATCTAAAATAACTATAAAAATATTGAACAAGAGAAAAAGTTTGAAGTATTGATGTTATGAAATATCAAGACTTACTATACAGCTATAGTAGTGCACAGTATGGCATTAGTGCAAGGATAGATGAAAAGAATATTTGAACTAAATAAAATCTAGAAACAGGCTCATTTATATACTGTCACCTGATTTTGGAGAAAAATAGCACAAAAAACCAATGAAAAAAAGTATGACTTTACCCATAAATGCTGCTAGGAAAATTTGGTATACATAATGACTAAATGGAACTTCGAGTCCTATATCTTACCATACTTGAAATTATCGAGATATGTATCATGAAAAGTAAACAGCAAAGCTTCTAGGTAAAAGACAAATATATCTCCATGACTTTTTTATGCCCCAGATTGTTGAGATTATAGCCAGTATATAGTACCTAAATTTCAGCTGAAGAGAGTCACCTGACCAAGGTAAAACTCGTTTCCTAAGGGCAGACTGCATTCAATGAATAATTGATGTGGAAGGTGAGGGAGGGATGTGCAAAATCCTGGTATCTTCATCCCAAATTGGGGCAACTCTGAGGAGCTATCCTAGCTTCAGTGCTAGCCACTGTGTGAGTTGACACCTTTGTCCCCACCTTCTCCCCCTACTCAATCCTGCTTCATCCTCTTCCCTCAGTGGTGTTGATCCTCAGAGCACTCCCTAATACACTTCCCACCCACTACCTTCCTTTTCAGAGTCTTCTTCCCAGGAAAACAATTCTGTAACAGTGATACTGTTAAGATACTTTCAAGTGATACTTGGATCTATATGTTTACATTTTTTAAGTTATTTACTGGTGTTTTATAGAAGTACTGTGTAGAGGGTGAGAGTCCAAGCCCCAAATTCAAACCTGAGTTCCAGCATGTACTGTCTGTGAGTTCCTGGGCATAACTCCTATATATCTCAGCATATTCATCTCTAACATAGGAATATTAATGGAATTTATCTTACAGCATTGTAAGGACTAAATCAATATTTGCAAAGTGCTTAAAATAGTTCCTGGCACATTGTATATTGCTATTGTTCATGGTAAATGACACCGTTTTCCATTAGAATGCCTTTAAGCAAATTATTATATAGGTGATACAAAGATATGCCAAAAATTGTGAAGGTAATATATGAATAACTGAAATATGGAGAGTCTTTTCTAACAGAAATGTTGAAGAAGAGTAAAATATATGAAGGGTTAGGAATGTCAAAAGGAATAAGGCTGGATAATTTTTTTTATAACTATTTAAATCTAGATACAGATGTAACTGTAGATATAGATATCAACTGTTCCATAAGAAGTTATCTTTTAGAAAACTGGTATTCACCAAGATATCAAAATTATTTAATCAATTAGTAATTTTAGTTTATAAAATTAAAACCATTTGTTTAGGAATTGTTTTATCTAGAAAAAAATGGATTTCATAAGAAAAATGACTCTTTCTTTCTTTTCCAGTAATGCATTTCCTGGCATGTAACAGCAGGTGAGAGATCTTGTTTCTTATAAAATTGAGGAAAAGTAGGAGTCCATTTTAAAGTTAACCTATTTTTATCTATACAAATAATCCCAATAACATATATTTGTACATAGTTTTAGTGTTTAGAAATGTCTTCATGTACACAATTGTGTATGTTTATCAAAAAGTCTTATTAGGTAAAACTGATTTTTAAATATTGTTCAAAATAGGGTTCATACAGGATAGAAACTAGCCCAAGCTAATACAGCTTATCCATATTACAGTCAAAAGAAGAGCACAGATTATTTGACCATAATGCTCAATCCCCATACCTTGGCTACCTTCCTAAGGTTCTAGATCTAATTTTACGTCTATGTGTAGATTTGTAAAGTAGCACTTTATTCTCTAGTGCTACAGTATGTAACACTAGAGATGTAATAATGCTAAACCTCCAACCTTTTTTAAATGTTAGTCAGAGGACTCAGTACGATGTTACAGCTAATGTATTTCCACAAGTTTAATCTTGTTTCAGTAACATTTGATTCTTTCCTATTAAAAGAGAACAAAGAATATTGCAAGTCCTATAACTTTATTAGCTTTGTAGAAGGATGTCCTTTGAAATCACAATTCACCTACACTCTTGTCTCGTTCTTGGTTATTTGACCTAATTAAATCTGTAGACAAGATAACATTTCAAAGTGAAACCCTGGCAAGTTAAGATTCTTCACTGACAGAAATACCCTTTTCTTCTTCCTGTCTAGTTCTTGTCACCAGTTTTGAATGATAACGAAAGGAACAGTGAACTTTCTAAAAACAAAATGAAGTACTTCGCTATCTATAGTATACTATAAAACTCATTCCGAGCAAGATGGCCGAATAGGAACAACTCCAGTCTCCAACTCCCAGCGCGAGCGACACAGAAGACCGGTGATTTCTGCATTTTCAACTGAGGTACTGGGGTCATCTCACTAGGGAGTGCCGAACAATCGGTGCTGGTCAGCTGCTGCAGCCTGACCAGCGAGAGCTGAAGCAGGGCGAGGCATCGCCTCACCTGGAAGCGCAAGGGGGAAGGGGATCCGTTTTCCTAGCCAGGGGAACTGAGACACACAACACCTGGAAAATCGGGTAACTCCCACCCCAATACTGCGCTGTAAGCATACAGGCATTCCAGGAGAATATATCCCACACCTGGCCGGGAGGGTCCCACGCCCACGAAGCCTCCCTCACTGCTAACACAGCAGTCTGCCGCGATCTATCCCCAAGGCAGCAGCGAGGCTGGGGGAGGGGCGCCCGCCATTGCTGAGGCTTAAGTAGGTAAACAAAGCCGCTGGGAAGCTCGAACTGGGTGGAGCTCACAGCAGCTCAAGGAAGCCTGCCTGTCTCTGTAGTCTCCACCTCTGGGGACAGCGCACAGCTGAAGACCAACAGGGGAAGTAGCGGGAGCCGGTGCAGACGCGAACGACTCTGTCTGACAGCTTTGGGGAGAGCCGCGGATCTCCCAACGCGGAGGTTGAGATCTGAGAACGGACAGACTGCCTGCTCAGGTGTGTCCCTGACCCCTGAGTAGCCTAGCTGGGAGAAATCCCCCACTAGGGGCAGTCTGACACCCCACACCTCACAGGGTGGAGTACACCCCTGAGAGGACACTTCCAAAGGAAGAATCAGACAGGTACACTCGCTGTTCAGCAATATTCTATCTTCGGCAACCTCTGCTGCTGATACCCAGGCAAACAGGGTCTGGAGTGGACCTCAAGCAATCTCCAACAGACCAACAGAGAGTCCTTCTGACTGTCAGAAGGAAAACTATCAAACAGGAAGGACACCTATACCAAAACCCCATCAGTTCGTCACCACCATCAAAGACCAGAGACAGATAAAACCACAAAGATGGGGAAGAAGCAGGGCAGAAAAGCTGGAAATTCAAAAAATAAGAGCGCATCTCCCCCTGCAAAGGAGCGCAGCCCATCACCAGCAACGGATCAAAGCTGGTCAGAGAATGACTTGGACGAGAGGAGAGAAGAAGGCTTCAGTCCATCAAACTTATCAGAGCTAAAGGAGGAATTACGTACCCAGCGCAAAGAAACTAAAAATCTTGAAAAAAGAGTGGAAGAATTGACAGCTAGACTCATTAATGCAGAGAAGATCATAAACGAAATGACAGAGATGAAAACCATGACACGAGAAATACGTGACAAATGCACAAGCTTCAGTAACCGACTCGATCAACTGGAAGAAAGAGTATCAGCGATTGAAGATCAAATGAACGAAATGAAGCGAGAAGAGAAACCAAAAGAAAAAAGAAGAAAAAGAAATGAGCAAAGCCTGCAAGAAGTATGGGATTACGTAAAAAGACCAAATCTACGTCTGATTGGGGTGCCTGAAAGTGAGGGGGAAAATGGAACCAAGTTGGAAAACACTCTTCAGGATATCATCCAGGAGAACTTCCCCAACCTAGTAGGGCAGGCCAACATTCAAATTCAGGAAATACAGAGAACGCCACAAAGATACTCCTCCAGAAGAGCAACTCCAAGACACATAATTGCCAGATTCACCAAAGTTGAAATGAAGGAAAAAATCTTAAGGGCAGCCAGAGAGAAAGGTCGGGTCACCCACAAAGGGAAGCCCATCAGACTAACAGCAGATCTCTCGGCAGAAACTCTACAAGCCAGAAGAGAGTGGGGGCCAATATTCAACGTTCTTCAAGAAAAGAATTTTAAACCCAGAATTTCATATCCAGCCAAACTAAGTTTCATAAGTGAAGGAGAAATAAAATCCTTTACAGATAAGCAAATGCTTAGAGATTTTGTCACCACCAGGCCTGCCTTACAAGAGACCCTGAAGGAAGCCCTAAACATGGAAAGGAACAACCGGTACCAGCCATCGCAAAAACTTGGCAAAATGTAAAGACCATCGAGGCTAGGAAGAAACTGCATCAACTAACGAGCAAAATAACCAGTTAATATCATAATGGCAGGATCAAGTTCACACATAACAATATTAACCTTAAATGTTAATGGACTAAATGCTCCAATTAAAAGACACAGACTGGCAAACTGGATAAAGAGTCAAGACCCATCAGTCTGCTGTATTCAGGAGACCCATCTCACATGCAGAGACATACATAGGCTCAAAATAAAGGGATGGAGGAAGATCTACCAAGCAAATGGAGAACAAAAAAAAGCAGGGGTTGCAATCCTAGTCTCTGATAAAACAGACTTTAAACCATCAAAGATCAAAAGAGACAAAGAAGGCCATTACATAATGGTAAAGGGATCAATTCAACAGGAAGAGCTAACTCTCCTAAATATATATGCACCCAATACAGGAGCACCCAGATTCATAAAGCAAGTCCTTAGAGACTTACAAAGAGACTTAGACTCCCATACAATAATAATGGGGGACTTCAACACTCCGCTGTCAACATTAGACAGATCAACGAGACAGAAAGTTAACAAGGATATCCAGGAATTGAACTCATCTCTGCACCAAGCGGACCTAATAGACATCTATAGAACTCTCCACCCCAAATCAACAGAATATACATTCTTCTCAGCACCACATCGCACTTATTCCAAAATTGACCACATAATTGGAAGTAAAGTACTCCTCAGCAAATGTAAAAGAACAGAAATTATAACAAACTGTCTCTCAGACCACAGTGCAATCAAACTAGAACTCAGGACTAAGAAACTCACTCAAAACCGCTCAACTACCTGGAAACTGAACAACCTGCTCCTGAATGACTACTGGGTACATAACGAAATGAAAGCGGAAATAAAGATGTTCTTTGAAACCAATGAGAACAAAGATACAACATACCAGAATCTCTGGGACACATTTAAAGCAGTGTGTAGAGGGAAATTTATAGCACTAAATGCCCACAAGAGAAAGCAGGAAAGATCTAAAATTGACACTCTAACATCACAATTAAAAGAACTAGAGAGGCAAGAGCAATCACATTCAAAAGCTAGCAGAAGGCAAGAAATAACTAAGATCAGAGCAGAACTGAAGGAGATAGAGACACAAAAAACCCTCCAAAAAATCAATGAATCCAGGAGTTGGTTTTTTGAAAAGATCAACAAAATTGACAGACCGCTAGCAAGGCTAATAAAGAAAAAAAGAGAGAGGAATCAAATAGATGCAATAAAAAATGATAAAGGGGATATCACCACTGACCCCACAGAAATACAAACTACCATCAGAGAATACTATAAACGTCTCTACGCAAATCAACTAGAAAATCTAGAAGAAATGGATAATTTCCTGGACACTTACACTCTCCCAAGGCTAAACCAGGAAGAAGTTGAATCCCTGAATAGACCAATAGCAGGCTCTGAAATTGAGGCAACAATTAATAGCCTACCCACCAAAAAAAGTCCAGGACCAGATGGATTCACAGCTGAATTCTACCAGAGGTACAAGGAGGAGCTGGTACCATTCCTTCTGAAACTATTCCAATCAATAGAAAAAGAGGGAATCCTCCCTAACTCATTTTATGAGGCCAACATCATCCTGATACCAAAGCCTGGCAGAGACACAACAAAAAAAGAGAATTTTAGACCAATATCCCTGATGAACATTGATGCAAAAATCCTCAATAAAATACTGGCAAACCGGATTCAGCAGCACATCAAAAAGCTTATCCACCATGATCAAGTGGGCTTCATCCCTGGGATGCAAGGCTGGTTCAACATTCGCAAATCAATAAACGTAATCCAGCATATAAACAGAACCAAAGACAAGAACCACATGATTGTCTCAATAGATGCAGAAAAGGCTTTTGACAAAATTCAACAGCCCTTCATGCTAAAAACGCTCAATAAATTCGGTATTGATGGAACGTACCTCAAAATAATAAGAGCTATTTATGACAAACCCACAGCCAATATCATACTGAATGGGCAAAAAACTGGAAAAATTCCCTTTGAAAACTGGCACAAGACAGGGATGCCCTCTCTCACCACTCCTATTCAACATAGTGTTGGAAGTTCTGGCTAGGGCAATCAGGCAAGAGAAAGAAATCAAGGGTATCCAGTTAGGAAAAGAAGAAGTCAAATTGTCCCTGTTTGCAGATGACATGATTGTATATTTAGAAAACCCCATCGTCTCAGCCCAAAATCTCCTTAAGCTGATAAGCAACTTCAGCAAAGTCTCAGGATACAAAATTAATGTGCAAAAATCACAAGCATTCTTATACACCAGCAACAGACAAGCAGAGAGCCAAATCAGGAATGAACTTCCATTCACAATTGCTTCAAAGAGAATAAAATACCTAGGAATCCAGCTTACAAGGGATGTAAAGGACCTCTTCAAGGAGAACTACAAACCACTGCTCAGTGAAATCAAAGAGGACACAAACAAATGGAAGAACATACCATGCTCATGGATAGGAAGAATCAATATCGTGAAAATGGCCATACTCCCCAAGGTTATTTATAGATTCAATGCCATCCCCATCAAGCTACCAATGACTTTCTTCACGGAATTGGAAAAAACTGCTTTAAAGTTCATATGGAACCAAAAAAGAGCCCGCATTGCCAAGACAATCCTAAGTCAAAAGGACAAAGCTGGAGGCGTCACGCTACCTGACTTCAAACTATACTACAAGGCTACAGTAACCAAAACAGCATGGTACTGGTACCAAAACAGAGATATAGACCAATGGAACAGAACAGAGTCCTCAGAAATAATACCGCACATCTACAGCCATCTGATCTTTGACAAACCTGAGAGAAACAAGAAATGGGGAAAGGATTCCCTATTTAATAAATGGTGCTGGGAAAATTGGCTAGCCATAAGTAGAAAGCTGAAACTGGATCCTTTCCTTACCCCTTATACGAAGATTAATTCAAGATGGATTAGAGACTTAAATGTTAGACCTAATACCATAAAAACCCTAGAAGAAAATCTAGGTAGTACCATTCAGGACATAGGCATGGGCAAGGACTTCATGTCTAAAACACCAAAAGCAACGGCAGCAAAAGCCATAATTGACAAATGGGATCTAATTAAACTAAAGAGCTTTTGCACAGCAAAAGAAACTACCATCAGAGTGAACAGGCAACCTACAGAATGGGAGAAAATTTTTGCAACCTACTCATCTGACAAAGGGCTAATATCCAGAATCTACAAAGAACTCAAACAAATATACGAGAAAAAAACAAACAACCCCATCAAAAAGTGGGGAAAGGATATGAACAGACATTTCTCAAAAGAAGATATTCATACAGCCAACAGACACATGAAAAAATGCTCATCATCACTGGCCATCAGAGAAATGCAAATCAAAACCACAATGAGATACCATCTCACACCAGTTAGAATGGCAATCATTAAGAAGTCAGGAAACAACAGGTGTTGGAGAGGATGTGGAGAAATAGGAACACTTTTACACTGTTGGTGGGATTGTAAACTAGTTCAACCATTATGGAAAACAGTATGGCAATTCCTCAAGGATCTAGAACTAGATGTACCATATGACCCAGCCATCCCACTACTGGGTATATACCCAAAGGATTATAAATTAGTCTACTACAAAGACACATGTACACGTATGTTTATTGCGGCACTATTCACAATAGCAAAGACTTGGAATCAACCCAAATGTCCATCTGTGACAGACTGGATTAAGAAAATGTGGCACATATACACCATGGAATACTATGCAGCCATAAAAAAGGATGAGTTTGCGTCCTTTGTAGGGACATGGATGCAGCTGGAAACCATCATTCTTAGCAAACTATCACAAGAAGAGAAAACCAAACACCGCATGTTCTCACTCATAGGTGGGAACTGAACAATGAGATCACTTGGACTCGGGAAGGGGAACATCACACACTGGGGTCTATCATGGGGAGGGGGGAGGGGGGAGGAGGGAGGGATTGCATTGGGGAGTTATACATGATATAAATGATGAATTGATGGGTGCTGACGAGTTGATGGGTGCAGCACACCAACATGGCATAAGTATACATATGTAACAAACCTGCACGTTATGCACATGTACCCTAGAACTTAAAGTATAATAAAAAAAAAAAAAAAAAAAAAAAAAAAAAAAAAAAATAAAACTCATTCCAAGGAAATAGTTTCTAGAAACATATTTGCTTAAAGGAATAAAAGGGCCGTGAACCCTTTTTCCAATGGGAAAAATATAGTGTCAATGGCTAGAGCTCCAATCTAGGTCAACATATAACTACATCTAGATCTAATTTTACTAAACAACTTTATAAGCACAAGGAATTATAAAATTTCTGAAAGAAGGTAATATGAGAAATATTTACAGAAATTATTTTTATCCATGTCCTTTTGTAATATAGAGACTAAAATTTTTGTAAAGTCAGATTGACTGGGATGATGAATAGAGTGGCTGCTATTATGAAATGGAGCAGTAGCATTCACACTTGAGGAACATATGTTAGTCGTAACAGCTGTCATTCGTTCTCCCTTACTGCCTAATATTGAACAGAATTGAATAGAATGCATTGTCACATCATATGGCAAATTAGAAGGTGCAAGTTTAGAACTTCCCTGCTGAATCAGTTCATGAGAAAATAACATTTATAAAAGTATATCTCTTGGCCAAATACATGTTTGAAATACATATCACTTTCTCTATCTAAAAATACACACAGCATTAGAGAGAGAGAGAGAGAGAGAGAGAGAGAGAGAGAGAGAGAGAAAACAAAAGGCCTAGGAAACCCTGCCATAAAGAAACTTTGTTTAGCCAAGTATTTCTCAAATTCATTTAAGCATAGAACTTAGGGTTTTTATTTGTTTTTAATTATATTTTTGTAGCTACATAGTAGGTGTATATAACTTAGTTGTTTCTGTTTCTTTGTGTTCTTGTTTTTACAACATACTTGGGTAAACAGTGGTCAAGGATAAGGTAATCTTTTCAGTTCTCAAATATTCACCAAAAAGAGTTCTATGTTAATGTAGGAGCACTTAGTTTTAAGGGTATAAATGCTTTGTCTGTTACATGATAGTATCCCTAGAGGTAATTTTTGTAATACCGATAGTGCCCAATGTCTTATGCCAATAGTGATATAAGAAGCCAAGCTCCCATTTCTGTTGTACTCTTAATGTTTTATGTTCCTCAAATAAGTAGGAAAAACTCCTACAACTAGTATTATAGCATGTACAAATATCGGAGCAAGCAAAAAGTTTCTATAAAATAAACAAACCCCTTTGGAGATCTTATTATATAGAGCAGCAGGGAGCACATTATGAACTGTCAAACACACGACATAGGCTGGTGTGCATTGTTTATCTTAGAAAGCAAGTCATGGCAGAAACTAGAGAAAACAATAAGAAATTCACCAAGAAACTGGTTTAAATTTGAAAAAATATTTTATGACAATAAGAAAAATAGAAATTATAATAAACTACATTTAATTAATATTTTTCAGGCTAAAATTCTTAAAATTGGAACACAAATGTTGGTCTCTATGTTGCATAAAAATTGCATTATATATAACTACTAAATGTGATATTTAAAATAAAAGTAGTTATTAGAAGGTTTATATTTTTGTTTTGTAAATATAGATTTTATTGACAGTCATAAATATTGTGTTTCAAAATAGTGAGGAAATGAATGTCCCTGAAAAAGTTTAAATACTATAAAGATGTAGTTGTCCCCAAATGTAATTGCCATTAAGTAATTATTGGGATTTGGGAGGGGCTTGATAAAAATGTATTATAATTTTTACTAGAAGAATAAGTAGGTAAGAGAAAATAAACCATTTAAAAGACACTAGAAAGAAAGAAAGCAAATAAGAAAACAAAACCATGGGGTTTAAACTGTATGGCACTGGCATTAGATCTGAAATACAGATGCATGGAAAAGTATATATATGACCTGAATATCAGATAAGTCACATTGCAACCATAAATAGCAACAAAATAATTATTATTATTCAAGAAAAAAATGGAAAAGTGGCCAATTGAGGGGCATTCAAATTAGGTTTTCATTACATAGCAAAAAAGCACAATATAGATGAACTGAAGGAGAAAAGCTGCCTACCTACCTGTAACCATTTCCTCATTAAAAGCAAAGGAGAAGAAAAAGGAAATGTAGGTGAATTTTCAATTGATTTCACAATGTGGAACGACATTGAAAGTGTGGAATCAATGGAAGAAATGTTAAAAACAGAAAATGGTTCAAGTATTTGATGAATCAGTAAAATTAAGTATAAGCAGACGTATAAATAGTTGCCACAAATATGACAATATTATTTGACATGAAGGCAGTTTTCAATTTTTTGCTATTATAAAAAGTGCAATATCAAGTGTATTTATTCATACATTAACCATACTTTGAATATATCTTTGTTTTAATTTTTAATTTTTGCTGGTATCTGGTAGGTATATATATCCATGGGGTATATGGCATATTTTGATACAGGCAAAGAATGTGTGATAATCACATCAGGGTAAGTGGGATATCCATCATTTCAAGCATTTATGCTTTGTGTTACAAATAGTCCAATTATACCCTTTCAGTTATTTTTAAATGTACAATTAAATTATTTTTTACTATAGTCACTTTGCTGTGTTAGGAAATACTAGAACTTATTCATTCTTTCTATTTTTTGGTACCCATTGACCCTCCCCTCTTCTCCTCATGGCCCCACCCCCACCCATTACTCTTCCCAGTCTCTGGTAACCAGCATTCTACTCTCTATCTCCATGAGTTCGATTGTTTTATTTTTAGATCCCACAAATAAGTGAGAACATGAGAAGTCTGTCTTTCACTTAACATAATGGCCTCCAGTTTTATCCATGTTGTTGCAAATGGCAGTATCTCTCTCTCTCTTTTATGGCTGACTAGTACTACATTGTGTATATGTACCATATTTTCTTTATCCATTCGTCTGTTCATGGACACTTAGGTTACTTCCAAATCTGGGCTATTGTGAATAGTGCTGCAGTAAACATGGAAGTACAGATATCTCTTCAATATACTGATTTCCTTTCTTTAGGGTATATACCCAGCAGTGGGATCGCTGGATCATATGGTAGTTCTAGTTTTAGTTTTCTGGGGAACCTCCAAACTGATCTTCACAGTACTTCTACTACTTTACATTCCAACCAACAGAAGTGGCATTACTAGGTCAAAAGAATTACAGTTGCAAAGTTTCTTTTAATACGTTACAAAGAGTGCTTTCCAAAAACTACGTAGTAATTTGTATTCCCACAAGTACTGTTTGATTATTCCAGCTTCACGATAGAAACATTAGTGATTGTAGTTCCATTAAAAGACAAAAACAAACTTAAAAAAAGGGAAACAGGCCGGGCGCGGTGGCTCAAGCCTGTAATCCCAGCACTTTGGGAGGCCGAGACGGGCGGATCACGAGGTCAGGAGATCAAGACCATCCTGGCTAACATGGTGAAACCCCGTCTCTATTAAAAAAATACAAAAAATTAGCCGGGCGAGGTGGCGGGCACCTGTAGTCCCAGCTACTCGGGAGGCTGAGGCGAGGGAATGGCGTAAACCCGGGAGGCAGAGCTTGCAGTGAGCTGAGATCCGGCCACTGCACTCCAGCCTGGGCGACAGAGCGAGACTTCGTCTCAAAAAAAAAAAAAAAAAAAAAGGAAACAAATCTAGATGGTCATTTTTAAAAATCACTATCTGATTATTAGTGACATTGAACATATTTCAAACCATTTTTTGCCCATTTGTACTTTTGCTTTTGTGAACTGTTGTTCATATTCCTTTTAATGCATTGCAAAGAAATATAAAGCAAAAATTTTGAAACACAAAAAGATTCAGGTATGCAATTAAGCAATGATTTTGATTCTTTGTAAGTTAATTTTTCTGAATTGCACTCTCCATAATTCAGTGAGAATAATAATAACACCCACCTGTCCCTTGAAGTTGTAGCAAATGAATTGAATTAATGACATTTACGATGTTTTTATAAATGGCTACAGAAAATGTAAGAGAAATTAACCCATTCTTATTGAAATGTTAGTAGTGGTTATTTATTTCAGTTAGCATTTTTGTATTAATTATGTTAAGATAATTCATATATTATATTTACCAAAACAATTATGTTTTGTATTTCTAAAGCATTATCATTGTTAAGCAAATTCATACTTTTTTAGCTTTAGATTTTTAAGAAACTTCGTTAGTTCTTAGAATTTTTCCTATTCATCAATACACAGGTGGGGTGGTTAATATATAGAAGAAATAGATATAGGCTGGGCATGGTGGCTCATGCCTGTAATCCCAGCACTTTGGGAGGCCAACTCAGGTGGATCTCCTGAGGTCAGTAGTTCGAGACTAGCTCGACCAGTATGGTGAAACCCAATCTCTACTAAAAATACAAAAATTAGCCATGCGGGATGCTGTGTGCTTGTAGTCCCAGCTACTTGGGAGGCTGAGACAGGTGAATTGCTCGAACCCGGGAGGCAGAGGTTGCAGTGAGCCGAGATTGCGCCACTGTACTCCAGCCTGGGTGACAGAGTGAGTCTCCATCTCAAAACAAAACAAAACAAAACAAAACAACAACAACAAAAATAGTCTCAAAAACAAAACAAAACAAAACAACAACAAAAATTCACACCCTGCAATAAATTCACAGTAAAACAGTAGTTAAAACTACTGATACTTTTTATTAGTATTAAAACTACTGATACTACTTTTTATTAGTATCAGTATACTACTTTTTATTAGTATCAGTAGTTTTAACACACTATTTATAATTTTCTGAAACCTTTCTTGACTCATATAACCATGTGTTAAGTGGTATGCTATTCAACCATGGAAAATTTCAAAGTTAAAATACTTGGTAAATCTTACTTATGTTCTGAGGAATTAAAAATAATACAAATGTAATGAATATATATATATATATATATATATATATATATATATATATATATATATGAAGGTTTTGCCATCCATCCATGTTTTTCTATCAGCTTACTAAAATTTGTTCCAAAATTTTAAAATTATATTTTTAATTTGTGTTAAATATTTACTAAGGCAATAGACATATATTTCATTATCTCTGAAATGCAACAACAAACAGAATGATAGAATGTAAGGTAGAAATCCTGTACCTTGTATTTCACTCACAGAACTAAATCTGAAGGCAGGACTCTCATAGATGAAGCTATTCCAGGAATGATCAATGACAAGATTCCTGGGATATTCCACACCTAGTTAAAAAATAAAGAGATATTACACTTCAATGTCATATTCAAGAAGAAAAACAGCAGTGGAGATGGAAATAGAATAAAAATTATCCTCTAATAGGAAACTTTTAAGATGAATATCTTTCAAAGTATATTTTAAAATGAGATTTAAATTGCATTTTTGAAGAACATATTGAATAATATAAATGGCTTTATCTATGATGTTTAAAAAATAAACTCATAAATTCTTGGAACTTTCAGGTGGACACAGTGGCATGTGCCTATAATTCCAGCTACTGGGGAGTCTGAGGCAGGAAGATTGCTTGAGGCCAAGAGTTCAAGGCCAGTCTGGGCAACATAGCAAGACCACATCTCTACATTTTAAAAATCTTTGAATTTCAATTTGAACTACTCAACAAGCAGATACTAAGAGTGAACTACTCAACAAGCAGATATTAAGAGTCTATTTGAGCCTGCTATTTAAAAATAGATTGTACTGATGAATACAGCTGGCCTTCTGTATCCATGGTTTCCACATCCATGGATTCAACCAAAGGCAGATTGAAAATCTTCAAAAAATAATGGATGGTTTCATGTACATTGAATATGTACAGACTTTTTTTCCTGGTCTTTATTCCCTACATCATACACTATGACAACTATTTATATAGCATTTACATTGTATTAGGTATTCTAAGTAATCTAGAGATGATTTAAAGTATATGAGAGTATATGTGTAGGTTACATGCACACGCTCTGCCATTTTGTATCAGGGACATGGGGATTCACAGATTGTGATATCCTTGGAGGTTCTGAAATCTATCCACTATGGACACAGAAGGATGGCCTATATATAAATATGCACAAATAGACAACATTTATCCAATGTTAACAATAAGTTTAAACCAATAAATACAAAAACATGTTTATTAATTCTCCATTTAAAAGATAAGCTCTGACCCAGCCATCCCACTACTGGGTATATACCCAAAGGATTATAAATCATGCTGCTATAAAGACACATGCACACGTATGTTTATTGCGGCACTATTCACAATAGCAAAGACTTGGAATCAACCCAAATGTCCATCTGTGACAGACTGGATTAAGAAAATGTGGCACATACACACCATGGAATACTATGCAGCCATAAAAAAGGATGAGTTTGCGTCCTTTGTAGGGACGTGGATGCAGCTGGAAACCATCATTCTTAGCAAACTATCACAAGAACAGAAAACCAAACACCGCATGTTCTCACTCATAGGTGGGAACTGAACAATGACATCACTTGGACTCGGGAAGGGGAACATCACACATCGGGGCCTATCATGGGGAGGGGGGAGGGGGGAGGGATTGCATTGGGAGTTATACCTGATATAAATGACGAATTGATGGGTGCTGACGAGTTGATGGGTGCAGCACACCAACATGGCACAAGTATACATATGTAACAAACCTGCACGTTATGCACATGTACCCTAGAACTTAAAGTATAATAATAAAAAAAAAGATAAGCTCTACTTACATTAAAAATATGAGTTGATGGTGCTAAGTGGTTACATTTCAAATGTAAATATATATATGTTGAAGGAAATGCCAAAAGATGTTTACTAACAGTGGTATATGATAAAAGGGAAACATGTTTTGAGATCATTGTATATAGATCAGTGTTTCTAAAAGTGGAGTCTTCTGACAATCTGCATTGGAATAGCTTGTGATGGCCTCACCCCAGCCCTTATGAATCAGAATAAATGAATGTGGACCTGGGAATATGAATTTTGATAAGCTCTCAAATATTGTTTACTGAATTTGGAGTGCTATTGATCAAGAATCAAATAAAACAAGTTTCAAATGTGAACGTAACTTATCATCATCTAAAAATAAAATAATTGCAAGCAAGTAGAGTCTCAGATTACTCACTTCAAAAATGGTTATAATTATTCTACATTTACTTTTTATTAGTACAATAACATTAACTATTTCTTATGAGCAAAATAAACTAAGACAAATAATCCAATTAAACTGAGTTATAAAGACTTAATATATTTGATACCCCAACTTCCCCGCCAAAAAGTCTCAAATTTCTCAATACTATTTATTTATTAATTCAAATGTTTTAAAAGTTGCATGTTTGAATTTGGGAGGGATTTTTAGGTTCCGGGAGTTTTTCTTACACCAATTTATCTTTCTTCTTAAGTATAAAACCATGCTCATCCTGACTGGCAATTTGCAATGATTACTACATATATTACATAAATATTTGTTCAATTCTGGATCCACTTTAGATAAGACTCGGAGGACCTCCAGGGATTTTCATAACTAATTCTACCATGTGAAATGAAATGCATTGTTATTTCTTCTCCATATCATGTAAGTGTGATTAACCTATAATTATGCGACATTGTGCACTTTATTACTTTACTGCTGGTGAACATCATGGCCATAATTAACCCAAAGCCAAAAAGAATGCATCAGTGTACTTTGTTTTCATTGACTAATTCTCATATGAAAGTTGATATCTGTAAAACTAATATGTTAATTAGTAAGCATAGTTTTATTCAGTGCTATTTTGTTTTGCACCAATAAACTACCGATATATAAAAGAGAATTCATTTTTATTTAAATATTTGAATCAGATCACTAATATTGCATTTAAATTTGGATTAAATAGAAAGTGAATAATTTCCAGACTATAGCTATTTTAATAGAAAAGTAATCAAAACAGTTTTGTATTCCTTAATTACTGATTCACTCATTTACACAACTTTTAAGTATATAGTCCATGCTGAGATTATACATATAGAGTGCCATACAAAATCAAAAACAATGAATGTATTTATGTGGGTGTATGTTTGCAGATATATATACATATGTTTTCTCCACATGGGGGATAGTTTTGGAATGCACATACAACAGTTTCCAGCATGAAATAGATGCTCAATGACCGAATATTAAAAGACTGCTAACAAAGGTTTAGAACATTGAATGAAGACATGTCCTTAAATGTGTAATATGTGTAAATCAGCCCCTAATTTCTAATGTTTCATCTCAGTTGCTTACTTTCATTCATGGCTACCCTTTCTTTCTCCGCCTTTATTCCCATCTGAGCAGGGTCGAAACTTGAGAGATGCGGTCTTGGGTAGGGGACATAATTACGGATGAGAAAATACTGTGAGAATTGTGTCCATGGACACCAGTCAGTAAGCAAGGGTACACATCCAGGAAGCCAAAGCATGTATGTACACGACAGGATATATGTACACGACAGGATGTATGTACATGACAGGATGTATGTACAGGGTGTATGTACACACAGGACATATGTATGTGTACAAAGCATATATGTACACAAGAGGAAGCCAAAGCATGTATGTATCAGGCAAAGCCAGTGTTGGATGGCAGAGTGAAAAAGAGGAGAGACAGCTGAGAAAATGTGAAACGAGTGGCAGTAGGGGCATTTCTTGGGGACTTTGGATGGAATGGAGGGAGGCCTGTTCCCCTAAGATCCAATGGGAGATGTCAAAGAGAGGGGCAAGTGTCATATTTTAGATCATGTAACTGGCTTTAAAACTACCATCTCTGAGCAGATAAAAAATTTGAGTGGTCCTAAAGAGGGCAGTCAGACACAATGAGCTCGACATGCTGTTCCACCTCTTACTCACTATATGGCTTTGGGGAATTTTTCAGCCTGAGGTTCCTCATTGGAAAGGCAGGAATAGTGACTTCCAGGATTTTGGGTGGAGTTTGGGTACAGTCATGTTGATAAAGCTCAAGTGTGGTAACATAAAGGGATCTTAATAAATCCTAGCTGCCCAGACTATTTGAAAGCTATTCTGTAGCATCCTGCTCCTCATGGGATTCTTTAATGGTTTACTTTAGAGACATCTTTACTATCCTCAGGTTGTTTAGGTACCTCCTCTCTTGCCACCCTATCTTATTAATCTTTTGAAACTGGCATGGCTTCAAATATGTACGGATGTCTGAAACATTAACTTCTCTACACCTTGCCTTGGGTAATGTTCAACTGAAAGCTCTTTCAAACATTCACTCTGCGGGCTGGGTGCAGTGGCTCATAAGCCCAGCAATTTGGGAGGCCAAGGAAGGCGGATCACTTGAGGTCAGGAGTTCCAGACCAGCCTAGGCAACATGGCAAAACATCGTCCCTACAAAACATACAAAAAAATTAGCTGGACATGGTGGCACATGCCTGTGGTCCCAGCTACTGGGAAGGGTGGAGTGGGAGAATCACCTGAGCCCGGGAGGTGGAGGCTGCAGTGAGCTGAGATTGTGCCTCTGCACTCTGGCCTAGGTGACCAAGTGAGACCCTGTCTCAAAACAAAACAAAAATTCCCCCCTGTTCCTGTTACAGGTTGCACGTCTCCTTGTGTGAAGAGTTCTATTCCTAAGTTGCGTATATCACAAAAATATGAAATACAAAAAAAGATGAATTAGAATAATTTTTTAGAAAGTTGAAACAAGATTAGGGACACCATCTGCAGTCAAGGATGAGACACAGTATGGTCATGTCACTTACTTGGAATTTTCCAAGCCAAAATGCTTTCTTAGAAACCAATATACTGAGGAAAAATGTAGTGACATAATCAGGTTCCACAGTACAAAAACCAGACAATTGCTCAAAAGAGGCAACCATTCTTCCTGATACTAACAGCTGATTCTTAAAAAGATTTCATTTAAAAAGATTGCAATGTAATAAGAAAGCATTTGATGTACTGATCTTCACCAGTACATCATGATGACCTCCTTAGAATATTTCTATGCAATCTGGTGTTATGGGTAAACGACATCACAAAACAGTGAAATTCACTGAACACAATTCTTAATGTGGTTGGGAGAGGGTGTAGTTGATTTCAAGTACTGGGCTTTTGGCTCCTTCTATTTAATCTGTTAAGTAGATTTCAGACCACTCACAGAAACAGATTGCAAGTCTTTCCTGTAATTCTTTACTATCTCTCCACTTGAGCTTTTCAGTTTTATATATAACTAGGTGAGCAGTTAGTAAGAAATTGTTCTGCCTGCTTACTGAGAAGCCATGTGCAAAGGTATACAGAAACCTGGCTTTGTGGAGTTGGGATTTTAATCTTACTTCCTTCACTTAATAGCTCTGTGATCATGAACAAGTTGTTAAGCCTCTCCATTAATCAATTTTATCCTCCTTAAAAACAGACATAATGCCTATTTCAGAGGGTTCCTGTCTTAGTTGGGGTTTCCTCAGAAGCTGTTATTTGGGACGTCACCTCAGGAAATGCTAGTAGGGAAGTGTAAAAGTGAGGCAAAGATTAGGACTACAATGAATGGTGTATTATAAAGGAAGTTACTACTGTGGATACATGAGGTTCAAGGCAGCTAGGGAACTCTGAGAGCCAGTGCAGAACACACATCTCAAAGGTATACTGCTCAGGGGAATGGGAACTGTTATGCTTTTCCACCACTTCCTGTCACACATAGGTTGAGGAAAAATTAACTCACTAGGGCAGCCAGAGGAAATACCCAAAAGAGTTACTGGTGTTGGTAGCTGGACAATGGCCCAGACAAATACTAGTTGCATATTTCTTGTCCTGAGATAACATAAAGAATCACTCACATGAAGTGCTCAGTATAGTCTTTATAACTGGTAACTATTATGTATCCCCAGATTCAATCACAACTGTGCATCACCTGTTAAATTACAAGGGCACCATATGCCTTAACTGAAAGTTAAGTTAAAGGTCGGGTTCACACCCTCATGTGCAAATTGTGAAGCATAACAAGTATTTATGCTTGAGTGAAGGGCAAGCCACTCTACTAAGTAATTCCCTGTGAATGGTGCCAAAATTCTCCTTAGGAAATAATGGTAAGTTTGTTGTAATGCACAGACCAGTGTGTGCCCAAGGTGCTCAACGTCTTCTCCAAATAGCACAACCACAGTAACATTTAGCATCGGACTGTTTTAAGATGGATATAACAAAACACTCATCTTGAGTGTTAAAAATATCAGGAATATAGGTAAGCCTCTAGAAACATAGTTTTAGGCAACATAGTATAGTTGTCTGAAGAAAAAGTGGTCTGGACACATGAAACATTAAATATGTTTGCCAAAGAAACAGATTCTCAGGCTTTTGGGAAAACTCTAGGTATATATTGTGAGCTTTTCTGCTACCTGTGGTCATGGACTTTTCCACTGTTACTGGCTTAAATCTTCTGAGCTTTGCTTCTCAATTCCAGTTTTCCCCCAACCCATCCATATTCATCATCCACAAATAATTCTAGAGTCAGCATTCAAAATGTGGGTTATAAAGTACAGCTAATCTTTTGAAAACTCTCATTATCTAGAGGACAAAAGTTGGATTCCTTATGATAGTATTTAAGACTTTTTCAATACCCTAACATATCTCCTCTCTCTTTTGCCTCTCTCTCTCTCTCAGATAGATATGTAGATAGATGATAGATAGATAGAAAGATGATAGATAGATAGATAGGCAGATAGATAGATGGCATTAAAGAGTTTCGCCTAAAACTGCCTCCTTACATATTTCAAGTTCAACCTAAAGGTTTCTCTGTACATAGAGAACTATAAGCTATATGGAACTGTAAACAGACTATAAGCCTACTCTTGTGTCAATCACTGAGGTTTGGCCAATCAGAGGTTGCCAACTGTTCAAACCATGTTCAAATAAGGCAAACTCAGAGCTGTAACCAACTCGGCTGTTTTTGTGCCTCCCTTCTGTTTTCTGTATGTCACTTTCTTTCTTCTGTCCATAAATCTTATACCACGTGGCTATGCTCGTTTCTGGGCCTACTCTGGCTTAGGAGACTGCCTGATTCATGAATCAGTATTTGCTCAATTAAACTCTGTTGAACTTAATTCGGCTAAAAGTTTTCTTCTATCACTACACAGACAGAGTTAGAAATATATAAAATATATAAATATCTTCAAATTCACTACTTTTTCCAAGAAGGCAGCATTTTTAGAATTTCAAACTGACTATCAAACTTCTGGGTTGCCCAATTCTCTGTCTTTTCTCCTGCTAATATCTTGGCTATTTCTATTTTTATTGCTTCTCCCAGAAATAATGCCTTTTGATATTCCAAAGATCTTTGGTACTTAGTTTCTACTGTGTTATCTCTAAGTTTTAGGAATTTGGGTATTTTATTTATGGTCCAGTCACTCAGCAGACAAGCATCAAAAGCCTGCTCTATCTTATTTGCTCAAGTTACTAATAGATCATGTCTGCAAAGATCTCACAAATATTGTGGGATTAACAAATATTAGCTACAATGAGTGTGACAAATATTTAAATCAAGTTAAATCAAGCTATGTACAAGTTGCCATGCTATCCATAAGGGGAAGAAATCATTCCAGGATTTGCAGCTAATGAGGAGAGAGAGAGAGAGAGAGAGAGAGAGAGAGAGAGAGAGAGAGAAGTGAGGAATGCAGGATGCAGGATCTGAAATGCTGTGAGGTTCCTCACACCAGCAAGGAACCATTTGGTGACATGAGTCTTGTTATCAACTTGCCTAAGAATGTTTTTTTAATTCTGTAGAATCTGTAAGAAAATTTACATCTTCTTTTAAAAGCCAAAATGAGATTGCCTACTCCTATCATGAAATAATTTAAAGACATTTACAAATATTTAAATGAGAAGGTATTTGATATGGTTTAGCTTTGTGTCCCCACCACCCAAATTTCATCTTAAATTGTAATCCCCAGGTGTTAAGGGAGGAATCTTATGGGAACTGATTGGATTATGGCGTGGTTTATCCCATGCTGTTCTCATGAGAGTGAATGAATTTGTACGAGATCTGATGGTTTTATAAGTGTTTGATATTTCCTCCTACACACTTGATCTCTCTCCCCTGCCGCCATGTTAACACATGCCTGTTTTTTTTTCCATCATGATTGTAAGTTTCCTGAGGCCTCCCCCGGCATGAAGAACTGTGAGTCAATTAAACCTCTTTCCTTTATAAATTACCAAGTCTTGGGTATTTCTTTATAGCAGTGCAAAAACGAACTAATACAGTATTAATCTCTACTTTTAATGAGTATATTTTGCAAATATATTAAATATTTTAATTCTTCTCATCAGTCATGTTTTTCTGTAGACCCTGTTTTTCTGTAGATCAAATTGTGAGGCTTAGCCACCAATGACTATAAGCACAAGTAGATACGTAGATAATGCATTAAAAAAACCCACAAAAGGGAGAAGGATAAGAATATAGCAGAAAGGGAGATGCCATCACCAACAAAGGGGAAAGATGTTCTTTTTCACATAGGATAGGGAGACAGAGAAAGAGAAATAAGATATCAAAGGTCTGTGAATCTTCCTTTGTCTCACATCTCCTCAGGTTTAAGGAAGAAGCGGGAGAAACAAAGCCTGAACATTTGCCCAAGAGAGAGTGAGTCTGCTTAAAAGAGACTGTTTTGAACTGCAAAAGACTGATCAATTTTTAATTGTCAAGCTTACTATGTTTTATTGTTACATAGCAGAAAGAAATGTATAGCAATGTTAGAAAATTAGAAAGTCACATTATTTTAAAATTTATTTTTAATGTTAAAATCTTAATCCAAATTTGTTTTTATTAACATGCTCATAGTTATAAAGTAATTTGGCTGCACCTATCCTGAATAATTCCATTTCCTGGAAAGATCCATTGATATGCCTTGTGTGCTCACATTCTAGAAATTCTGTGCCCTACAATTGGTATAAATATCACAAAGACGTATTTTTTGGTGCATATCTAAATTTATGATTTAAATCCCAGCCAAACACAATCACTTTTATATTTAATTTTGTCAGCTCCATGTTCCTTTTTCTCCAACAGTTATTTCAAACCACCACCCCACTCTTCAAATTCTCTACTATGTCTCTTTTCCTCAGCAGATAAAAATGTAAATATATGACTGCTCCTAATTCCAAAGCCCTTCCACTACCTACCAATTTATTGACATCCATATTTGTTTTATTTTACCCCCACCCAAGGAAGAAATCCTCTCCTGTTCAGTTCTTTCTTTACCTCTGTTCTGATTCCAACCCTCCTAGACCCTTAGCCTATCAGTTAAACCTTACCTCATTTATATCTTTAACTCCTGCTCCACCCTGGCTTCTCCCTTCTGCTTATACATATGCTCAAGTCTTTTCCATCTTAAAATACTAATTTCCTTGAGCTTGCAGTCAACATTTATTAAACACCACATGCCTCTCCTGATCGCAGCCAAAATTCTTATAAGGGAATTTTACATGAGATGAAATTACTTTCTTAATATTTAAAATTATCTCAATCCAAGAAGACGAAGAAATGATGGAAAAGCACCAAAGTGCAACAGTTAAATGACATGTTCAGCTTCAACATTAATCAAAAATTTGCAATGATGATAAAATATAATGTTCTTTCAATCAGAATGATGGAGATTAAAGACAATGTTATTACTCAGGGCTTACACAGTTCTGGAAAATAGGTAATGTCTATATTATACTCCTAATTGCAGCATGAATTGCAAAGGTATAAACATTCTGGAGAGTAAGTTGGTCATGCATATAAAAAACCACAGAATATATAACTTTAACCCAATAATTGCACTAATAATATTTTGAGTAGAAGTAGTAATAATAGTTGAAAATATAAATTGGTAATGCTTGATATTAGATTGAAAATGTGTTTCAAAAAATTCATGCTGAGTTAATTTTTAATTCAGACTCACATTATTTATTTGTTTAATATAAAGTGATCAAACTCTTCAAATAATCTAATTAAAAACACGCACCCTCAATATGGCATAAAAAAAGGACAAGGCTGGTTGAAGCCAAAATTTACTCCAAATTTGTTGTCTCTTTATTAAGAAAATGCAAAAATGAAACAAAATCACAATATCAGAATTTCTATAAAGTTTTGAGGAATAAGCATTGGCATATTTGAATAATATCATAAGAATCTTACAGATCGACTAATTTACATATTTGGGTTTACAGATCAAATTGGAAGAACTTGATTTGTTATATAGATATCTAATTCTGATTCTGTACCATTATGAGCTGTGATTTCAGCCAAAATACTGCATCTCTCAAATCTTGTTTTCTCTTTTATAAGATAATTTGCTCTACAGATTTCTAGAGTACTCATTTGTTCTAAAATGTTTTGATTCCATGATAAAATAAGTCTGATAAATACCTATAAAATAACATGTAAAATATCAGACAAACAACTTACTTGTCAGTTTGATATCAATGAGGACATCTTCCGTTGTGGGATTTTTGAAAGGTATAACAATAGATGACTGAAGACCAATGCGTGTGGTTATTCTTTTCGTGTCTAGAGGCTGGGGAAATAGTCCTACTCCAGATAAGTAGAATTTCCATTCTGTAAACTGTTTGAAGATAATTATTTATAACATATGTGTGCTAACTGCATATACTTTATTTGCAATACTTAGTAAGTATAATGCATATAAAAATCTGGACAGATAAGTTTTGTTGCTAAAAAGCACTGCTTTATTTTTCCTTTCTTTTCCAAATTCCTTTTAATTTTATGGAAAAATAATTCTATGTATTTTTACTTTGAGACAGAAGAGGGCAAAAGTGCAATATTCAAATATCAAAATATTTCAATGCATGTAAAGTTATTATAGCAACATAAAAGAGAAAGTTCAATGGAAAACCTGGCACTTCTGTTCAAGTTTTTTTTTTTTTTTTTTTTTTTTTTTTTGTTTTTTTTTTATAACAAACTTGGTACCAAACACTGCATGTAGTTTCCAAACTCTTTGGGTGAATTTCAAATGAAATTTAGATAGCTACCACATTAAGGCAAAGAAGATGAGGCACAGATTGAAGCTCCAATAAAAGGAATGACATACAATTGCATGCCATATTATTTATCCCCATCATCGAGTCCAGTGCCTTATCTGTTATCGCATGATATGGATAAATGAATAAAAAATTATGTGAAGGAGATTGAATGTGGTTATTATTTTTATCTAAGTTTCATAAGCACATAAAGCTCCATTTGAAAATTTCTTTGTAGTTTAGGATAAAAGTCCCTTCAAAGTACAGTAGACTGTGACTCAGTTCTAGGGTCTCTTAAACTTCTGCAACAAACACTTTGTTAATGAGGCAGATGAATAAAAGGATCACAAACAATGTCCTACTTTATAATATCTCAAACTATATAGATGTTTCCAAGCTTAAATTCCAATAAAAAGAGGGAAGCTTGCTTTAAGATTACTTCAAATAAGGAGAAGTAGTGAAAGCAAACTCATAAAATCCTGCCTCCTTAGTACAGAGAATTAAAGGAAAATTTCATCTGGATATTTGGATATTTTACAAAAGAAATCTTACATGGCAGAACTCGTGTTACTTTAAACCTTTGGGAATGAGCCAAGTGACAAAAAGAAGGTCATGGTTTCATGTTTTCTGAAGTGGCTTAGAGTACTGGAGCTTCTATGTTAAACCACATCCCATGATTATTGAACAGTGACATCCAACACTTTTCCTAGCACTGATTAAGTTATTCATTTGGGTTCAGAGTAGCAAATTAAAAAGTAACCCAGCAAACATATGCATTCAACAATTAATATATTCAGCCCATATTTATCTCAATCTTCTAAAGGAGAGACTTTAAAACTTTTAAGGATAACATTTTGATATTTCTGAAAGAGAAAACAAGTGGATATAAAGGATACAAAGGATTTACAAAATCTAGTTTGCACAATGAGCTCCAGCAAATTAAACATGTTAAGAATAATCAGAAATTTCCATAGGCACAGGCTACAAAGATCACAGACTCATGCTGGATTGTAAAACCACTCTGATTTTCTAACTTCTTCCTTAATGTTTGCTATTCTGACCTTTAGATGAAACAAATCATACAATCAAGTATGAATGAAATATACAAGGCACCTATTTGAAAATAAAAAGGAAGCACCTGAAAATTAACAAAGAAAATCTCAGAACATAATCTTTGAAACCAAAAAGAAGTTATAATTTACCACATTTGTTGCTTACTACTGCTCCTCTTATTCTGTTATGTAGTAATGTAATTTAATTTAGAGACTCTGGTTGCATAAAATATAAGTTCACGATATTTGCAGCTGTGATGTCCTGACCAAATTAATCACAGGATTCAAAATCTGCACAAACAATTTGAACTTAACCCAAACCCTAACCGTTACTGAATGGTTAGATTTTTTACAATGCAGAGCTTTTCACATGAATTGAAACCAGAAACAGATGAAGCAGATAATGAACCATAGCCATTTCCCTCAATCTAGCAAAGAAGTACCATCAGAAATAAAGTTTATCCTATAAGAACAGCCATTAGTTGGCTTTAGATTAATCAGCAAATCAGCTGTGTGTGTCAGTTTAGATAGATTTAATCAGTTAAATCAAGAGAGGGATGGAAATCGATATGGCTATTTCTCTAATGGTAAAAAGTTATTCCAAACTCAGAAAAATAAACTCTAAAGTTTATTTTAAAATTATATTCTTTAGACGCCTGTTCATACATAACGCATACCACATTTTCAAAAGTTCATTCAATTAATACTTTATGATGAACTAGTTTTTCTTGCAAAAGATGTCAACTGGATGAATTAAATAAAAGAGGAAGATGTAAATGATTCAATGATAAATAGGGCAAGAAAAATCATCAAGGTTACAGCAATGTATTGAAAAGGTTGAGGAGGTCTAGACCTGGTAGCTGAAAGCATGAATTATTGACTGAAGTCTAATCATAGCTGAATCCTTATAGATTTGCTACAAGTTGGAAGGAGATATTCAGAGGGACTGAAATTAACCATCAGTGTTCAACCAACTCATAGAAGGTTTGAATTGATTATTTTCTTGTTTGAGCCTTTTTGTGTTTGATGAAGAATTTAGCATTCAACTTCTAGGCTAGGATTTTTTAAAGCTATTAAGATACAGAACTGATTATCTCCCTGCTGAGTTCTAAGACTGTCCTTGAATAGATATGCTTTCCACTAGAAATGCAAGCAAAAAAATTGTCCCCAGTAATTATGATGAAGGGGTTCTAATCCTGCTATGTAGCAATTGCTTAAAAGAACAGCCTCGTTAAAATTACTTGTCTGAAAGAAAATAATCTCCATTATACATTTCTTCTGTGTGAGAAGGATTACTGTTTGTCTCCTTTAATATATATATATACATATATTTTTTAATTATACTTTAAGTTCTAGGGTACATGTGCATAACGTGCAGGTTTGTTACATATGTATACTTGTGCCATGTTGGTGTGCTGCACCCATCAACTCGTCAGCACCCATCAATTCGTCATTTATTTCAGGTATAACTCCCAATGCAATCCCTCTCCCCTCCCCCCTCCCCATGATAGGCCCCGATGTGTAATGTTCCCCTTCCTGAGTGCAAGTGATCTCATTGTTCAGTTCCCACCTATGAGTGAGAACATGCAGTGTTTGGTTTTCTCTTCTTGTGATAGTTTGCTAAGAATGATGGTTTCCAGCTGCATCCATGTCCCTACAAAGGACGCAAACTCATCCTTTTTTATGGCTGCATAGTATTCCATGGTGTATATGTGCCACATTTTCTTAATCCAGTCTGTCACAGATGGACATTTGGGTTGATTCCAAGTCTTTGCTATTGTGAATAGTGCCGCAATAAACATACGTGTGCATGTGTCTTTATAGCAGCATGATTTATAATCCTTTGGGTATATACCCAGTAGTGGGATGGCTGGGTCTTATGGTACATCTAGTTCTAGATCCTTGAGGAATTGCCATACTGTTTTCCATAATGGTTGAACTAGTTTACAATCCCACCAACAGTGTAAAAGTATTCCTATTTCTCCACATCCTCTCCAGCACCTGTTATTTCCTGACTTTTTAATGATTGCCATTCTAACTGGTGTGAGATGGTATCTCATTGTGGTTTTGATTTACATTTCTCTGATGGCGAGTGATGATGAGCATTTTTTCATGTGTCTGTTGGCTGTATGAATGTCTTCTTTTGAGAAATGTCTGTTCATATCCTTTGCCCACTGTTTGATGGGGTTGTTTGTTTTTTTCTTGTAAATTTGTTTGAGTTCTTTGTAGATTCCGGATATTAGCCCTTTGTCAGATGAGTAGATTGCAAAAATTTTCTCCCATTCTGTAGGTTGCCTGTTCACTCTGATGGTAGTTTCTTTTGCTGTGCAGAAGCTCTTTAGTTTAATTAGATCCCATTTGTCAATTTTGGCTTTTGCTGCTGTTGCTTTTGGTGTTTTAGACATGAAGTCCTTGTCCATGCCTATGTCCTGAATGGTATTACCTAGGTTTTCTTCTAGGGTTTTTATGGTATTAGGTCTAACATTTAAGTCTCTAATCCATCTTGAATTAATCTTCGTATAAGGAGTAAGGAAAGGATCCAGTTTCAGCTTTCTACTTATGGCTAGCCAATTTTCCCAGCACCATTTATTAAATAGGGAATCCTTTCCCCATTTCTTGTTTCTCTCAGGTTTGTCAAAGATCAGATGGCTGTAGATGTGTGGTATTATTTCTGAGGACTCTGTTCTGTTCCATTGGTCTATAGCTCTGTTTTGGTACCAGTACCATGCTGTTTTGGTTACTGTAGCCTTGTAGTATAGTTTGAAGTCAGGTAGCGTGATGCCTCCAGCTTTGTTCTTTTGACTTAGGATTGTCTTGGCAATGAGGGCTCTTTTTTGGTTCCATATGAACTTTAAAGCAGTTTTTTCCAATTCTGTGAAGAAACTCATTAGTAGCTTGATGGGGATGGCACTGAATCTATAAATAACCTTGGGCAGTATGGCCATTTTCACGATATTGATTCTTCCTATCCATGAGCATGGTATGTTCTTCTATTTATTTGTGTCCTCTTTGATTTCACTGAGCAGTGGTTTGTAGTTCTCCTTGAAGAGGTCCTTTACATCCCTTGTAAGTTGGATTCCTAGCTATTTTATTCTCTTTGAAGCAATTGTGAATGGAAATTCATTCCTGATTTGGCTCTCTGTTTGTCTGTTACTGGTGTATAAGAATGCTTGTGATTTTTGCACATTAATTTTGTATCCTGAGACTTTGCTGAAGTTGCTTATCAGCTTAAGGAGATTTTGGGCTGAGACAATGGGGTTTTCTAAATATACAATCATGTCATCTGCAAACAGGGACAATTTGACTTCTTCTTTTCCTAACTGGATACCCTTGATTTCTTTCTCTTGCCTGATTGCCCTAGCCAGAACTTCCAAGACTATGTTGAATAGGAATGGTGAGAGAGGGCATCCCTGTCTTGTGCCAGTTTTCAAAGGGAATTTTTCCAGTTTTTGCTCATTCAGTATGATATTGGCTGTGGGTTTGTCATAAATAGCTCTTATTATTTTGAGGTACGTTCCATCAATACTGAATTTATTGAGCGTTTTTAGCATGAAGGGCTGTTGAATTTTGTCAAAAGCCTTTTCTGCATCTATTGAGATAATCATGTGGTTCTTGTCTTCGGTTCTGTTTATATGCTGGATTATATTTATTGATTTACGAATGTTGAACCAGCCTTGCATCCCAGGGATGAAGCCCACTTGATCATGGTGGATAAGCTTTTTGATGTGATGCTGAATCCAGTATGCCAGTATTTTATTGAGGATTTTTGCATTGATGATCATCAGGGATATTGGTCTAAAATTTTCTTTTTTTGTTGTGTCTCTACCAGGCTTTGGTATCAGGATGATGTTGGCCTCATAAAATGAGTTAGGGAGGATTCCCTCTTTTTCTATTGATTAGAATAGTTTCAGAAGGAATGGTACCAGCTCCTCCTTGTACCTCTGGTGGAATTTAGCTGTGAATCCATCTGGTCCTGGACTTTTTTTGGTTGGTAGGCTATTAATTATTGCCTCAATTTCAGAGCCTGCTATTGGTCTATTCAGGGATTCAACTTCTTCCTGGTTTAGTCTTGGAAGAGTGTAAGTGTCCAGGAAATTATCCATTTCTTCTAGATTTTCTAGTTGATTTGCATAGAGGTGTTTATAGTATTCTCTGATGGTAGTTTGTATTTCTGTGGGGTCGGTGGTGATATCCCCTTTATCATTTTTTATTGGGTCTATTTGATTCTTCTCTCTTTTATTAGTGTTGATAGCGGTCTGTCAATTTTGTTGATTTTTTCAAAACACCAACTCCTGGATTCATTGATTTTTTGGAGGGTTTTCTGTGCCTCTATCTCCTTCAGTTCGTCTCTGATCTTAGTTATTTCATGCCTTCTGCTAGCTTTTGAATGTGTTTGCTCTTGCTTCTCCAGTTCTTTTAATTGTGATGTTAGAGTGTCAAATTTACATCTTTTCAGCTTTCTCTTGTGGGCATTTAGTGCTATAAATTTCCCTCTACACACTGCTTTAAATGTGTCCCAGAGATTCTGGTATGTTGTATCTTTGTTCTCATTGGTTTCAAAGAACATCTTTATTTCTGCCTTCATTTCGTTATGTACCCCGTAGTCATTCAGGAGCAGGTTGTTCAGTTTCCATGTAGTTGAGCGGTTTTGATTGAGGTTCTTAGTCCTGAGTTCTAGTTTGATTGCACTGTGGTCTGAGAGACAGTTTGTTATAATTTCTGTTCTTCTACATTTGCTAAGGAGTGCTTTACTTCCAATTATGTGGTCAATTTTGGAATAAGTGTGATGTGGTGCTGAGAAGAATGTATATTCTGTTGATTTGGGGTGGAAAGTTCTATAGACGTCTATTAGGTCTACTTGGTGCAGAGATGAGTTCAATTCCTGGATATCCTTGTTAACTTTCTGTCTCGTTGATCTGTCTAATATTGACAGTGGAGTGTTGAAGTCTCCCATTATTATTGTATGGGAGTCTAAGTCTCTTTGTAAGTCTCTAAGGACTTGCTTTATGAATCTGGATGCTCCTGTATTGGGTGCATATATATTTAGGATAGTTAGCTCTTCCTGTTGAATTGATCCCTTTACCATTATGTAATGGCCTTCTTTGTCTCTTTTGATCTTTGATAGTTTAAAGTCTATTTTATCAGAGACTAGGATTGCAACCCCTGCTTTTTTTTGTTCTCCATTTGCTTGGTAGATCTTCCTCCATCCCTTCATTTTGAGCCTATGTATGTCTCTGCATGTGAGATGGGTCTCCTGAATACAGCAGACTGATGGGTCTTGACTCTTTATCCAGTTTGCCAGTCTGTGTGTTTTAATTGGAGCATGTAGTCCATTTACATTTAAGGTTAATATTGTTATGTGTGACCTTGATCCAGCCATTATGATATTAACTGGTTATTTTGCTCGTTAGTTGATGCAGTTTCTTCCTAGCCTTGATGGTCTTTACATTTTGGCATGTTTTTGCAATGGCTGGTACCGGTTGTTTCTTTCCTTCTTTAGGGCTTCCTTCAGGGTCTCTTGTAAGGCAGGCCTGGTGGTGACAAAATCTCTAAGCATTTGCTTATCTGTAAAGGATTTTATTTCTCCTTCACTTATGAAACTTAGTTTGGCTGGATATGAAATTCTGGGTTTAAAATTCTTTTCTTTAAGAATGTTGAATATTGGCCTCCACTCTCTTCTGGCTTGTAGAGTTTCTGCCGAGAGATCTGCTGTTAGTCTGATGGGCTTCCCTTTGTGGGTAACCCTACCTTTCTCTCTGGCTGCCCTTAAGATTCTTTCCTTCATTTCAACTTTGGTGAATCTGGCAATTATGTGCCTTGGAGTTGCTCTTCTGGAGGAGTATCTTTGTGGTGTTGTCTGTATTTCCTGAATTTGAATGTTGGCCTGCCCTACTAGGTTGGGGAAGTTCTCCTGGATGATGTCCTGAAGAATGTTTTCCAACTTGGTTCCATTTTCCCCCTCACTTTCAGGCACCCCAATCAGACGTAGATTTGGTCTTTTTACATAATCCCATACTTCTTGTAGGCTTTGTTCATTTCTTTTTCTTCTTTTTTCTTTTGGTTTCTCTTCTCGCTTCATTTCATTCATTTGATCCTCAATCGCTGATACTCTTTCTTCCAGTTGATCGAGTCGGTTACTGAAGCTTGTGCATTTGTCACGTATTTCTCGTGTCATGGTTTTCATCTCTGTCATTTCGTTTATGACCTTCTCTGCATTAATCAGTCTAGCTATCAATTCTTCCACTCTTTTTTCAAGATTTTTAGTTTCTTTGCGCTGGGTACGTAATTCCTCCTTTAGCTCTGAGAAGTTTGATGGACTGAAGCCTTCTTCTCTCATCTCGTCAAAGTCATTCTCTGACCAGCTTCAATCCGTTGCTGGCGATGGGCTGCGCTCCTTTGCAGGGGAGATGTGCTCTTATTTTTTGAATTTCCAGCTTTTCTGCCCTGCTTTTTCCCTATCTTTGTGGTTTTATCTGCTTCTGGTCTTTGATGATGGTGATGTACTGATGGGGTTTTGGTATGGGTGTCCTTCCTGTTTGATAGTTTTCCTTCTAACAGTCAGGACCCTCAGCTGTAGGTCTGTTGGAGATTGCTTGAGGTCCACTCCAGACCCTATTTGCCTGGGTATCAGCAGCAGAGGTTGCAGAAGATAGAATATTGCTGAACAGCAAGTGTACCTGTCTGATTCTTACTTTGGAAGCTTCCTCTCAGGGGTGTACTCCACCCTGTGAGGTGTGGGGTGTCAGACTGCCCCTAGTGGGGGATTTCTCCCAGCTAGGCTACTCAGGGGTCAGGGACCCACTTGAGCAGGCAGTCTGTCTGTTCTCAGATCTCAACCTCCGTGTTGGGAGATCCACTGCTCTCTTCAAAGCTGTCAGACAGAGTCATTTGCGTCTGCAAAGGTTTCTGCTGCTTTTGTTGTTGTTGTTGTTAACTGTGCCCTGTCTCCAGAGGTGGAGTCTACAGAGACAGGCAGGTTTCCTTGAGCTGCTGTGAGCTCCACCCAGTTCGAGCTTCCCAGCGGCTTTGTTTACCTACTTAAGCCTCAGCAATGGCGGGTGCCCCCCCCAGCCTCGCTGCTGCCTTGCGGTTAGATCACAGACTGCTGTGTTAACAATGAGGGATGCTCCGTGGGCGTGGGACCCTCTTGGCCAGGTGTGGGATGTATTCTCCTGGTGTGCCCATTTGCTTAAAGCACAGTATTGGGGTGGGAGTTCCCCGATTTTCCAGGTGTTGTGTGTCTCAGTTCCCCTGGCTAGGAAAAGGGATTCCCTTCCCCCTTGCGCTTCCCAGGTGAGGCGATGCCTCGCCCTGCTTCAGCTCTCGCTGGTCGGGCTGCAGCAACTGATCAGCACCGATTGTCCGGCACTCCCTAGTGAGATGACCCCAGTACCTCAGTTGAAAATGCAGAAATCACCGGTCTTCTGTGTCGCTCGCGCTGGGAGTTGGAGACTGGAGCTGTTCCTATACGGCCATGTTGCTCCACCCCCCTCCTTTAATATTTTTTAAAAAGAAGCATATTTCTATAGTATTTGTCTCAGGTCATGTGTTAGCTGGTCATTACAATATTTAGACAATTTAACAGCCTCAAAACAAATTTTCTAAAAATAAATAAAAAATTTTTTGGAAACGAAGATACTTCAGTTACCCATAGGCCCTGTACTGACATGGAGACCCCTGTATTATATTTGATTCCACTGCCCCTCAGATATCAGGGTTCTGTAAGCTCCTTGATGTCTTCTAAGATATAAAGTACTTTCCTCCATTTGCATTCCTCCCCATGAACATTTGAGGAAGTAAAAATAATATAAATGTAACATTTTACATAATCACTTGGCTAACTAAGTAGCTGTGAAAAGTAGATATGAAGATGAGCTGAAACCAGATTATCCTGGATTCAGGTCACATCTTAACCTTTTACTAGTTGCCTGATTTGAATTTCTCTGTGTCTCAGATTCCTGATGCATAAAATAGGATTGATAACAGTACTTCCATTATAGGACAATGGTGAGAATGAACTGGGATAGTTCTTAGAATGACATGGGATACATTTAGAGATTGTCAAAAAGGGACAAACTATTGTTTTTAAAAATTAATACTTCGGAACACTGTTCAGATGAAATGCAGTGGAAAAAAATAACAAATATTTACAAATTGCACTCTATATTTTATATTTAAGTTTATGGAAAGTTGAGTAGTAAAACTCAAGTCAGAAAATTAACATAAATGCCAGTGATTTGACATGTACATTAAAATATCTGTGTTTTAAATCTGGGTATATATTTCTCTTCATTCCACTGATCTATTTATTTAAAAATAACCTTCTTCAGATGTCTGCATATATACAATGCATATTGTATTTTACAAAAATCATTTAACTAATTAACTCATAATTAACTTGTTTTACTTGTAAAATATGATAATTGAATGAATGATGAATTATATTTATTTATATATTGATTTAAAATTTAATTAACGTGGCTTGGTCCAAGAATACTCTATCATACCTGAGTACAGTAGAAGTTGATGCAAGCTTGATGATCAGCTCTTCCAAGTGCAGAAGGATAAAAGAGAACAGGTACGTCTGTGGTGGAGTGAGGAGATATGATCCGCTGTGTAAATGGAAAAAGGAAAAGAGGAACAAAAATTAGTACCCATTTGGTTTGAGTTGGTATATTTGTGTACTAGGTATATGCAGGGTCAATGTTTGTGTGATTAATGTGTTGCCTTGCACACATTATCTGTTCTCAGTGTGTCTGCTCCTGGAATACTGTTCAAAGGGCCCGTGTTAAAGAGTGTTTAGGGGTGATCACATCATGTTCTTATCCAAGATAATCACCACATGGAGGACTCATTCTGTAAAAGGAAGTCAGGGTCAATTTTCAAAGCTGAGTTCAAACCTTCAATAAAAGACATATACATTTTATGTAAGATCCCATAGCATATTGCCATCCCAAGGTATATGTCAAACCACCAGTAACTTAATTTGTTGCTTTGGTAATATCAAAAGAAATGAACTGTTTCTAAGCAAAGGTGTAAGACATGCTTCTTTAATGTGCAAGGAAATTTTTCTCTTCTTCCTATCTTGTACACATTCAAGGTGTGACCTGCTAGGATAATTTGCGTCTGTACAGTATTAGTTTAAGTTACTTCCTTAGAGACTGTGAAAGAAGCCAGTGACTCCATTACAATATAATAAGGGCTTGAGTATATTATGTAATCGAAATGCTACACTGGAAATAATTTAATTTGAAGATAAACACTTACAAAATGATAGCATGAGTGGCACATGTATGAAAAGGAAGTCTACTATTTTACACTAATATATTTTGCCAGAAAAACTCTGAAAAGGCAAAATTATAGTTAAGCAGTATCTTTCAATCCTTTTAGAATACAGCTGTTGATGCCCAATAAACTGTGATAATTATCTACGAAATGGAAATTTCATTTTATATTTAAAATGGAGTCACCTGTTTATTATACAATTGTGGTTTATCTACATCTAATATTTTTATCTCAGGCTGGCTCTCTCTCTGATATCTTGAATGTTTCAGGACTATCAGTTAATATACACTTTAGGATTATTAATTTCACTGTCAGATTTAGCAAAAATAAGTAAAATTGTATTTTATATAGTCCTTCAACTTAGAAAATTTGGAAAAATAGTTTATTCTCTCCATAGATATAAATATATAGATGTTTCTCTCTATATATTTTTCATTTATTATCATTACAATTAATGTGTGTTCCAATTTTCTTTCTAAAATGTGATAGTATTTTTCTCATAAATAAATTTTTGAGTTGTTTTCTAATATTAGAGTTAATTATATATTCAGTGATCAATAATGTCTGATAAATGAATAGAAGAATTAATGGACTAGAAAGTAATGGTTGGAAATGTTAAAACAGAGTTTATATTCTTGATTATGTAATGTAAGTTTGGATGTGCAATATATTACATTTATTTTCCCTTGGATCACAGATTAGATTGTTCTCCAAAAGTAGAGACATACAGGATACAAAAACACCACTATCTAATGAGGAATTTCAGTAATATGTAAATTATATCCTGAATATCAGACTTTATATAATTTATGGAAAAATGTATTGAATGATACAATAATGTGTGTACATTTTAATACACTCTTTTTAAGATTAAAGCATATACACCAATTTTAGCAATATAGTAATTAGTGATTTCTAATTTGACATATTATGATAGCTAAGAACTACTTTCATATCATTACATATGCTGGCAATCAGTAACTGACAAGAGACAGATGTTAAGATAGAAATAAATAAATCAAAGTGTAGACCTGTTAATCATTAAACAACAAATGTAAAAGCCTTTATTTAAATACTATATCTACGAGCAGGGCTTCATGATTTACTTTGAAGTCCGTTGATAAAAACAGTCTACTGGAATTATCATTTTGATGGTTACCTGAAAGTATGACACTCACTGCAAATAAATGGTGTCCTATGCTTTAGAAACAGAGACAGTCATGCTAAACCTTAGGATCTTATTTTGTAACTTGCAGGAAGGAGAAGAGTGATTTAGTGTCATTGACTGGACCTAGCCTCTGCCAGGATCTAAGAATGAGAAAGTTGGGCAGAGAAAAAAGCAGAGAGGGGTAGAGTTGTCAGCATTGTCTGAAAGTATGTGTCTGTGTCAGGGGTGAGGAATGGGGGATGGGCAAGAACTCAGGAAAGGCTAGAAAACAACTAGACTCTTGGAGCCCTAATAACAAATAATGACAATAGAGTTAATAATCATAATATTGGAAACTGTTACAAAAACTGATTATTAAAATGGTGAGAAAGAAAACACAAGCAATTTATTAGAATGAAGAAATCATGAGCATGACTCTAGCATATATAATTTACAAAATTTATATTAACATGATATTGTTTTGTTGATAAATTAAAATTCAAGGGGAGAAGTATATAAAATAAATTCTTTTTTTTTAAAAGTTATTTTTGGAGACAGAGTTTTGCTCTGTTGCCTAGGCTGGGTTCAAGCGATTCTCATTCCTCAGCCTCCCGAGTAGCTGGGATTACCGGCACGTGACACCACGTCTGGCTAATTTTTGTATTTTTAGTGGAGACGGGGTTTCATCATGTTGGCCAGGCTGGTCTCAAACTCCTGGCCTCAAGTGATCTGCTTGCCTTAGCCTCCCAAAGTGCTGGGATTACAGGCATGAGACACCATGCTGGGCGTATAAAATTCAATTTTTAAATTTTAGAAATTTAAATTCTTAGTAATAATTCAAGTGATAATACTCCACCAGTGTCCCCAAGTCAGAATTGGAAAATACTTCAGCAGCAGTAAATTTAATGGCTCTCTGAATTTACTTACTTGTGATTTTCCATTAATATCCAGGACAAAATTATCAGGATTACTGTTTGTTGCGTGCAATATTAAGGTTTCATGTGTATGATTAACCAAGGGAATGATCTGAGTGACATGCCTGGGAGAAAAAAAAAAGCCAGTAAAGTTGCTGGTATTCATAAACTTATTTAGTGTTAATTCCATAAACTTGATGACCCCTAGAATTAAAATATGCCACCCCATAAGATATATTGAAGTCTTAATTCCTAGTACTTCAGAATGTGATATTATCTGGAAATAGAGTCACTGCATATATAACTAGTTAAGATAATGTCTTATTGGAGTAAGACAGGCCCTTAATCCAGTATGACTCGTGTCTTTGTAAATAGAATCATGTGAAGATACACAGAAGATGGCCATGTAATAGTGGAAGTAGAGATTAGAGTGATGTATCTACAAGTCACAGAAAGCCAAAGGATGCTGGCAAGTACAAGAAGCTAAAAGAGACCAGGCACAGTTGCTCATGCCTGTAATCCCAGTGCTTTGGGAAGCTGACTCTGGAGGGTCACTTGAGGCCAGGAGTTCAAGACAAGCCTGAGCAACACAGCAAGACCCTATCTCTACAAAAAATTTTAAAAATAGCCAGGCATGGTGGCTTGCCTGTAGTCCTAGCTACTTGGGAGGCTGAGGCAGAATGATTGCTATAGCTCAGGAGTTTGAGGCTGCAGTGAACCATGATTGTGCCACTGCACTCCAGCCTCAGTGACAGAGCAAGACCCTGTCTCTAAAACATAAAAAAAAAAGAAGAAGAAGAAATAGAAGCTACAAGAGACAAAGAATTATCCCTTACAGGTTTCAGAAGGAGCATGGTCATGGTGAACCCTTGATTTTAAACTTCTAGCCTTCAGAACTGTGAGACAATACATTTTTTGTGGTCTTAAGTCACCTAGTTTATGGTGCTTGTTATGGCAACCCTAGGAAGCTAATATAATGACTTCTTTTAGTTTCAAAATCAAAATAATTATGTATGAACTAATGACATTTTGCTAAATTAAATAATCCTTGGCTCTCTATTTTTGAGACCTAATGTTATCCCATATTAGATATTAGAATATATTCCAGTTTTAGGAATAATGTTTACTTATTGTTTTACAAATGCTAAATCCAGCCAAAACAGCTAACACAGTCTAGTTGTAATAATAGAGTAATAAATGCACAAAGTTTTCATTCATAACATTAACAAGATCCGAATTGATGATGAGTAAATGCCCAAAATATGTGACTATGCTCTAAGCAAATAATAAATGAGTGTTCATAACTCTCAACTATCAATTCTAACGGTTTTTAATGTACAGCATCCAACTTGTCATCTTCATTTTTTGTAATGTTAAAGTATAACATAATAACATAATTTTATCTATGTATAGTTTTTCATAGCTCTTTACTGTTTCTTGCTAACAACATAGAGTAATTAAGATTAAAATATTTAGGTATCAAATCTGTAATAAAAAGAATGGAATAATCACCATACATATATTATTTTTCACAATGTTATGGCCCTGTGACACAGGAAAATTAGGTAATATGTGCTGAGCAGAATTCAGTTCATAAATTCAAATTATGCAATTCAAATAAAGCACCATTTTCTTATTTTTATATAAAGTATATGCATAAAATGATTCACCTTAAAAAGAACATTATATGTCAGTTTTATGATTCTAGACTACAAATTTAACAAGTCTCTGTAAATCATGAATTGGTTCTTTCACCAGGGACATATGAAGAAATTCAATGAAAATAACCAAAACTTCATTAATTATAATGAATAAAATACACTAAAAATCATGACAGATTTCTCATCATTTTTTGGTAAGCATCTGCTTCATATATTACCAATTTCCCAAGTTTTCTCATACACAATATCTTAGAAAAATAGGAATAAAATATTTTCATACTGGGTATCTATGCTATTATAAGAAAAAAATTGTCAAATGTCATTGTTGCGGCTAAAGAGCATGTACTGGAAGAATGCAACACTCTTTTGATGTGACAAGGGAGAGAAATTAGTTAAAAGGCACTAATTTGCTCATTAGGGTGTATACTCTTTAAAAGTAGGGATTATGCCTTGTTTACCCCTATTTACCAGCACCAAACTTGATAAATAGTAGGAACTCAACTATCTAAATAGGAATGGTCATATCTCAAGGGATCATGGCATTAACTCACTGACCAAATGTTCACAGTTGTTCATTGCTTACCTCTGTTTTGTCTTGAGGAAACTTTTGCCAGGTTTCTCTCCTTCCCACCAGCCCCTGAACTCTGCTTGTCCCTCAGCCTAAACAAGCATGCAGACACACAAAGTAACATGACCCTTTCTCAGCTTCTGGGAATTAGCTGACCACAGTAAAACCCTTTTCCTGTTAGACATCACTGGCCATTTTCCCTTGCTCGTCCAGCTTTCCCTCCAAAGATTCTGTCTATATCTGCTTGTCCTTCCTTTACTTTATAAAAGACAAACTTTTTTCTGTTTGATTTTGCAGACCCTTGTAGACTTCTAATGGGAGTCTTTCCCTATTGCAATGGTCTCTTTTTATCCCTTGTAATAATCCTTTTGAATAAAACTCTTTCCTTGCTAAGTCCTGGTTTGTTTTTCTTTGACAAGTTTTCCACAGTGTAGTTTGCATATCAAACCTTCCCTAGGGGAAAAAAAATCAATGACTAAAGACATATTTATTTTTCATTTTAGAAACTGAATGCATTATAACAATATTATAATAGATTAACTATTTTTCTTGCAAGCAATAACTTTATCTATTAAGTAGAACTTACTTGCCAAGGTCGCACCGTATTTCTGGCATTGTGGTTGGTTTTGGTAATTCAATAGTTAATTTCAGTAAATACCAGAACTCTTCAGCCATTTCAGGCTGAAAAATAATGCTGGTGGAGAGAAATACATAAAATTTTGTCAGCAGTTTTAGTTTGTGTAATAAATTTAGCAGAAGAAGTACACCCCAAACTAGTATAAATAGTTGGTTTTAAATACAACATTTGACAACTGCTCTGTAACATGTACTACTCTTTTTGTACATGTATTTTTAAATCTTCATTTTTGGTTGAGAAAATCACTTCATTATTCAAGAAAAGCAGTGTTGTCATTAATATCTGTTTAATAAATGCCTGCTGGATCAATAAAAATGTTTAAACATGAGTAGTTTAAATGTCTTGCAGAAAGTGGAACAGTAAAAGCTCTGCTTTTAAACTGTGGTTACGTCAAATTTAGTTTTAGTTGAATGCATGTGCATTTTCATGTGAATGTTATCAAGTGACATATAGCTCTAGAGAACTTCCTTTATGACAGCACATCCTCAACTACCAGGGAAGCGGAGCTTGTGACACTCTAAAAAAGTATAACTGGGGGCCGGACATGGTGGCTCACACCTGTAATCCCAGCACTTTGGGAGGCCGAGGCAGGCGAATCATGAAGTCAGCAGTTCGAGACCAGCCTGGCCAATATGGTGGAACCCCATCTCCATTAAAACACAAAGAATTAGCTGGATGTAGTGGCGGTTGCCTGTAATCCCGGCTACTCGGGAGGCTGAGGCAGGAGAATCGCTTGAACCTGGGAGGCGGAGGTTGCAGTGAGCCGAGATCACGTCACTGTACTCCAGCCCAGGTGACAGAGAGCGTCCTTTGTAGGGACATGGATGCAGCGGGAAACCATCATTCTTAGCAAACTATCACAGGAACAGAAAACCAAACACCGCATGTTCTCACTCATAGGTGGGAACTGAACAATGACATCACTTGGACTCGGGAAGGGGAACATCACACATCGGGGCCTATCATGGGGAGGGGGGAGGGGGGAGGGATTGCATTGGGAGTTATACATGATATAAATGATGAATTGATGGGTGCTGACGAGTTGATGGGTGCAGCACACCAACATGGCACAAGTATACATATGTAACAAACCTGCACGTTATGCACATGTACCCTAGAACTTAAATTAAAGTATAATAAAAAAAAATGGATAACTGGGATGGTATCTCAGCTTTGTCATCTTTCACTTGTGTAGTTTTCAAAAAGTCATTTAACTTTTTGAGCTTCAATTTTCTCATTTATAAAATAGGAGGAATCAATCTTACCTCTTACAGTTGCTGTGAGAATTTTATGTTTATGTATGTAAAATACATGCCTCAATGATGATAGCAGAGTAGGCAGACAGTAAGTATTAGCCAAAAAATTTTTTAATGTATGCTGATAAAGAAAATTCAAGATTCAGTATATGTTCACAAAGCCTGTGCAGTCATATTGGGGCAAAAAGACCAGCCCATATTTCTAATGGAAATTTTTTCAAAATAGTGTCTTTTATAATATGTGATATTCTTATTTTCATGCTTCACAGAATAATAATTTTTATCCTTTAAAATTTCACAGATGTATTCATTTATTTACTGACTCGTTAAAGTAACAATTACTGGTTTTTATTGTAGGATACTGTACTTGAAGCACCAATAAGAGTTATTCTAAAGGATGTTACATTAAATAAAAGAAGCCAGGCACAGAAAGACAGATTTCACTTATATGTTGAATTTTAA
Organism: Rhinopithecus roxellana; assembly: GCF_007565055.1. Classification (NCBI taxonomy): domain Eukaryota; kingdom Metazoa; phylum Chordata; class Mammalia; order Primates; family Cercopithecidae; genus Rhinopithecus; species Rhinopithecus roxellana. The sequence goes on along the minus strand of NC_044555.1, from coordinate 61,822,183 downwards.
AAAATTGAACTATTGCGGGGAGCGGGGAGGGAGGGGGTAGCATTAGGAGATATACCTAATGTAAATGACGAGTTAATGGGAGCAGCACACCAACATGGCACATGTATACATAGGTAACAAACCTGCACGTTGTGCACATGTACCCTAGAACTTAAAGTATAACAATAAAAAAAAAAATTGAACGCAGAAGCAGAGAGTATAATGATTATTGTTACCAGGTGCTGGGAGGTGGAGGGGACACAAACTTTGAGGAGAGACTGGTCAAAGGATGCAAAATTTCAGTTAGCAGAAATAAGTTCAAGATATTTATTGTAGGACATTATGACTGTAATTAATTACTTTAATTCCTCTATGTCCTCCAAGTGAATTATTTGTATTTAATTAAGAAGTAAAACATATGAATTTTCATCAAGAAAATTGAAAGTTTAATCCCTAGTCCTCATGCAATTGTTTTCATTTGGTTCAGCTTTTGCATCCATAAAGGTTTACTTAGTAAAAAGTGAAGTGAAAGGGGGTAAAAGGAGAAATGTAGAAATTATTTAATTTGATATTCTGATAACTACTATTTTTGCACTGAAGCAAGCAAAAACTAACTCGAACTAAATCAGTACATTTTTTCAGGGACTAGTATTAAACAAAGTTAAAACTATGAGCAAGTGTAATTTTAATGATTATCATGTAAGAAAAAGTAAAATTTAAAGGTTAATTTCTAAGGTTCAACAACGAAATATAATGCCACACGCAAACCATACCTTTCATTGCTACAGCCTGTAGTTGCTGGAGAATACCATACAATATATTTGGTGCACTCTAGTGGACTCAGGATAATTTCATTATCACCATTAAGGGCAGCACTCGTTAACTGCACATCTAAGTGAAGAGCTCTATCTTTTGGATTAGAGAGAGGTATTTCAATGCAAGTGCTGTCCTAGAATTATACAACAAATATGTAATCACCTTTTAGTGTCAGCATGGAGTCATTATACTATGAAAAGAAATGTAAAGGAAATTATTACATAATATAAGGCCATTTGTTTTATTTTTTTCCTTGATACACTATTGAATACATCTCACTAGCTTTGAATCTCTTATATGTTTTCTTTCACTAGCCTTGATAAATTGTAACCTTATTTTTTTCAACAGCAAATACTACACAGAGTTCCATGTAACTAAATGGATGAAAACTATTTGTAAAATTACATTTAAAAAATATTTTTCACTGGTATCATTATTTCTATGAAGTCAATTTTTCAGTGTTTACTCTAGGAATGGTACTCAAACTTTATCACACTTAAGAATAACCAGCAGAGTCTGCTAAAAGACAGATTTTTATCCACCTCTCCCCCACACCCCTTCTCCATCCCAGAGATTCAGTAGATCTGGGATGGGGTCTGAAATTTATATTTCTAGAAAGTTTCCACATGATGCTGCTGCTGCTGATTCAAAGGAAACACCTAAAGTAGCAACGTACCTTTGCATCAAGTAGTAGGGACAATCTAAACTAAAAAGTCAAATTATGTTGATGATACATCTTTCTGTTTAGATTTCTTCCTTTTGTTCTTGTTTGTCCTGTCCTTCCCCCAAGGTACACTGTCTTAGCTCCGGAAGGCACTCTTTAAGTTCTAAGATATTTCCTGATCCTCATACTGACCCATCCTGGCTAATGACTTGTAATGCACCCCATTTCAGCCATGATCTCCACTATGTCAAAAGCTATAATTAAAGCAAATGTAGTAAAAATAATTAGTAGACAGGACACATCTCAATTTTAACAAATTCCAGTTGCCTAAATGTTTTAACCTAAAGAAATGGAGAAGGTTGAGCATTTCAATTATAAATCAAAGCTTGGTAATAAACGTACTTTAGAACATGAAGCTGTCATGAAATTTATCAAATCACTTTACAAGGGTGACAAAAAATTCTTACTAAGCTTCTGGGAACATATCTTCAAGGTAGATATTACAGCTTTGTCTATGGCTGTTTCAGAGGACCTAGCCTGATCACCTCTAATAAATAAATGAGTTGGAGGGATGCTACATTTTAGAGGAATGGAAACAACATTTAGTGTGGTGAACAACGTCTGGTGAAGAAAGATGGAAACCAAGCATATATACAAATTAACAATTAGATTAGAGCAGATATCACTTATTAGAAATCAGTGTTGATTATAAATGCAATGAAAAAATAGTCTTCTACAATGGTTTCAGGAGGTATTAGAATTATGAATTCTTAAAATAAGTGGGCATTTAAACATCTACAGCAAAATATTCAATGCTCATAATTATAAAGAAGGCAAAATAAAAGTGTAAAATGTAAAATACTGAACAGTGACTAATTTCCCAGGTAATCTGGCATATTTTATAAAGTTGATAGAGGACCTGGCCTCCAAATAAGTTTCCAATGGTCAAAAATAAGAACAACTAGAAAAAAGGGTATGCCAAGGTAACAAATACTATCAACCCAATATGAGCCTAGAGATTTTGCTCAGGGTTTAAGACACAATATGGAAATGACACAATTGGCCTAGACATTTGTCCTGGTCTACTACTCAGACATTATTCAGAGAAGAACAGAGTCCGTTCAACAGAATGCTATAGCCTGTCATAGAAGTAAAAATGCTAGAATCTAAACCACTGAGTTTCAAAATGTTTTAACCACAACCCAGAATAATTTGTTTTATATCACAATACGGTTCACATACACATATCACAAAAGTTTTACAAAACAATCCCTGCATTTACCACATGTAATATTTTCTGATACTTCCTACTACCTTTTATTCTATTCTATTTCCTGAAAAAAATAATGCTAGTTTTGACTCACTCACATGTTGAGACCTACACATTAGATTCAGATTTAGATTCTGGTCTAAAGAGGAATAAATATTGGAATATAGAACTACCTGAGGTCTTATTACATATATAAGTCTTGAAAACAAAATGGAACAAAATCACATTAAACCTACTATTTTCTGTGTAAACTACAACCTATCTAACGAGACCATGCTCTCGTGCTACAAAAGTGTCATAACATTCTACAGCTGGCCAGATCTTACGAGTGGAAAATACAGATGGTGTCTATGGAGCACTTAAATCACAGCTCCTCTTTGGCATCCTTGCAACATCCACGACAAATACTATTAACTGATCACTTCACTCTTATTCAGTAGGTCTGGACACATCCTCAAAATCCTTCACAGAGCAGCCTTCCAGAGAGCAATCGTTGAATGCTTAGCGTTACCAGTACTGCAATCTCTTGAAAGTCTCTGGAATCTAATTATTATTCAGAGTTTTGAAAATAGCAAGACTCAATAGAAATAAATGTTTCACTATAGTCAAAAGCTTTAAGTTTCTAATTAACTGTACTATATTTCTAGTATGGTAGAAAGTATCTCAAATGTAACTATAATATTACAAAAATGATTTCTAAATTTCATTATTGTTTGGATATTATTTTCTTCTAGGTTTAAACAGAAAAACTTAAATGACACCTTAAACATAATGAATAATTTGTATTTTAAATATTCACCTGCCAAAATATCTTCAAAATTTCAGGGAAGTTTGCTTTTCTAAATATCAGTATTTTTTAAGGTTGTAAAATTACATCTTTAAAGTATTTGATATGTTCAGTAAGTTAAAGAGAAGAAATTTTTGTTATCTCTTATTTTATAAGATGATCAAAACTCATGTTTATTCTTGAAACAACTTTCTTAGGTTATCTGTATGATTACAGAAATGCATAACCATTTTGAGAAAATAACATACAAAATAAAACATTAAAATTATATTTAAAACAATTCCGTGTTATTTTATAAAGAACTCTTACTAAATGAGAAGTACACAGTCCATTGAATTCTGTGAATACTTTATCTATAAAAACGTTTGAAATACTTGGCTGGTGTCTGTTTTGCAAATGGCATATTCCTCCACTTTCATGAGTAGGCTTTTAAAGTTAATTTGTGTTCAGAATTAAAAATAAATCAGTTTTGACTGATTTTTTTTTGAAACTCAAGTAAAACAGTAATGGCTGAACATTACATGATGACTTCTAAAGCTTTCTTTCATCTTCACATGGGCTCTTTTAGGTTTAATGATAGAAAGCATTCTTTTATAAGGTATCCAATATTTTTCCTGGCTTGTACTTAAGAATATGGTAGCAAACATAATGGCTGTTTAAAGAAATTGCTTCCATTTCTCAGACTCCTTTGTAAGAGGACTAAATAATACATATTTAATCCCGTGAAATACAAGTAAAAATTTTAAAACAGAAAAGACATTCACAAGATGCTGAAATTGAAAATAATTAAAACATTTAACCACTCATGTTGAAGTGGAATACTCTTTTTAAATATATAAAAACAGCTGTATTGAATTTTGCAAATTATAAAGATTTTCAGAGGAAGTTTGAATACCTACACATTTTTAAAACAAACATTAGATATTTTCAGCATTTATGTATATATATGTATACACATACATATTATTTATTTATTTTTATTTTTTTATTTTTTGAAATGGCATCTTGCTCTGTCGCCCAGGCTGGAGTGCAGCAGCGCGATCTCAGCTCACTGCAAGCTCTGCCTCCTGGGTTCACACCATTCTCCTGCCTCAGCCTCCTGAGTAGCTGGGACTATAGGCACCCGCTACCACCACGCCCAGCTAATTTTTTTGTATTTTTAGTAGAGACGGGGTTTCACCGTGTAAGCCAGGATGGTCTCAACCTCCTGACCTCATGATCCACCCACCTCCCAAAGTGCCGGGATTACAGGTGTGAGCCACTGCACCTAGCACATATATATAAGTTATATGTTTATTTTTTTACAATGGAAGGAACTTACGGAGAAGTTTAAAAACATAAATTAAATCAGGTCATTCATTTCGTTTACACCCTCTATTGGCTAAATGCACATAGACTAAAATCTTTCTTCTTGCCTTTGGAGGCCCCAGGAGATCTGGCCCTGCAAACACCTCAAAAACTCTAATCACAAGTAACAGCCCCACTCCCACCCCATCAATCTTGCAACCTTTCCTGTCCAGCTGCGGCCTCTCTACCTCTTCCCTGCTTCTGGACTTGCCCATGCTCCTTCTTGTTGTGTCCCTTCCCACCGAGCTCATTTTGTTCTGACGACTTCTGCACCATTAGTCTCTCTAGTTGGGTGCACTGCCACAGTCTTCAAGCCACCCTCAATGTTACCCTGGAATATTTTTGTTCATAGAATTATCACTGCTAAATTTACCTCAGTCATCCATTGTCATTATAACAGGTACACCGGATAGACTAACCTTAGTGGAGTGCAATCTGAAAAGTCTCTCACTACTGCTATCCAAACGCCTGAAGGAGCTGCCTTCCTCCAGCCCTATTATTATCTCAAGATGGCTCCCAGTGCCAGAAGAGTCTAACTTTGAGGTATTTATAGAAATCTCAAATCAATCAACACTTTCTTCTCACATACAATTGAAGTCTTCTCCTGATCCTCCCTTTCTGGCACCTCATCCTCACCCTCAGGCCTGTCTGGGAATTTTGCACACTGCTTGTGAGGAAGGAGGTAAACATGGCCTGCTCTTTTCAACCCTCTGTTCCAGCTTCCTCTCCTATGATCATGGTGCTGATGTGACTGGCTCTTTCAGGTTGCAGGATGAAATGGGATGACAGGTAGAAGAACAATACCCACTTACTTAATTGGTGCTACCTGATCTTATCCAGGTGAGTATATAGGTTCCTTTTGCCTTCTTCTATCTTGAATTACCCCCATGTAGACTCTCCAGGAGTCTTCTCACCCTAGAAGAATGTTTCTTGGGCTGGGTCCTTTCAAATAAGCTCAAGCCTAGCCTTATTTCATTATGTCAAATTCACTTTGGTCCACTACATCTTGACTTGTGCCGATGAAAGTGCATCTTGCTCTCACTCTAACCACCTTCCCTCTCTCTGTGATCCATTCTGTTGGTAGGAAATCACCAAGAGCCAGGGGCATTAAACCATCAGCTTCCTCTCCTTAAAGAAGACACCCCCACTGTCTTTTTGTTCTGGCCACCACAGATATGAGCTGTAAATGAGTGATGGGCTAAAGATTTCTCCCCTCCCTTGATGTGCCAGAAACATCATCTCTCTGTAGGGAGACCCCCTGAAACTATTGCTATGGAATAAAAGATGAAATGCTCCTGATTATTGTAAATACAAAATTGCATGCAGGACTGTGTAAAGACAATGCCAGGTTGGACTGCCAGAATGAGCCAACAGCACATGATGTGCTTCCCCCTGCAGAGAGTCTATGAATGGATGTGCAGTCAGGGAGGTTTCACATCACCAGGATTCCTATCCCAGAAAAGCAGATGTTCATAGCTCTGGGAATGGAATGCAACCCTCGTGGAGAGCCTATAAACGGATGCATGGGGGACACCTGTCCATATGGATAAGATAGGGCTATAAATGCCCTCATCTAGCCACGGCTCTTCTAGGCCTCTTCAGGGTTAAGGCATACTCCCTTCCGAGAATTTCTGGTCTAACCGGTTGTCTACCTTCACGTCCTGTTTCTATGGATTGTTTGTAACCAGCTTTTGCTGTAACTGTTACTGCTGATTAATATCTTGCTAATCATAGGTTATGGAAAGACTATGTTTCTATTTTAAGGCTCTGTTAGAAATTACTGATGCACACACTATATTGTAAATTCTTATATCTGTATACTGTACTTCTGCATACAGATGTTATGTTAAAGAATTACTTTATCCCCATGTGACCATCTCACCTCATAATCAAATGACCCTAAATCCCTCACTAACCTACCCCGCCCTCACTAAACTTAATAAATGCTGGCATATCCAGTGCATTGTTGGCACTGCTGGAGCAGAAGGTGGTGACCCCCCTGGCACCAGCTTTCACTATCTTGTGTGTGTCTATTATTTCTCAACCTGCTAATCCACCTGGGAACAAAGAGAGAGCTCCATTGCATTGTGGGCTGCTGGCCAGATCCTGCAATATCTCTCCACTAAAATCCTATGTTCCCCTTTCATGACATGAAGATGTCACTTGGCAGTGGCTGTCCAACTAGAGATTCCATTTCCCAGAGCCTCTTTCACCTTGGCTTAGCTGTGTCACTAGTTTTCTCCAATTGTATGTGAGTGAAAGTGGTGTGTCACCTGTATGTCACGGCCATTAAAACTATTGGAAATTCTCTTCTCTCTGCTTTCTTTTTCTCCAGCTACATGTAGGGACCTCTGAGTCCCTAAAAAGGAAGGAATCACAAGATGGAACAACCCTGGCTCCCTGAATCACAACAAGGAGTATGCCACCCACCAACCAGGGACACATTCACTAGAATGTTACAATTGTTAAAAACTTTTACTGTGTTTAGCCATTACAAATTTAGGGTTTATTTGCTGTATCAGCTAGATATACTCTGAATACTGTATTTAGAGAGTCTTAAATAAACGGCACAGCAACTACTTTCATAACATGGAAATATAATTATCTATAGATAATTCTCAGGTTTGTGACTTCATTTGAAAATCCAGGGTAACAGGAGAACTTCCCAGGAAACATCCCAATTCAATTACTTTATTCATTTTCTAACTCCACTAGAACGGTAGCTCCATGCAAATAGGGGCTTTGCTTGTATTGTTCATCACTGTTCTTTAGCATCTAGAACAGTATCAGAAATATCAGAGATATCCAGTAAATACTATTAGAAAATAAAATGTGCAATTTATGAGATGATTTAGTGTTTGTGTGTACGTATATACCTATTATACATTATATATTAAAAGTATTACATATTATACATTATATATTACATATTATATAATATATAGAATTATTGAAATGTCTAGTATCTTGGATAATCACAACTTTTAACTAAATAATAAAGCAACTATGTAAAAATCTAACTCAGAAGGAGTTTAAAAGTCTCCAGTTAATTCAGCCTGCCTCCTTACTTGAAAGTTACTGGGTGAAGACAGCAGTTTCAGATGGGAGAAAGACTTTATTGCCTTATCACTTTGTCACTTGGTTGCTGGTTCATACTACTCTAAGAGGAAAAAGTGTAATTCACTGAGTGCACTGAACACTTCATCATTTCCTGCTTGGTCAGAATAAATAAAGATTATTTACTTCCACATAACCACTTAATTGAGTCAATGACAATTCAATATGCACTAACATGAAGTCTTTTCACCATACCCTCTCTCAGAAGATAATCACAAGTTCATTTTAAAAGGATTATTTCTGAGGAGAAAACACACAATAATATTAAGTAAGGCATATTATTGAGGAAATCTTCAATTTTAATTTTATTCAATTTGAAAACATTACCAAGTCAGTAAACAAACTGAACTAACGGGTATTTTGAAAGTATCATGTAATTGAGAGGAAGTGATCATTATAATCTGGGTCAATAATTTTCCTAAATTGAAAAGTCAGAACTCAAATAAACCATGTAGACAGCTATACTTAGAAACACCATTGTCATTCCTTTGCTATTTCCATCTGTACAACCCTGTGTCTAATGATGTCATGCCTTATACCCACCCCAATCCCCAATCCTCCATCATATGACCTGAAATGTATAGAATGCTGAGATGCGATCAAGGTGGTTTGCTAATGCCAGACTGGGGGACATGTATGTTGAAGATGCATTAATAGGCACCTAGGAGTTGTGAAAAAGCCAGAAAACACCGAAAAAGCCTAAAGTTTATTAATTCGTATTCAGACACACCCCATACCCTTGAGAAAGGAAAACTATTAAAAATAGAAATATTTCTAATTGCAAGGAGCGATCCCTAGGAAGCAACCTCCTGCTTAACCGTTTAAGATAGTATTCCGCTCCCCCGCCACCACCGTATATGTGTGTGTGTATATGTATTCTCTATGTATTCTCTACATATATATGTAAGTATACATATATATGTATATGCATGTGTGTGAATTATTAAAATGCTAACTCTGAATGACCCTGTAGGCAAGCCATTTTGAAGAGTGTTTGTCACGAGTTAAGCAAACAGTGCTTAAGATACATTACACATGATTTAACAATCATGGGGTATGGGGTACCCCAGGGGGTAATTCTTGACACAGTGAGTGGGTATTTGCCTTGTTTTTTTTGCATGTCAGGTGTTTGAACTTGCATAAATGAATCCAATGTCATGTTCAGTCAATTCTTCTTCATCTGCATTTATGGAAGAAGGCAGAGGCATGAATAGTTCATAATGACAGAGTAGCCAAAAATTGTTTTCCTTTGTAATGTTCATTGTGAACTTTAATTGAAATAATGGTCTTTCAGATAGCTGTGATGTTGATTTCAACTAATTAATATACTCCTGACTTAAAGGCCTACATGAGAAGGAATGGACAGTTATGATTTTCTTACCTGACCCATTCCCTTCTATCCCTTGAACACTATTTCACTCAGAAATATAGAGATATCTCAAAGTAATCATAATTTTTCATCTCAAAATGTCCAAGGTAAGATATGAGTTTTAATACGATGTCTTTATTCATTATGTAAAATTTGAACTTTCCCACAAAATCACAAATTAGATTGTTTCCATCAGAGCTAATGCTAGGTTTTCCTCATCAGGTACAATAGGCTGATAGTTTGCCATATTAACCCAGGTCACCTCACTCCATTACCCTCACCTAATTTCCAGTGCTAAAGCTTTCTAAGCTCACTGCACGCTGGGTGGGGTTGCTATACCCTAAATGCAAGGAAAAGAAAGTTCGTCTAGTTTTTTCAACATACTCTTTTTGTCAGATATTTTACTGTTTTGATTCTATTGTTCTGATATAAACCATAGTTTTTGGAGAAAACTTGCCTAGCCAGTGTTAATAACCAATAAAGAATAAATTAAGTTTTCCTTAGCTGGTGGTGGCAACAGATAGAAAACACACACTTTACCCAAGACTTAAACTTCCTCCTAAATTTCTGTCCTATCTCAGCTACTTTAGTGACTTTTCACTGGAATTTAGAAAGCCTTAAGGATGTTCTGCTGTGCCCCTTTGGGGCTACATGAAATTTGATGGGGAGAGCCCCTTGATATTCAACGACTAGCCAGTAAGACTTTTATACTGCAGATGTCAAGACAAGATGGTAAGGAGCAAATTCCCTCCATCTCTGAACTTGGAGTCAGGATGCCCTCTAAGTTTCCTTTTAACCTCTCCATAACATCCGGGAGAATGGAGCATGAGAACACTGAGGAGGAGTTGAATCTGACATGAGAGCGAACAGAATCTGACTGAGTTTACCAGAAACTAAAGACAAACCTAACTTTGGCTTCTAAAATCAGCTCTTTATCCCACTCTCTGTTTTTTAAGAGTAAATAGCTAAATCTCTATTTCCATGTCATTTCTGCAAATCACACTGGTTAACCGCGTATCTAACCAGAACAGCATTGTCAGTAATTATGACCAAGGAGAGTCAATGGAATTCATTATGACTACCTAGATACTCTGTAAATACAGGTCAGCATTCTTGTTTTAACTTGGAGTAAAAATTTCCTGAAAAGCTTTGTTTGTTGAAATTCTATACAGAATCGTTACTGGAAAAGTTGTATGTGTGAACACTAGAAAAGGAATCAGCCTTCAGAACACAGAGCTTGGCCAGCAGAGATGACTTTGATGAAAAAATAAAAAGAAATAAGGTGCGGGGGGCGGGGCGGGGGGAGGCGGCCGGGGGGAAGGGAAGAGGGAGGGAGGAAGAGAGGGCGTGGAGGGAGAATGGGAGGATTGGGGGACACTGAGAGAGAAAGAGTGAATAAATGCATCCTTCCTTTTGAAAGAGCACCTCGTTTGGACAGCAGACCCTCCCCAACACACAGCCTTTTCCCTTTAATTAGGCACTTCAGTGAAGTGCAGACAGTTGACAGTTTAACTCTAGGCATGGCCTTGATTCCACTGTCAGTTGAAGTGAAAGTGGCTAATTATTGCTGACCTTTAAAGCCACAGACATTATGCACAAAATCAATTCAGAATTTACAAATAAGTAAATGATTCAGGAAATATTCTGGCAATTAATGTAGATATTAAATCCAAGTATATTAACTCTATAATTTTAGGAAGAACATTATAACTTTTGGGAGCCAACAAGTACTTTAAATTTTTTTTAAATAGAGTATAGGCAGATTAGAGATGAGATTTTACCATAATTCTAATTTTTATAGAATATTTTTGTATATGAGTGTTTTCAACATTAATCAAAATAGTCTTCCATAGCGACATCTACATTTTTTGTATTTAACTCAAATTAGACCATGAGATACATTTTCTGGATTCAAAAATAGTATTTAAGAATTTTTTACAACTTGTCAGGATAAATTAAAAGCAGAATGCTAATTTTGCTTCCTCAACATTTAATGAGGAAGAAAAATTTCAATGTCATGGACAACACCTTATGATATATAATCTTTCATCTAGAAAAATAAAGTATAAAAAGTATGAAAGAGGCCAGGTGCGGTGGCTCATGCCTATAATCCCAACACTTTGGGAGGCTGAGGAGGGGGTGGATCACCAGAGGTTGGGAGTTCAAGACCAGCCTGACCAACATGGAGAAGCCCCGTCTCTACTAAAAACACATAATTAGCCAGCCATGAAGGCCTATGCCTGTAATCCCAGCTATTCAGGAGGCCGAGGCAGGAGAATCACTTGAACCCGGGAGGTGGAGGTTGCGGTGAGCCAAGATCATGCCATTGCACACCAGCCTGGGCAACAAGAGCAAAACTCCACCTCAAAAAAAAAAAAAAAAAAGGATGAAAGAAGAAAATACATTAAAAACATTAAATACATTATGGAGGGTAAAACTAAAAACTTATAAAAAATGTGGCAACTCATATGTGTTTTTTAAATTTTTATTTTGGGGGGGCAGAGCAAGATGGCCATATAGGAACAGCTCCAGTCTCCAACTCCCAGTGGGAGCGACACAGAAGACCGGTAATTTCTGCATTTTCAACTGAGGTACTGGGGTCATCTCACTAGGGAGTGCCGGACAATCAGTGCTGATCAGTTGCTGCAGCCCGACCAGCGAGAGCTGAAGCAGGGCGAGGCATCGCCTCACCTGGGAAGCGCAAGGGGGAAGGGAATCCCTTTTCCTAGCCAGGGGAACTGAGACACACAACGCCTGGAAAATCGGGGAACTCCCACCCCAATACAGCGCTTTAAGCAAACGGGCACACCAGGAGAATACATCCCACACCTGGCCAAGAGGGTCCCATGCCCACGGAGCCTCCCTCATTGCTAACACAGCAGTCTGCGATCTAACCGCAAGGCAGCAGCGAGGCTCGGGGAGGGGCGCCCGCCATTGCTGAGGCTTAAGTAGGTAAACAAAGCCGCTGGGAAGCTCGAACTGGGTGGAGCTCACAGCAGCTCAAGGAAACCTGCCTGTCTCTGTAGACTCCACCTCTGGGGACAGGGCACAGTTAACAACAACAACAACAAAAGCAACAGAAACCTTTGCAGATGCAAACGACTCTGTCTGACAGCTTTGAAGAGAGCAGTGGATCTCCCAACATGGAGGTTGAGATCTGAGAACGGACAGACTGCCTGCTCAAGTGGGTTCCTGACCCCTGAGTAGCCTAACTGGGAGACATTCCCCACTAGGGGCAGTCTGACAACGCACACCTCACAGGGTGGAGTACACCCCTGAGAGGAAGCTTCCAAAGGAAGAATCAGACAGGTACACTCGCTGTTCAGCAATATTCTATCTTCTGCAACCTCTGCTGCTGATACCCAGGCAAACAGTGTCTGGAGTGGACCTCAAGCAATCTCCAACAGACCTACAGCTGAGGGTCCTGACTGTTAGAAGGAAAACTATCAAACAGGAAGGACACCTATACCAAAACCCCATCAGTACGTCACCATCATCAAAGACCAGAGGCAGATAAAACCACAAAGATGGGGAAAAAGAAGGGCAGAAAAGCTGGAAATTCAAAAAATAAGAGCGCATCTCCCCCTGCAAAGGAGCGCAGCCCATCGCCAGCAACGGATCAAAGCTGGTCAGAGAATGACTTTGACGAGATGAGAGAAGAAGGCTTCAGTCCATCAAACTTCTCAGAGCTAAAGGAGGAATTACGTACCCAGCGCAAAGAAACTAAAAATCTTGAAAAAAGAGTGGAAGAATTGATAGCTAGACTAATTAATGCAGAGAAGGTCATAAACGAAATGACAGAGATGAAAACCATGACACGAGAAATACGTGACAAATGCACAAGCTTCAGTAACTGACTCGATCAACTGGAAGAAAGAGAATCAGCGATTGAGGATCAAATGAATGAAACGAAACGAGAAGAGAAACCAAAAGAAAAAAGAAGAAAAAGAAATGAACAAAGCCTGCAAGAAGTATGGGATTATGTAAAAAGACCAAATCTACGTCTGATTGGGGTGCCTGAAAGTGAGGGGGAAAATGGAACCAAGTTGGAAAACACTCTTCAGGATATCATCCAGGAGAACTTCCCCAACCTAGTAGGGCAGGCCAACATTCAAATTCAGGAACTACAGAGAACACCACAAAGATACTACTCGAGAAGAGCAACTCCAAGACACATAATTGCCAGATTCAACAAAGTTGAAATGAAGGAAAAAATGCTAAGGGCAGCCAGAGAGAAAGGTCGGGTTACCCACAAAAGGAAGCCCATCAGACTAACAGCAGATCTCTCAGCAGAAACTCTACAAGCCAGAAGAGAGTGGGGGCCAATATTCAACATTCTTAAAGAAAAGAATTTTAAACCCAGAATTTCATATCCAGCCAAACTAAGTTTCATAAGTGAAGGAGAAATAAAATCCTTTACAGATAAGGAAATGCTTAGAGATTTTGTCACCACCAGGCCTGCCTTACAAGAGACCCTGAAGGAAGCCCTAAACAAGGAAGAGAACAACCGGTACCAGCCATTGCAAAAACATGCCAAAATGTAAAGACCGTCAAGGCTAGGAAGAAACTGCATCAACTAACGAGCAAAATAACCAGTTAATATCATAATGGCTGGATCAAGGTCACACATAACAATATTAACCTTAAATGTAAATGGACTACATGCTCCAATTAAAACACACAGACTGGCAAACTGGATAAAGAGTCAAGACCCATCAGTCTGCTGTATTCAGGAGACCCATCTCACATGCAGAGATATACATAGGCTCAAAATAAAGGGATGGAGGAAGATCTACCAAGCTAATGGAGAACAAAAAAAAGCAGGGGTTGCAATACTAGTCTCTGATAAAACAGACTTTAAACCATCAAAGATCAAAAGAGACAAAGAAGGCCATTACATAATGGTAAAGGGATCAATTCAACAGGAAGAGCTAACTATCCTAAATATATATGCACCCAATACAGGAGCACCCAGATTCATAAACAAGTCCTTAGAGACTTACAAAGAGACTTAGACTCCCATACAATAATAATGGGAGACTTCAACACTCCACTGTCAACATTAGACAGATCAACGAGACAGAAAGTTAACAAGGATATCCAGGAATTGAACTCATCTCTGCACCAAGCGGACCTAATAGACATCTATAGAACTTTCCACCCCAAATCAACAGAATATACATACTTCTCAGCACCATATCGCACTTATTCCAAAATTGACCACATAATTGGAAGTAAAGCACTCCTCAGCAAATGTAAAAGAACAGAAATTATAACAAACTGTCTCTCAGACCACAGTGCAATCAAACTAGAACTCAGGACTAAGAAACTCAATCAAAACTGCTAAACTACATGGAAACTGAACAACCTGCTCCTGAATGACTACTGGGTACATAATGAAATGAAGGCAGAAATAAAGATGTTCTTTGAAACCAATGAGAACAAAGATACAACATACCAGAATCTCTGGGACACATTTAAAGCAGTGTGTAGAGGGAAATTTATAGCACTAAATGCCCACAAGAGAAAGCAGGAAAGATCTAAAATTGGCACTCTAACATCACAATTAAAAGAACTAGAGAGGCAAGAGCAAACACATTGAAAAGCTAGCAGAAGGCAAGAAATAACTAAGATCAGAGTAGAACTGAAGGAGATACAGACACAAAAAACCCTCCAAAAAATCAATGAATCCAGGAGTTGGTTTTTTGAAAAGATCAACAAAATTGACAGACCGCTAGCAAGACTAATAAAGAAGAAAAGAGAGAGGAATCAAATAGACTCAATAAAAAATGATAAAGGGGATATCACCACCGACCCCACAGAAATACAAACTACCATCAGAGAATACTATAAACACCTCTACACAAATCAACTAGAAAATCTAGAAGAAATGGATAATTTCCTGGACACTTACACTCTTCCAAGACTAAACCAGGAAGAATTTGAATCCCTGAATAGTCCAATAGCAGGCTCTGAAATTGAGGCAATAATTAATAGCCTACCAACCAAAAAAAGTCCAGGACCAGATGGATTCACAGCTGAATTCTACCAGAGGTACAAGGAGGAGCTGGTACCATTCCTTCTGAAACTATTCCAATTAATAGAAAAAGAGGGAATCCTCCCTAACTCATTTTATGAGGCCAACATCATCCTGATACCAAAGCCTGGTAGAGACACAACAAAAAAAGAAAATTTTAGACCAATATCCCTGATGAACATCGATGCAAAAATCCTTAATAAAATACTGGCAAACCGGATTCAGCAGCACATCAAAAAGCTTATCCACCATGATCAAGTGGGCTTCATCCGTGGGATGCAAGGCTGGTTCAACATTCATAAATCAATAAACATAACCCAGCGTATAAACAGAACCAAAGACAAGAACCACATGATTATCTCAATAGATGCAGAAAAGGCTTTTGACAAAATTCAACAGCCCTTCATGCTAAAAATGCTCAATAAATTCAGTATTGATGGAACGTACCTCAAAATAATAAGAGGTATTTATGACAAACCCACAGCTAATATCATACTGAATGGGCAAAAACTGGAAAAATTCCCTTTGAAAACTGGCACAAGACAGGGATGCCCTCTCTCACCACTCCTATTCAACATAGTGTTGGAAGTTCTGGCTAGGGCAATCAGGCAAGAGAAAGAAATCAAGGGTATCCAGTTAGGAAAAGAAGAAGTCAAATTGTCCCTGTTTGCAGACGACATGATTGCATATTTAGAAAACCCCATTGTCTCAGCCCAAAATCTCCTTAAGCTGATAAGCAACTTCAGCAAAGTCTCAGGATACAAAATTAATGTGCAAAAATCACAAGCATTCTTATACACCAGTAACAGACAAGCAGAGAGCCAAATCAGGAATGAACTTCCATTCACAATTGCTTCAAAGAGAATAAAACACCTAGGAATCCAACTTACAAGGGATGTAAAGGACCTCTTCAAGGAGAACTACAAACCACTGCTCAGTGAAATCAAAGAGGACACAAACAAATGGAAGAACTTACCATGCTCATCGATAGGAAGAATCAATATTGTGAAAATGGTCATAATGCCCAAGGTTATTTATAGATTCAATGCCATCCCCATCAAGCTACCAATGAGTTTCTTCACAGAACTGGAAAAAACGGCTTTAAAGTTCACATGGAACCAAAAAAGAGCCTGCATTGCCAAGACAATCCTAAGTCAAAAGGACAAAGCTGGAGGCATCACACTACCTGACTTCAAACTATACTACAAGGCTACAGTAACCAAAACAGCATGGTACTGGTACCAAAACAGAGCTATAGACCAATGGAACAGAACAGAGTCCTCAGAAATAATACCACACATCTACAGTCATCTGATCTTTGACAAACCTGAGAGAAACAAGAAATGGGGAAAGGATTCCCTATTTAATAAATGGTGCTGGGAAAATTGGCTAGCCATAAGTAGAAAGCTGAAACTGGATCCTTTCCTTACTCCTTATATGAAGATTAATTCAAGATGGATTAGAGCCTTAAATGTTAGACCTAATACCATAAAAACCCTAGAAGAAAACCTAGGTAATACCATTCAGGACATAGGCATGGGCAAGGACTTCATGTCTAAAACACCAAAAGCAACGGCAGCAAAAGCCAAAATTGACAAATGGGATCTAATTAAACTAAAGCGCTTCTGCACAGCAAAAGAAACTACCATCAGAGTGAACAGGCAACCTACAGAATGGGAGAAAATTTTTGCAATCTACTCATCCAACAAAGGGCTAATATCCAGAATCTACAAAGAACTCAAACAAATATACAAGAAAAAAACAAACAACCCCATCAAAAAGTGGGCAAAGGATATGAACAGACATTTCTCAAAAGAAGACATTCATACAGCCAACAGACACATGAAAAAATGTTCATCATCACTGGCCATCAGAGAAATGCAAATCAAAACCACAATGAGATACCATCTCACACCAGTTAGAATGGCAATCATTAAGAAGTCAGGAAACAACAGGTGTTGGAGAGGATGTGGAGAAATAGGAACACTTTTACACTGTTGGTGGGATTGTAAACTAGTTCAACCATTATGGAAAACAGTATGGCAATTCCTCAAGGATCTAGAACTAGATGTACCATACGACCCAGCCATCCCACTACTGGGTATATACCCAAAGGATTATAAATCATGCTGCTATAAAGACACATGCACACGTATGCTTATTGCGGCACTATTCACAATAGCAAAGACTTGGAATCAACCCAAATGTCCATCTGTGACAGACTGGATTAAGAAAACGTGGCACATATACACCATGGAATATTATGCAGCCATAAAAAAGGATGAGTTTGCATCCTTTGTAGGGACATGGATGCAGCTGGAAACCATCATTCTTAGCAAACTATCACAAGAAGAGAAAACCAAACACCGCATGTTCTCACTCATAGGTGGGAACTGAACAATGAGATCACTTGGACTCAGGACGCGGAACATCACACCCCGGGGCCTATCATGGGGAGGGCGGAGGGGGGAGGGATTGCATTGGGAGTTATACCTGATATAAATGATGAATTGACGGGTGCTGACGAGTTGATGGGTGCAGCACACCAACATGGCACAAGTATACATATGTAACAAACCTGCACGTTATGCACATGTACCCTAGAACTTAAAGTATAATTAAATAAATAAATAAATAAATAAATAAATAAATAAATAAATTTTTATTTTGTTTTTTTACTAGAGACAAGGTCTCACTATGTTGCTCAGGCTGGTCTCAAACTCCCGAGCTCAAGCAAGCTTCCCACGTTGGTCTCCCAAAGTGCTTGGATTATAGTCATAAGCCACCACACCTGGTCTCACTTGTGTTGTTTTGTATGGATGCCTTTATGTTTGACACCAAGAGGATTAACAGTGTTTTTAACTGTGCTTTTCTTTTGCTAGTTTGTGGAGAGATTTCTGGATCTCTTTATTAACAATATAGTGAATTTAATCGAAAGTTGTTTATAGAATTAAAAGCTCAGAAAGAAGTAAATGATCATGCAACTTTCACTGACAATGAAGTAAATATTTTGAAGGCTATGGCTGTTTAAAACGTAAATTATATAAAAAGTTTCTTACACACTTTAGTTTTGTTTCCACAAAATGTTTATAGCTCAGTGCTATATATTAGAGTTATTGAGTGTCAGTGGAAAGACAGCGGTTTATTGTCATCATTCTCCCATAGCCGAACTATATGAAATACAAGAGATTTTTGAGATCAAACAAAATGGAACAGCAGCTATTACATGTCAAAATTTCCAAAGGAAATCCTAAATACTTTATTCCAACAGAGAATGGACTACTAACAAACAAGTATTATTTACTGAAAATGTAATCTGGTTTTGGAACCTGCAGTAAGAAGTAACCAAATACATGTGTTTCAAGATTGTAAGTATTTCTTACATGAACCCTGTTTTAGAGAGATTCTGATCAATCACTCATCTCTAGAAAAAATGTGGAATTTGAGTTGAATGTAATAAAAACTGAGATGCAGATAAAAAAATAATAGATGGCTTAGTATCTTGAGTGAACCATTGCCACATCTGGAGGTATAAAGTTTAAATAAAGTATTTCTCAAATGATTCACCTGAACAGAATATGCAGTCAATAATATTAGGAAATAATATACAAGTGAGGACCACAATTTCAGTATACTTCTGAAAGTAGTCAGAAAGCATCTTCTTCAAAGAATGGACAAGAGTTTCATTTGATGGCATTATTAAAAAGAAATCATACTATTTCTAGTAAACAAATCTTCACGTCTGAAAGTTAAAGAGGGAATACATTTTTACCTTCAAAAATTATGACTAGAAACGTGAGAAAACTAAATAATTTGGCAACATCACTAGCCATGATAGGCTAAGTTGGTAAACTTAGTTGAAAAAGATGTCCGTTCTCAACAAATCTCAGTTAAATGTGAACATTTAATTAATGCAGCAAACCTGTGTATAGTAACGAAGGGAACTATTTAGCAGCTGTTATGTGTTAAGAGGTTTCGCTCCTGCATTATAATGTAAAACTACTCAATGAAAAGGGGACTCAATAATTGTGTTTAATCTAAGTAGAACATGAAATAATATTATTTAAGTGTATTTATGAAATAACTATGCTAACTGTTCATAACAAATAATAAAAGCAATAATGATAGCAATTAGAAATATATATGTGCATAAGACGAGTTACACATATCCCACTGTGGTGCCAAAACAAAAAGAGGTTTAAATTGAAAACTTATAGGAAATCAGTACAAACTGAATTAGGATTACATTATAATATACATGGGGAGGGGCAAGTCCTTGATGAAAAATGAACAAGTGCCATTATTCAAAAGTACATTATTTATTTAAATAATATATTCCTGAAAGGGTATATGCAAATTTAATTTCATAAATGAAAACATATTTGAAATTTCTCAAAGAGATAAGTAGTGGTTTTTTGGTTTTGGTTTTGGTTTTTTGTTTGTTTGTTTTTGCTTTTTGCTCAGTCTTCTTACATATGCACATAAAGTACCCTGATGGTGTGTATTTCTCAGTCTTCACCTTTTAAGGTTGAGAGCTATAAAAATCTCAATTTCTATCAGTATTTTCTTGAAGGACTAATAGCTCTTGTAGAAAAAAAAGGCACTTTATACACCATTTAATGAGTAGATGCAACAATTGGCCATCTATAATTTCTTTTAA
This sequence comes from Rhinopithecus roxellana, assembly GCF_007565055.1. NCBI lineage: Eukaryota > Metazoa > Chordata > Mammalia > Primates > Cercopithecidae > Rhinopithecus > Rhinopithecus roxellana. The sequence goes on along the minus strand of NC_044555.1, from coordinate 61,802,137 downwards.
AATTGTATTTATTTATGTTTTTTTGCATATTTTGTCATCTTCATTCCTATTTTAAGCATATAGTTAATAAGAAAGCCAATTTCTCCTTTTCTGAGTTGCTACATCATGCACTCAGTTTTTTCAAAGCCTATTTAAATTTTTTTCTCTATATATTGATAAAGGGATACATTTAAATTTACATTTTAAAATAACCTTTAAGGAAGATTTTACACTGCAGTGGTAACCAATTAACAGAAATAAGATATTTTCATTGAGTGAAATGATCCTACCATCATATTAAATAATTTTCCACTTAGAAGATAATGCTTTTGCAATCTATACTTGAGCACATTTCAAAATTTTAATCATTCATCTTCTATGCCTAAATGGAGATTTACCCAGAAATCTGGTGGGCAAATAATCAATTTCTAAACTTATAATATTTTAAATCTTTTCTTTTTCACTTTCGATTTATTGGAGCCAAAGTTCAAGATTCTAAGTAATCAATTCTATAAAGAAATCTATCCACATATTTAAAAATAAAACTAACATTTATTATTATCATCAATTTAAATACTTGAGCACTAACAATAAGGAAACTAAATTTAATTAAAACATTATTAATAGCAATATTGTCCTCATGTTTCATTTAAAATAAGACTCTTAATATTTAACTTTATTAAATAATTTTGGACACAAATTTAGTAACATTTTAGTAATTCACATCAGACAAATCTATTCCGAGTATTAATGGAAACCCCAAATATATGCCAGTTGCTGCAAATATGTTTCCAGGTGAAAGGTCTGCTGCAGAAACCAGGAAGAAGCAAGGCTGAAAGAGTCTAGTAGCACAATCCTGTTTTTATCATCTATGTGTGAACAAACACGTAGGCTAAGGGTAAGTTTGCTTTAGTAACTCTTGAAACAGATAGAATGCTAATCAACGCAGTCACTATAAGATAACATATAACTAAAATATGTTTTCCAAAAGCATTTTAAGTCCATAGTACTAGATTTAAAAATAAAATTGCTATGATTGACTAATTTATCTTAATACAATCATCTGATACAGACGTTTTTAGGGATAGTAAGTAATTTACTATACAACAAAAGGTCTAACTGCTCACAAAATGACGGAGTCTATGAACATGTAATGGGCACTTACCAGAGCAATACATGTCAGTTCCATAATGTCTGTGGGTGGTCCAGGAGTGCTATGGATCTCAAGATTATACCAGAATCTTAAATTGTTAAAATAATCATCTGAAAAACAAACCAAAACATCACTTTTTAAATATAGACTTCAGAATACCATACTTAACATACACATTTGAGAATCATGAACAGACATCATTTTCAATCTTTTTTTTTTAGTGGACTTTTTGTCAAGACAGCTGAAGAAAGGGTGGGAAGCTGTTTTTATCACAGTTAGTGAGGACTAAGAGAAGCTCCATCCTTACATGGCCAAGAGAATGTCCTGTACAAGCTCCTGGCCCTATACCTATGCCAGTAACTCATTAAGTTCTTCCATAAAATTAATTTCGGAATGTTTTACTTTTAAGTTAAGGATTAATGTTTCAAAAAGAAATAACCAATCTTTTTTCTCATTGACAAACTATTCATATATTTGTACATAGATATATCTAAATAAGTCATTACAATTCACAATGCTGCATTTCCAGGACCATAAGAATCTACTACAAGGAGAAAGTCAGGAAAATGAGACTGCATGTTTCCTGAAAATTTGAAAAAGGATCCTAAGAATTTAGCCCAAGGAAAGTCTTAAAGGGGCATAGACTAAGTAGTGAGACAATTATTTTTATATCTTGCTTCCCTAATATTTTTAAAAAGCAGGTAATTCTGCCCCTGATGATAACCAAAACCATACTCCCTCAGGCTAAAATTGGAATCCTCATCTACCAGGCCCTTCATAAAAAGGTTTTTTACGTCCATCAAAATCAGTTTTGTTTTGTTTTGTTTTTCCTCTCTGTTCAGCTTCCCACTTTGATATTCTTTTCTTTTCCTGTGTTGAACTAGGTCATGGTTTAAGATTGTCCTCCAATTTCAGTAAATTGTATACATATTCACATCAGTATTGTCATGTTTAAAAGATTTCAAGAACTGTTATGCTAGATTAATTTATTTAGGTAAATTGCTAACCTCTTTGGGCCTCAGTTTCCTCATCTATGAAATAAGAAGCCCAAACTAGTGGAATTCTCAGTGTTTCTCTCAACTGAAAATGTTTTTCATGAGTATATGTTTTGCATTGCATTGTATTGTATTTTATGGCACTGTATGACACTGAATAGCATCGTATTGTGTAGTATGCCACTGTATGGCATTTGTAGCTTTGTATTGGATTGTATTGCATGACATTGTATTTTACTGCACTGCACTGTTCTGTACCATCCTGTATTGTACTATTTTGCATGTTGTTTCAACACCTTAGGTATCTAAAATACTTATAAGATTGGTGGACCTGAGAACAATCCAGATATTTAAAGTAAACAGCTAGTAAGAGGGAGAAAGAGAAAAAAATAGTTACAATTAATAAGACCCAGTTGAGTTCTTATTCCAAATAACTATGAGGAGTTATTGAGGGCAAATTTATTTCCACATTTTGAACTGACTCCTGTACTTGTTTATTTTTCAGACATCAGTTTATTCCCTTAAAAGCAGAAATGTGCAGAAAATAAGGTTACCAAATTTATACTGATGGGAGATTATTAAGGAAGCCTCTGCTCACATTTGCTCCTTCAATTTTATAAAAGCACTTTAAGTGCTTTTATGACATTTAAATGTGACTTCTCAAAAATAAATCAAAGTTCTTAAAATGAAAAGTGTTTTCCCTTCTAGGTACCTTATGCATATTTTATCTGGGCCTTTCCAATGTTTTAACCCACACTGAACTCACAGAGAAAATAATTCTGGAAATAAACATTAGCTATGACTGAGGAGATTGCTTCATGACTCTGGGTTAGTGCAAAGATCAGTGGAATGACTCAGAGTTATAAGACCAGGGTTCAAATCCCAATGTGACCACCATTAGCTTGTGATTTTTGGCAAAGAATCTCAAGAGTCTGCCCACTTGTGGAACAGGGACTATATTTGTCATGGTTCTCCAGAGAGATGGAACTAGCAGGATGTGTAAAGAAGAGAGCAAAAAAGAGAGATTTTAAGAAATTGGCTTATATAACTGTGGAGGCTTGGTAAACCCAAAATCTGAAGTATACTGGGGTAGGTCAGATTTTATTTTACTAAGGTTTTCAACTGATTGGATGAAGCTCAACCACATTATGGAGGATAATCTGCTTTATTCAAAGTCCATGGATTCAAATGTTAATCTCATCCATAAAACATATTCTCAGAAACATTAAAAATAAAGCTGACCAAATATCTGGGCCCTGTGGCCTGGCTAAGTTGACACATGAAATTAACCATCGCAGGGGCAGTAACACCTATTATTTATAATTACTGTGACTATCACATGTGGCAGTGTTGTGATGTAGCTGATTTAGTTCCTACAGTGCTAAACATGTACATTGAGTATGATTTATTGGTTAGAGTGGGATTGGTGAATGATTTATTAACGAAAACACCAACAAAATAATGATTGTTTTTAAACTTTGAATCTTAAACAATTTAAAATATTTTTCTAATTATAAAATCAATAGCATTCACTATAGTGATTTTAGAAATTCCTGAATAGCATCAAGATGGAATTTCTTCATAATTTCAGGACACAATGACAGCTACTTAATATATTTGTATAAAATTTCAGGTTTAAAATATCAAGAAAGATACAGATATATAGACATACACACATAAATATAGTGGGGTGTATACAATATACATAATTGATACATTCGTATGTACATAAAAATATACACATTTATACTATTCAGAAAATATTCACTATTAAAACTTTAGTTTCAATTATTCAATGTATCACATAAGAAACATTCTTAAATATCGTATTTTTTGTATATCTTTGAATACTCTAACAAATTCCTTAGACTGAATCATTGGATTGAAGAAGAAGATAAAAAATTATTAAAATTTTAAACATACTATAAATGTTCTCTTCAAAAAGTTTTTATCAATTTAAATTTCTGTTGTAATGCATGAGATTGTCTCTTTTGATCTGATTCTCATTAGAAGTGAGTGTTACCGTTATCTTTCATAGTTTCCTATCGGAAGGTTAAAACATTCTGATTTAGGTGTTGCTTTCATTTCTTTGATGAGAAGAAAGCTAGAAGATTTCTCAATTGAAAATAAATATACCGTGGAGCAGTCTTTAAAAAAGAATCCATGTTATCATAGGGGAAAAGTTAATTCTGTCTGAGAGTAAGGATATGAAAAGGCCTGTCTGAAGAACTAGGGATACCTTAAATGTTGTCAGGTACACTTTTCCTAGCTTTTAATCTATCTTTCAACCTGTTAATATGTAGGTTAGTATGTTTATTAGAGATCAGTCTTTTTTAGCCTATTAACATAAAATCATAATATTTTGATTTTCCTTCAAACTCTTCTGAACACTTTAACCCTCATGAAGGTTTTCCTTCATGGTTCTTCTGTCCTAGATATTAATGAAGATTTAACTTTTAGCATAACACATCTACAGCAATTATCTATTCCTTTGTCTCACCTGCATGATTTCACTGAAAGAGACCCTAAACCTTTTCAACCCATGTTAATATTGTTTTTCTCCTAGTCTCAGCTATAAAGATTCAATTGGCAACTGGATATTGCTATGTAAATGTCTTGATGTCAGATCAACAACAGGAAGTACAAAACTTTGCTAAGTGTTACAGTCTCCCAAACTTTTTTCTTTCTTTCTGAATTTCTGTCTTATTTTTTTCTATTGACAAAAATACAAACAAACTCTATTATTATTTTTGGGAATCAATACCCTTTTTCGTTATCTTCTATAAGGACAGTCATCCCATGCTAGTCTCTGAAATATTTCTCATCTTTAGTGATATTTCTGTATTTCCACCACCACCATCATCATAAAAGACCTGGTTGTCTTCACTTTAAACTCAGTTTGCCATTGCAGTAGTCTAACTGGCCCAACTTCTCTTCCCAAATCATTCTGAATATTTCTAAATACCACTCTTTAGTCCATGGATTCTGTGATGCTTAATTTCATGTGTCAACTTTGCTGGGCTATATTGCCCAGTTGTATCAACAAACACTAGTCTAGATGTTCCTGTGAAGCTATTTTAGAAATGTGATTAATATTTATGTTAGTATAATCTGAGTAAAGCAAATCATCCTCCATTGAGTAGGCCTCCTCCAATGAGTTGAAGGCCTTACGTGCAACCACTGATGTTCCCCCAAAAAGAAAGAATTTTTTCTCAAGACTGTAACATAGAAATACTGCCTGAGTTTCCAGCCTGCCTGTCCTATCCTGGGGAATTTGGACTCAAGGCTGCAACATTGACATTGACTTTTTAGCCTGCTGGCTTGCCTTGCAGATTTCAGATTTACCAGCTCCCACAATGGTGTCAATTGCAAATCTTTCTCTCTCTCTCAGTACACACAGACACACAAATACAGACACACACTCCATCATTTCTGTTTCTGTGAAGAATGCTATCTAATACAAATTCATTCAATAAAGATTTCTTCTTTTGTATAACATTTAAAATGTCTCCACAAGTTTGCCCCTGTTGAGCCACTTTTCTTTACTAAGGCCTTGCATCCCTGCTATTTACCCATAAAAGAAAACCTCATTCACCCATTTCCAGGAAACCTGCCCTAAGTATTCCAACTCCTCATCACCTTATTTTCCTTGGAACTTGTACTAAAAAGACATGATGTTGAACAACATTCAAATAAAGCTTTATAATATAGGGGGAAAAATAGTGTTTAGTTTCTTTGGCATATGAGGAAGATTGCTAGTATCTCTTATATTGAAGTAAGCAACGCATATTACATTATTAAAACAATACACTCATTAACATTTTATTAGAAATTTGCTGTATGCTTTTGTATAGTGACAGAAAAATATGTACAACTTTACAATTATGAAAGAGTAGGCACCCTTCTAGCTGAAGTATTTTGATACTATTGACATTAATAGCAGTGGAACTCCAGAATGTATGCTACATATAGTTAATACTGAATTAAAATTCTTACAGATATATGCAATACAAATTTGGATATGTATTATGCATGTAAACTATTTCATTCAAAAGTGAACGATGACTTGGATTTATGCAAACTAATAGTGAAACTCTGTCATAATAAACTTACACGTGTCTGCATCATAAAAAATGCTAGATTGTTCTGTTATTGAATCAAGACAGGAGAGTGCTTGATCTTGATCTGTGTCATCCTCACAATCATCACATTTCCTTCTTATAGTAGAAAATGTGATTGTACCTACAACACAAAAGTACAAGATGCCCTATTAATCAGGGTTTAGTTTTCTAAAACAAAAGGTAAGCTATAGATATTACTCCAGCTTAAAACATATCAATATAAAGCGAAAATTAATTCTAGATGTCAATATTAGAATTAAACCTGATACGTATTCAGAACATTTTAACAAGGAAAGAGTTTAAGGAAATATTTTCAAAATCTCCATTAAAATGGTAATTTTTCAACAGCTTTTCTGAGATAATTTTTAAAAAGTGGAAAATGAAATAAATGCAACAACTTTCAGAATACATACTTATTGCCCTAGGGTAACAGTTCTTATTTTCTTTCTAAGTCATTTTTTTTTTTTTTTTTTTTTGAGACGGAGTCTCGCTCTGTCACCCAGGCTGGAGTGCAGTGGCCGGATCTCAGCTCACTGCAAGCTCCGCCTCCCGGGTCCACGCCATTCTCCTGCCTCAGCCTCCCGAGTAGCTGGGACTACAGGCGCCGCCATCTCGCCCAGCTAATTTTTTGTATTTTTTTTTTTAAGTGGAGACGGGGTTTCACTGTGTTAGCCAGGATGGTCTCGACCTCCTGACCTTGTGATCCGCCCGCCTCGGCCTCCCAAAGTGCTGGGATTACAGGCTTGAGCCACCGCGCCCGGCCTCTTTCTAAGTCATTTTAATGCTCTATTTATTACCCTATTAAAATAACATTTATTTTATTTTATATAATATCACAATATCCCAAGCATGAAATTTCTTGAAAATATTTAATATATAAAATGTTAAACACTTTGTTATAAAAGTTATTAGTGAGGCCGAGCATGGTGGCTCATGCCTGTAATCCCAGCACTTTGGGACACTGAGAGGGGTGGACTGCTTGAGGTCGGGAGTTTGAGACCAGCCTGGCCAACATGGTGAAACCTTGTTTCTATTAAAAATACAAAAATTAGCCAGGCATGGTGGCACACATCTGTAATCCCAGCTACTTGGGAGGCTGAGGCAGGAGAATTACTTGAACCCGGGAGGAGGAGGTTGCAGTGAGCCAAGATCGCACCACTGCACTCCAGCCTGGGCGACAGAACAAAACTGTCTCAAAAACAAAAGAAAACAAAAAAAATCAAAAGTTATTACTATCAAAAATCGTCACTCTCTGGAATTTTTTTAATACTAAGATTGACCTATATAAATTGGTATTAATTTTTAAATTAAAGTTTATATTCTTATGGAAATGATTCAGAAATGGGCCTTGACCTCCAAATACCAGCTTGACATAAACAAACCTTTGCACACAAAACTATGTGTTTCTAGTCATGCATCGTAATCAAACAGCTTACAGCAATGTCTATAAATACTGTGTAGTTGAATTACAGTAGCATCCACACTTCCTTAATTGTAAAGACAAGTAGAACTAAAATTAAACAGCAATATTTTCTTAGTTTTTACTCAAGAGTAAAACTCTTCCTGAATTTCTTTTAATAAATTCTATTTTTTTGGAGTGTGGTCTCCTTAGAGAGAGAGCTTGACGTAAAATCATCTTGAAATAAGATATAATAACGTGTGTATATATAAAACCAACTTGAAATGAAACACTTATTAAAGCAATTAGCCAAAAGCACAGAGCAAAAACTCAATAAATAACATCTTTATTTATGTTCTTATTATTCCTGGTTAGGGGACAGTAAGATACTATTGGTCATACTGCTCTTGAAGAGGACAGATATCTAAAAGAAAGAAGTGCCTAATTTGGAAAAAAAAAATATTTTAACTTGTTTTGGGGGGGAGGTGAGAAATACAGGTGTTTCGTGTGTTGATAGGCAATACAGATGTTTCATGTGTTCCATATTTTTACAGACAGTTAGACAGGTGACCAAAAGTCCTGAAAGTTGTAACTTTAGATGTGTCCTGTACAATATGACAGCCATTAGTCACATGTGACTACTGAGCAATTAAAATGTTGGTAGTCCTAAATAAGATGTGTTGTGTGAAATACACATTGTATTCCACAGACTGTGTAAAATAGAATGTAAACATACTACTAATAATTGTATATTAGCTATGTTGTGAAATTATACATTTGAGGTCTGTTCCAAGATGGCTGAATAGGAACAGCTCCAGTCTGCAAGCTCCCAGTGTGATCGACGCAGAAGACAGGTGATTTCTGCATTTCCAACTGAGGTACCTGGTTCATCTCACTGGGACTGGTTGGAGAGTGGGTGCAGCCCACAGAGGGTGAGCCAAAGCAGGGCAGGGCATTGCCGCACCTGGGAAGCACAAGGGGTTGGGGGATTTCTCTTTCCTAGCTAAGGAAAGCCATGACAAACTGTACCTGGAAAAACGGAAAACTCCTGCCCAAATACTGTGCTTTTCCAACGGTCTTAGCAAATGGCACACCAGGAGATTATATCCCACAGCTGACTTGGTGGGTCCCACGCCCACAGAGCCTTGCTCACTGCTAGTACAGCAATCTGAGATCGACCTGCAAGGCAGCAGCCTGGCAGGGGGAGGGGCGTCTGCCATTGCTGAAGCTTGAGTAGGTAAACAAAGCATCCAGGGTAACTCAAACTGGGTGGAGCCCACCACAGCTCAACAAGGCCGGATGCCTCTGTAAATTCCACCTCTGTGGGCAGGGCATAGCTGAACAAAAGGCAGCAGAAACTTCTGCAGACTTAAACATCCCTGTCTGACAGCTCTGAAGAGAGCAGTGGTTCTCCCAGCATGGTGTTTGAGCTCTGAGAACGGACAGACTGCCTCCTCAAGTGGTTCCCTGACCCCCATGTAGCCTAACTGGGAGACACTTCCCAGCAGGGGCTGACTGATACCTCATACAGGCCAGTGCCCATCTGGGACGAAGCTTCCAGAGGAAGGATCAGGCAGCAATTTTTGATGTTCTGCAATACTTGCTGTTCTGCAGCTTCCACTGGTGATACCAAGGCAAACAGGGTCTGGAGTGGACCTCCAGCAAACTCCAACAGACCTGCAGCTGAGGGATCTGACTATTAGAAGGAAAACTAACAAACAGAAAGGAATAACATCAACAAAAAGAACATCCACACCAAAATCCCATCTATAGGTCATCACCATCAAAGACCAAAGGTAGATAAAACCACAAAGATGGGGAGAAACCAGAGCAGAAAAGCTGAAAATTCTAAAAACCAAAGTGCCTCTTCTCCTCCAAAGGATTGCAGTTCCTCGCCAGTGACAGAAAAAAGCTGGATGGAGAATGAATTTGACGAGCTGACAGAAGTAGGCTTCAGAAGGTCGGTAATAACAAACTTCTCCGAGCTAAAGGAAGATGTTTGAGCCCATTGCAAGGAAGCCAAAAACCTTGAAAAAAGATTGGATGAATGGCTAACTAGAATAAACAGTGTAGAGAAGACCTTAAATGACCTGATGGAGCTGAAAACCATGGCACGAGAACTACGAGACACATGCACAAGCTTCAATAGTCGATTCAATCAAGTGAAAGAAAGGGTGTCAGTGATTGAAGATCAAATTAATTAAAGAAAGCAAGAAGAGAAGTTTAGAGAAAAAAGAGTAAAAAGAAACAAACAAAGCCTCCAAGAAATATGGGACTATGTGAAAAGACCAAATCTACATTTGACTGGTGTACCTGAAAGTGATGGGGAGAATGGAACCAAGTTGGAAAACACTCTTCAGGATATTATCCAGGAGAACTTCCCTAACCTAGCAAGGCAGGCCAACATTCAAATTCAGAAAATACAGAGAACACCACAAAGATACTCCTCAAGAAGCGCAACCCAAAGACACATAATTGTCAGATTCATCAAGGTTGAAATGAAAGAAAAAATGTTAAGGGCAGCCAGAGAGAAAGGTCGGGTTACCCACAAAGGGAAGCCCATCAGACTAACAGTGGATCTCTTGGCAGAAACTCTACAAGTCAGAAGAGAGTGGGGGCCAATATTCAACATTCTTCAAGAAAAGAATTTTCAACCGAGAATTTCATATCCAGCCAAACTAACTTTCATAAGTGAAGGAGAAATAAAATCCTTTAGACAAGCAAATGCTGAGAGATTTTGTTACCACCAGGCCTGCCTTACAAGAGCTCCTGAAGGAAGCACTAAACATGTAAAGGAACAACTGGTACCAGCCACTGCAAAAACATGCCAAATTGTAAAGACCATCAATACTAGGAAGAAACTGCATCAACTAACGGGCAAAATAACATCATAATGACAGGATCAAATTCATACATAACAATATTAACCTTAAATGTAAATGGACTAAATGCCCCAATTAAAAGACACAGACTAGCAAATTGGATAAAGAGTCAACACCCATCAGTGTGCTATATTCAGGAGACCCATCTCATGTGCAGAGACACACATAGGCTCAAAATCAAGAGATGGAGGAAGATCTACCAAGCAAACGGATAGCAAAAAAAGCAGGGGTTGCAATCCTACTCTCTGATGAAACAGACTTTAAACCAACAAGATCAAAAGAGACAAAGAAGTCCATCATATAACAGTAAAGGGAGGAATTAAACAAGAAGAGCTAACTATCCTAAATATATATGCACCCAATATAGGAGCACCCAGATTCATAAAGCAAGTCCTTAGAGACCTACAAAGAGACTTAGACTGCCACACAATAATAATGGGAGACTTTAACACCCCACTGTCAATATTAGACAGATCTATGAGACAGAAAGTTAATAAAGATATCCAGGAATTGAACTTGGCTCTGCACCAAGCAGACCTAATAGACATCTACAGAACTCTCCACCCCAAATCAACAGAATATACATTCTTCTCAGCACCACATCACACTTATTCCAAAATTGACCACATAGTTGGAAGTAAAGCACTCAGCAAACATAAAAGAACAGAAATCACACACAAAAAAATGTCTCTCAGACCACAGTGCAATCAAATTAGAACTCAGGATTAAGAGACTCACTCAAAACTGCACAACTGCATGAAAACTAAACAAGCTGCTCCTGAATGACTACTGGGAAAATAATGAAATGAAGGCAGAAGTAAAGATATTCTTTGAAACTGATGAGAACAAAGACACAACATACCAGAATCTCTGGGACACATTTAAAGCAGTGTGTAGAGGGAAATTTATAACACTAAATGCCCACAAGAGAAAGCAGGAAAGATCTAAAATTGACACTCTAACATCACAATTAAAAGAACTAGAGAAGCAAGAGCAAACAGATTCAAAAGCTAGGAGAAGGCAACAAATAACTAAGATCAGAGCAGAACTGAAGGAGATAGAGACACAAAAATCCCTCCAAAAAATCAATGAATCCAGGAGCTGGTTTCTTGAAAAGACCAACAAAACTAATAGACCAGTAGCAAGACTAATAAAGAAGAAAAGGGAGAAGAATTAAATAATAGACACAATAAAAAATGATAAAGGGAATATTACCACCAATTCCACAGAAATACAAACTACCATCAGAGAACACTATAAACACCTCTTCGCAAATAAACTAGAAAATCTAGAAGAAATGGATAAATTCCTGGACACATACACCCTCCCAAGACTAAACCAGGAAGAAGTTGAATCTTTGAATAGACCAATAACAGGCTCTGAAATTGAGGCAATAATTAACAGCCTACCAACCAAAAAAAGTCCAGGACCAGACGGATTCACAGCCGAATTCTACAAGAAGTACAAAGAGGAGCTGTTACCATTTCTTCTGAAACTATTCCAATCAATAGAAAAAGAGGCAGTCCTCCCTAACTCATTTTATGAGGCCAGGATCATCCTGATACCAAAGCCTGGGAGAGACTCAACAAAAAAAGAGAACAGAAGACCAATACCCCTGATGAACATCGATGTGAAAATCCTCGATAAAATACTGGCAAACTGAATCCAGCAGCACATCAAAAACTTATCCACTGTGATCAAGTTGACTTCATCCCTGGGATGCAAGGCTGGTTCAATACACACAAATCAATAAATTTAATCCATCACATAAACAGAACCAAAGACAAAAATCACATGATTATCTCAATAGATGCAGAAAATGTCTTTGACAAAATTCAACAGCCCTTCATGCTAAAAACTCTCAATAAACTAGGTATTGATGGGACGTATGTCAAGATAATAAGAGCTATTTATGATAAACCCACAGCCAATATCATACTGAATGGGCAAAACTGGAAACATTCCCTTTGAAAACTGGCACAAGACAAGGATGCCCTCTCTCACCACTCCTATTCAACATAGTGTTGGAATTTCTGGCCAGGGCAATCAGTCAAGAGAAAGAAATAAAGGGTACTCAATCAGGAAAAGTGGAAGTCAAATTGTCCCTGTTTACAGATGACATGACTGTATATTTAGAAAACCCTATCACCAGAGTGAACTACCATCAGAGTGAACAGGCAGCCTACAGAATGGGAGAAAAGTTTTACAATCTACCCATCTGACAAAGGGCTAATATCCAGAATCTACAAAGAACATAAACAAATTTACAAGAAAAAAACAAACAACCCCATCAAAAAGTGGGCAAAAGATATGAACAGACACTTCTCAAAAGAAGACATTATGTAGCCAACAGACACATGAAAAAATGCTCATCATCACTGGTCATTAGAGAAATGCAAATCAAAACCACAGTGAGATCCCATCTCACACCAGTTAGAATGGCGATCATTAAAAAGTCAGGAAGCAACAGATGCTGCAGAAGATGTGGAGAAATAGGAACGCTTTTACACTGTTGGTGGGAGTGTAAACTAGTTCAACCATTGTGGAAGACAGTGTGGCGATTCCTCAAGGATCTAGAACTAGAAATACATTTGACCCAGCAATCCCATTACTGGGTATATACCCAAAGGATTATAAATTATACTACTATAAAGACACATGCACACGTACGTTTATTGCAGCACTATTCACAATAGCAAAGACTTGGAACCATGATAGACTGGATGAAGAAAATGTGGCATATATACACCATGGAATACTATGCAGCCATAAAACGGATGAGTTCATGTCCTTTGCAGGGACATGGATGAAGCTGGAAACCATCATTCTCAGCAAACTATCACAAGGACAGAAAACCAAACACTGCATGTTCTCACTTATAGGTGGGAAATGAACATGTATACCTATGTATCAAACCTGCACGTTGTGCACATGTAACCTAGAACTTAAAGTATAATAAAAAAAGAAAAGAAATTATACATTTGGATATACAAAAATATTTTTAAATTCATTTCATGTTTCTTTTTATATGATTACTATAATTTTTAAAATTACATAATGGTTATGTTTTATTTATATTGTATAGTGTTGTTATAGAGAAAGCATTTTCAGCATTTGCATGTTGTACCCACAGAAATATTTTTATGGTTAATCCACTGTCCTGAAAACAATCTCAGTAATTCAGTGTGTGAATGTATTTAAATATACATTTCCCAAGCTGACTCTCTTTACATATTTAAACCTCAGCTTTCAACTCAACAGCGATTCATGAAATTATTTCAGAATATGATAGAACAGACCTAGAGCTTTCCAATCAAACTTTCTGCAATGATGGTAATATTCTATATTTGTGCTATCCAACATGGTAGCCAATAGCCACATATGGCTAATGTAATATTATTTGGTTTTAATTAATTGAAATTGAAATAGTCACTTGTTTCCAGTATCTTTAATACTGGACAGCACAGACATTAAACTGAAAACACATTCTATGTAGTAAAGAAAGTATTGTTTCATACAATTTTTGTTTCTGTTTTATTTGTAGCTGTGCATATAGTAGAGAATATGTATATGTGTTTATTAAGTCACACTGTAAAATCAATTTTTTTGTTGTAGGTCTTAGATAAAAATGTTTGAAATCCACTTCTTTTTAAAAATGCATTGTCCTCAGGTACATATATGTCCTCACTGTCCAATGCAGTGACAGCAAGCCACAGGAACAGGCCATGAATTCTTCCAGGCACAGATCATGCCTGCTATGGGCTTTGAATACTTGTAAGACATAACATTTACTATCATCAATAGAACATTTGCTGGGTTTTTTTTTTTTTCCATTTTAAAAGACAGAGGATAGAAACTTGACAAGACAATGTGACATCTTATATTCATTGTCAGCTTCATTTGGCCATTATTGGATCACTTTTACGTTTATATGGAATATAACTGCTATTATGAAACTAAATGTGAGTAATTTATTATACATATCCATGAAATTGAATAATTTCTTCTATAGTAGCAAAACAAATTAAATCAGATTAAGAATATACTGTAAGAAATTGTGTGCAAAGAAGCCACAGGAAGGTTCTCACTGCAGTCCTCTCATTATCCCACAGTCATGGAACTCTGGGAAGTATTCTTTTTCTGCATTGCTGCCTCTAGAATATTTCTCCTCCCAAATCCCTCAAAATTCCAGGCTTCTTTTAAAAGCATGACATTAGACTATGCTGCCTGCCATCATCCATGGGTAGTCATGTACTAGACTCAAGATCACCATCCTATATTTAAGAATTTTACACATGGTGTATTGTTGTTCCTTCTCAATTACTTCTGGACATTAATCTAGTTGTTCAACTTTCACATAAATCCGAGAACCAATTCTTTCTAATGGGTGTGTAGATATGTATTTGTATATTTATTTTTGATGTTTATGTACACATGCATACTAATATTATTCTAGGCTTAGTTCTAAACTCTGGATGGAATGTGCAACATAAATTACCAAAAATGACTCAAAACATACCTGACACTGACCTAAGCAAATCTGTAAATAACAGAATATTGTCATGCTACTTAAAATTTTAGAGAGCATTAAAGGTAGAGAGTAAAAGTTGTAATTTAATATTTAAAGCTAAAATAACACTTATACTAAAATTTAATAAACACATTATATGGAAATATAGATTCAAATTACTTATATTCCCCTCCAAAAATAGAAAAAAGAGATTTTTCTTTCAAATTGGCAATTCTTAACACCTTTGGTAACATTCACCTTAGATAAAAATGTTGAGTGACAGCCCTGATCTCAAACACTGGTAGTGAGAGTAAAAACGGGTATTTTTTTGGAGAGTTATTTTGCAAAATCCACAATCTTGAAAGTGCATATCCCGTTTGACATATCAGTTTTGTTACTTATCCTATAAATAACTTGCATATTAAATTTTATCCCTACAGGTAAACTAGCACAGTCAGTGAAGAGTTATATACAAAGATGCTGTTGAACTATTATTCATAAATGTAAAACAAGAGGAACTTGATTTCCATCTTGAAATGCATGACTAGTGACATGAATTAAGATATATATATACACATATATAAATATGTTTTTATGCTATCTATTTTACCAAAATAAAAATGATTATGAGAATATTATGAATTGTACACCAAAAAATTGATTACTTTAGATTAAATGGAAAGTTTCTTAGAAACACACAATCTACTAAAACTGTCTCTTCAAGAAATAGAAGATCTGCGTAGATACAAAACTGTGAGGATATTGAATCGGTAATAAAAATCCTTCCAACAAAGTAAACCCCAAGACCAGAGGTCTTCACTGTTGAATTCTACTAAACATTTAATAAAGAGGAATTAACATCAATCTTTCTCAAACACCTACAAAAATTTGAAGAGGAGGGAATACTCACTAACTCATTCTAGAAGGCTAACATTGCCCTGATACCAAAACCAAAGACACTACAAGCAAAGAAAACTAAAGTTCAGTATCTCTTATGAACATTCATGCAGAAATCCTTAACAAAACACTGGCATACTGAATTCAGCAACATAGCCAAGGGATTATACACTATGATCAAATGAAATTCATTTCCAGAATGAATTAATGAATGGTCATTCAACATACAAAAATCAATCAATTTAATATACCACAGTAATAGAATGTAGGAACACACACACACACACACAAACGATCTCACCTAATGCATAGAAAACTTTTGACAAAATTCAGGTCAGGTGTGGTGGTTCATGCCTGTAGTCCGAGCACTTTTTGGGAGGCTGAGGAGGGTGGATAGCTTAAACCCAGGATTTCAAGACTAGCCTGAGCAACATGGCAAAATCCCGTTCCTACAAAAAATACAAAAATTAGCCTGGTGTGGTGGCACCCACCTGTAGTTCCGGCTACTCAGTAGAATCACTTGAGCCTGGGAGGTGGAGTTTGCAGTGAGCCAAGATGGTGCCACTGCACTCCAGCCCGAGGACAGAGTGAGACCCTGTCTCAAAAAAAAAAAAAAAAAAAAAAAAAAAAAAAAAAAAAAAAAAAAGAAAAAAGAAAAAAAGCAAAACAAAGCAAAGAAAAAAAAAGCACTTCACAGAATTCAACTCCCTTTTATGATTAAAAAAAAAATTCAATAAACTAGGAATAGAAGGAAACATCCAAACACGATAATGGCAATGTAGGATAAACTCACATGTAACATCATATATAAGGTATAAGACAGAAAGCTCTTCCTCTAAGATCAGAAACAAGACAAGGATGCCTGTATTTTTTCCACTTCTATCCAATATAGTACTGGGTGCTCTAGGCAAAGGAGTTATGAAAAAAAGTAATAGAGGCATCCAAATTAGAAAGAAAAAATATTTATTTCTTTTTATATGACATGCTATATACAGAAAACTTTAAGGATTCCACATAAAAACTTGTTAAAGCATTCAGCGCATGTTCATGAACAAAATCAACATGCAATATCGTACATTTTTATACACTGGCAATGAACAATTTGAGTAGGAAATTAAGAAAACAATTCAGTCAGATAAAGTCAATATTTGCATAAACCTACATATGTTACACAATATGCTTGGCTTAACTAATAAAGTAATCTAACCAGTATTTCAAATACTATCAAGTATAGATGCCCCTCAATTTGTAATGAGGCTTATGTCCCGGTAAAATGATCATAAGTTAAAAATATCCTAAGTTGACAATGCACTTTAAACTTACCATATTTTTTAAATATACAATGGGTTTACACAGCCATAACCCCCATCATAAGTCAAGGAGTGTCCTAAATGTGTATTGCTTTTGCACCATCATAAAGTTGAAAAATCATAAGGAGAAACATTATAACTCCAGGACCATCTGTACGCTCACAAATTAAAAGTACATATTTTCCATTCTCACTAATTTCAGTCCATTATAGACTCAGCATAGTTTTCTTTCCCCTAACTCACTCATTTAAAGTTTATTACGTTTTATTATCCCCTAACAAATAGAAATTGGGCATTCATTTGTAAAACAATTAAAAAGCCCTATATGAGTATTACAAGACCGTATATTATAGAACAGAATGAGAAATAGTTAACTATTTATGGCAAAAAATAAAAACTGGTAAAGAGAACTACAGAAGCAATTATGTGTTTACTCAGTAGTTCATGTTTTAATTGAAGGAACATTTTTAAACAATATATCTTAGAAGTATGCCATTAATTTGCCTAGATTTTTTTCTAGTGAAAAACCTTTTTCTTGACAATGTCAATTTAATTTTGTTTCTAAACATTTTTTTTCTTTTCATTTTACATTTATTTTTTATTGTTAATTAGTTATGGTGGAAGAGACAGTCAAATTCTTGTCACATATTATAATGAATAACATTATACTTAGCAACCTGATTGTCAGCAGTAAATCTTCAAATGAAATGCAGCAAATAATGATGATGAGAATAATATGCTTTCCAAAACATGGTAACTTTTTTTCACAATATATGTACATGCTATCTTTTTGTTTCCTATATTCCACTCTTCAGGGTAAGGTCAATTGTTTCAACAGGAAACAAAAATAAATATAAAACTTGGTTTGTTGGTGCTTGAGTTTGTCAAAGTAATAGGAAAATGATTAGACTGCTTTGGTAAAACTATAAATATGACAGTAATAATACTAGTATCTAAAAGCAACTCCCCACATTAAGATAACAGCATCATTGAATTACTGGAGATTTTCAGTTTGTCTCAATAGACTATGAGGGGAAAAAATGTAACAGGAATCAAGTTTTTTCTAAGTATATATTACCATATAAAAGCCTCAAGTTTAAAGGCTGGAAAACACAATTTTGTATTCATGGGTTTTCCTTTGAAAGTAATTTTAAAAATATTTATCGAATGCTTACTGTGTGCTAGGCATATGCTAAATGGTTCCTGTTCATCATCTTAATTAACTCTTGCAAGAAACATATGAGTTAATTACTCATTGGGCCCATTTTAAAGCTGAAGAACCTGGGCTTAGGGAAGGTTGTCTAACTTTGCCTAGATCACACAGTTAGTAAGTGGCAAAGGTATATATATTTCCCTGGCATATAATATGAGAAATTATAATTTAAATTGTGTTTGAATATCACAAAATATACTACAGAATAAATATAATTTTTGATTGGAAAATATACAAATCACTCACATATGAGGGAACTTCAAAAAGTTTATGGAAAACTATAATTAAAAGATAAGAATAAAAATTATATAAACTTTATTTCTCAACATAAGCTATATCAAAATCAAGACACTTTTGTAAGTGCTGGTATCAGCCATTTAGTTCATCCCTAAGAAAACTGAGGGTCCTGGAAATTTAACCACGTCAAAGCAGTCTTTCTTAATTATTAACTGAAGAAAAATGCTGCCCTTTAAAGATTTTTTTATGATAAGAGGAAAAAAAGTCAGAAGTCAGAAAGAGTCAAATCCAGACTATAAGGCAGATACCTAATGATTTCCTGTTGAAAGTCTCACAAAACTGCCCTTGTCTGATGAGAGGAATGAGCAGGTGCATTGTCATGGTGCAGAAGAACCATCTGGATAAGCTTACGTGAGCATTTTTTTGCTGAAGTTCTGGATAACTTACTCAAAACACTCTCTTAATAAGCAAATGTTATTGTTCTTTGGCCTTCCAGAAAGTCAACAAGCTAAATGCCTTGAGCATCCCAAAAAACTGTTGCCACGACCTTTGCTCTCATATTTTGCTTTAACTGGTCTACTTCCACCTCTTGCTTGAATTTACTTTGTATTCAAGATTTTGCTGGTAAAGCCATGTTTTACCTGTTACAATTATTTGAAGAAATGCTTCAGAATCTTGATCTCATTTGTTTAAAATTTCCATTGAAAGCTCTAATTTTGTTTGCAGCTGATCTGGGTGCGACAGTTTTGGCACACATCGAGTAAAAACTTTGTCAACTTTAACTTTTCAGTCACAATTCTATAAGTTAAACAAATTAAGATGTCTATAGTGTTGGCTATTGGTTTTGCCAGTAACTGTAGGTCCTATTCAATTAGGACTCAAACAGGATGAATTTTTACTCTCAAATTGATGTGCCTGCCACTGTGGACTTCATTTTCAACATCATCTTGTACATTCTTAAAATGAGTTACCCATTTGTAAACTGCTGATTTCTTTGGGTTATTGTTCCCTTAAACTTTCTGTAAAGCATTAATGATTTCACTATTTTTTTTTTCCCACTAAAGCTTCACTGTAAATTTGGTGTTTGCTCTTATTTCAATATTAGCAGAATTCATATTGCTTTCATAGAGTCTCTTCCAAACGATGTCTCAGCCTACTTAGCATCTCAAACTAGGTCCTATTTAGATATGTTATGTCAAGTTAGCATGAGTTTATTTTGGTGCAAAAAGTATTTTGAAACCCATGAATAGATTTTTTCATAAAATGCATTTTCATAAATGTTTTGAAGTACACTTGTCCTTACATAACACTGAATTTGACCTAAAGAGATAGAGCTCAGATACTGCACATTAATCACCTAAACTCTCATCCCTCAGAAAATTGCCAAAAGCCAGTTGACTCCATGCTCCATTGCCTCCAACTGCTAAGGAGATGTACTGTTAAGGAAAATCTCTGTATGGCTGGGATTTCATCAATTTGTGAACCATGGAAGCAAATTACTTCCGTCAAGAAGTTTTGGTATAAGTATCTTCTCTGTGAACATTGTATTACATATGATCAAATAAATTTGAATAAAGTTTTGTTTCTCTAATATCATACTACCCTACAAAAATCTATAAAATCACTGAAGCAAGACTATAATGCCCCAAAAAATCTTTCACTAAATTTTCTCTTCCTTCTGTCCCTTTCTTTTTTCCACCCTTCATTTTAAGCTTACTTTTAACCCCTTTTAACCCACTTTCCTTTGTTTTATTGCCCCTTCATTAGGGGACCAAAACAGCAAGGTGAGAAAAACAAAATTACATGGCTGATGAAAAACAGAGGCTGGGGCAAAATGTTAACGCAGTGATGGTTCAGATAGCTATTAAAACCACGTGCTTCTTTCTGGTTCATGTAAGAAAAAAGTAATTCATTACATTTCATCAAAATAAAAAACTCCTGCTCTTCAATAGACCTCATGAAAAAAAGGTAAGCCGGCCGGGCGCGGTGGCTCAAGCCTGTAATCCCAGCACTTTGGGAGGCCGAGGCGGGCGGATCACGAGGTCAGAAGATCGAGACCATCCTGGTTAACACGGTGAAACCCCGTCTCTACTAAAAAATACAAAAAACTAGCCGGGCGACGTGGCGGGCGCCTGTAGTCCCAGCTGCTCGGGAGGCTGAGGCAGGAGAATGGCCTAAACCCAGGAGGCGGAGCTTGCAGTGAGCTGAGATCCGGCCACTGCACTCCAGCCTGGGCGGCAGAGCGAGACTCCGTCTCAAAAAAAAAAAAAAAAAAAAAAAAAAAAAAGGTAAGCTACAGACTAGAAAAAGGTTTATAAAAACATGTATCTGATAAACAGTTTGTGTCCAGAATATGTATATAAGTATATATATTCACTATATTATACATATACTACCTATAAAAACATGTATCTGATAAAGGATTTGTGTACAGAATATGTATATAATATATAATTATATATATTCACTATATTATATATACTATATATAATATATATACATACTAGACACAAATCCTTTATCAAATACATGTTTATTGTATCTGATATATATATTATACACACACACACACACACACACACACACACATTGTAAAACTCTCAAAATTCAACAATAAAAAGTAACCCAATGGGGGAGCAACAATAGGTAAAGGATTTTAAAAGGCATTTTAGTAAAGAAGATACATGGATGACAAACAAAGACATGTAAAGATGCTCAATGGCATTATTCATTATGGAAATGAAAATTTAAACCACACTGTGATAGCAATATCTACAAATTAAAATGGTTAAAATTAGAATGTGTAACCCTATTAAGTATGGTCAAGAATGTGGAGGAACTGGATTTCTCATACACTGTTGTGAGAAATGGGAAAAGAAACACTATTTGGGAAACTATCTGGCAGTTTCTTTAAACAGTATAAATTCAATTACCATATGATCTAAATATTGCATTCATAAGTTATTTCCTTCAGAGGTATAAAAGCATATGTCTATACAAAGACTTATACATTAATGTTCATAGCAGCTATATTTTTAATTGCCAAAAAATAGGGAAAAAACCAAATGTTTATCAACAGATAAATGGATAAACAAATTATTGTGGTATATCCTCCATTAAATACTACTCAGCATTAAAAGGAATAAACTATTGATTTATTTATCATGTAGATTGATCTTAGAATAATTATTTTGCACAAAGCAAAACAGCATAAAACTGTGCACACTGTATGATTTCATTTATATACAATGTTTGAAATGCATATAAACTGATTGAAAACAGATAACTGGTTGCCTAAGGCAAGCATAGCTTAGCATATGAGAGGGAGGGGAAAAGGGATTAAAAATGGGCACAACAATACCTTTTGGAGTGACAGTTATACTTACTATCTCAATGGCTTCATAGGCATATATATGTGTTAAAATTTCTCAAAGTCTATATATTAAGTATCCACAATTTATTGTATTTCAATTACACAACAATAAAGCTGTTAAAAAACATACTGCCTGTTTCAGAAATTATACCCACCCCTCCCAGCAAGCACTGCTCAGCAGTATGATAGGAATTGAGAAATGTTACCTCAAATCAGAAATACTGTACAAACAGAGTGCAAAAGTGTAGTTAACAGTCACTTATATGGATCTTTCCAACACTAAGCAATGTCACGTGCAAGAAAATTAACGCAGAATAATGACTGAAGCCACCATATTTATACATCCAGAGGAACTTTAATCTATGTGTCTATCACCTGTATTTGTTTGTATCTATTTATCTAAAATCTCTGTCAGTTGACCTCTCCTCTTAAGTCTTTAAAGTCAAGTATGTCTCATTGGTATCAAATTGAATTGAATTGCCTGATCATTTGTTTAGATTCACTACACTTAGGAAGGTGGCTTTCTAAGCCTCTGTGTAAAGTTTTCATTTATTTTTCTTTCATTTTAGTGTAACTTTTTTCTATGATTACTTTTACATGAGCTATAAAATGAATTTTAGTATTAAAAGAAACTTTTGGTCCTTATCCGTGCCATAACCACAGGGAGACCACTTTTCACAAAAGCGTAAAGAGTAGTCAGAGTCAAAGGTTTATCAGTATTTGCAACCCTTTTTGAAATACTGACATATTTTAAAAAGATTTAAGAGCCAATTCTTCTGAAGTTTCAGAATTTCTGAAAAATTATCTAACTGAATTAGTAAATTCAATAGTTCATGCTTAAATCCTGACATTTAGAAAAGGATCATTGAAGAGTATTTTAAATTTGAAAAGTTTCTAATGAAAAAAATATTGAAATACTTTACAATAAACTCTTGTATCTGTGATTATGTAACCGCTATATCTGAGATTCTTATGTCTTACATGAGAAAAACCAACAACCTGCCAAATCACATTTTCATTTGACTGTAAATAACTTGCCACAACATACACAAATTCTTTTGATTGAGCAAGCAGGACAGATAGAGAGACAGACAGACAGACAGACATGCACACACACACACACACACACACACACACACAGAGAGAGAGAGAAAGAGAGAAGTTTAATTTTCTTAATAAAAATGCTAAACCTATCTTAGTAGCTCAAAATTAAAAGATAAAGACTTTCTCTAGAATATAATGGGTGGATTCATCAGCCACTAGAACCTTCTTCCTAAAGAAACACAAATTTATATTCAATAGAGCATCTATAGCCTTCACTTCCAGCAAGAATTAATTATCTAATATATAATCCAAAATTACAAGTGAGAGTTGGACCTTGTGGCAAACAATTAAGTTACAGGAATGTCTTTCCTTCAGCATGACAGAGTATAGGCAGTTTCAAATTTACTTTTCTTCAAGCAAGTAAATCTTCCTTGTTCTCATATTTTTTTGTACTCTTATTATTGCAATACTAAGTAACTTTAAAAATATATTGGGAGGAACTTTATTTTTGAAAATGCATTTCTTCTTCTATTCTTCTGTTGTTGACTGGACACCTGCAGTTGTATGCCAGGTGTTGGTCTGGAGGCCAAGGCCAGGCTAGCAATCAGAGGACAGATCATCTTATGTAAAGGCAGAAAATGCTGTATGTGACATCACTTGTAGATCTATTTACACAAATGAATTCATTTCTAGACAATCATGTGAGTACAACCTGGGGATAGAATTAATACTCATCTTGATTTTGGTATCAAGAGTCAGAAAGAAAAGGTCTAGTGCTCACAAACCCTCTAGGGTAATGCCATCACGAACCATCAGAGCATAGGCTACCTGGGAAAGCTAAAATCATAAAAGAAAAGAAAAATGTCCAAAGGACCATGAGAGCATCCAGGAATACCAAATATACGATCTCCACAATGCCTCAAGGTCTTGCTTTTAAAAATCAATCCTGTCACCTAAAAGAACATGAACCACTTTACAGCAAACAACGATTATTTTCAAAGACCAATGACACCTGATCGGTTTTGCTTCTACAAGTATGGCAGTCAATATTGGTGACGGCAAAAAGCCAAAAAGATCCAAATTCAGTTTCAACCAAGATATTGATAGCACTCTACCTAGTTTTTTTTTTCATTGAAATAAGCTAGAATAGAGAGGGGACAAAAGAAGTTCCAAATCCCCCATATGCCCATATCGTATTTGGAAGTTGTCAAGAGAGGTCTATATAATCATCTGGCATTTTTGGCTTTTGCAAATCAAATTAAGAAGGGAACAGTGAGGAGAAAGAAAAACACAGAAAAAGCAAAATTTACATTAGATAATATCTCAGCTGTTTCTATAGTACTATGGTCAATAAGTTTCTTTCAATGTCAAAGACTTGGACAAGATGGCTAAGTAGACACAGCCAGGAAGAACTTCTCTCACCAAGACAGATCAGAATATTGAGGAATATGGCATGCTTCAAGCAGACTGTCTGAAAGAATGCACTGAGAGAAGTTGAAGAGAGGGCCCAGATGTTAAGACTGAAGGAGGAGGAAGCTGGAAACCATGCATCTGATTGCTGAGTGCCAGGATGCGTTCCAGGCCCTGAACAGCTCCTGAGGAAAGGGGTGGGTCTGACATGTGTAAGCTGCTAGACCTGGAGAGAGAAGGGCTGTCTTTTCCATAGGACCAGGGCAAATCTGATCTACATGCCCCACTGACCTCCAGCCCCTCCCAGAGTTCCTGCCAGGCCATGCCTACACCCAGTGCAGCCTCAGCTACCCTACAAAAAGGTTTTCTGCCAGCATCTACCATCATAGCACTTTAACCATATCCTCCTGTCACCCCGCTGGAGCACTTTTGCTGACAACCTCCAACCAGAAGGCATTTGTCTGCAACCTCACCACTGTCCCTATGGGTCACAATCAGCTGCGGCACCACCACTGTCCCATCAAAGTACTTTCTGCCCATGGCATCCCCTGCTAGAAGGGTTCCCACCCACAGTGCCCCTGTCAGAGCACCTCCTACCAATAGTGCCCATGCTGTGCCCACTGAAGCATTTCCAGCCCATGGCCCCCTACTTCTCCAAGTACTTCCTTCTGGTGTCACCCTTGCTGGAGTGCATCCCACCTGTAGCACCCTGCCACCCCTGTCACACCATGTCCCAGCCCGAGTGCATCCCACCCATGGCATCCCTGCTGGAGAGCCTCTCACCTGTGGCACCCCCAAGTCCCCCACCAGAGTACTTCTTACCCATAGTGCTGCCACCACCCCCACTGGAGCATTTACACCCACCGTGCCCCCACCATTCCCTATGGAGTGCTGTTGCCAATAATCTGGTAGTGCCTCAGCTCCTCCATCCCAGTTGGGGCTTAACCTCAAGGGAACAGTGGACAAAGCCATGGACCCAGTACCAGCCACTCTGTGGATAGAGCACATAGCCCAGCAATGTGAAATTAAGCACTGGCCCTCTGAAAGCATCCAGAAACTAAGTCATTCAACTATACACAACTTGCACCACAGTCACACCTTCAAGGACAATAATGACCATAAAAATATAAAGCCCATCCAAATGATAGTAATTTCAAATGATAAAGGAACATCAGCCCTCACAGATGGAAAGAACCAGCACAGAACTCTGGAAACTCTAAAAGTCACAGTATCTTTTTGCCTCCAAAAAAAAAAAAAAAAAAAAAAAAAAAAAAAAAAAAAAAAAAAAAATCACACTATCTTCCCAGAAATGGTTCTTAATCAGATTGAAATGGCTGAAATGTCAGACATAGAATTCAAAATCTAGAGGGCAAGAAAGCACATCAAGATATAAGAGACAAAGAAAAGACCTTCAATAAAATTCATCATCACTTCACATTCAAAACCCTCAACAAATTACTCACCAAAGGAACAAACCTCAAAATAATAAAAACCATGTACAACAAATCTATAGTCAATATCATACTGAATGGGCAAAACTTGGAAATATCTACCTTGAGAATTGGAACAAGAAAAGGATGTCCACTCACACTACTCCTCTTCAACACAATACTAGAAGTCCTAGCCAGAGCAATCAAACAAAATAAAGAAATAAAGGACATTCAAATCAGAAGAGAGGATGCCAAACAATCTCTTGACAGACAATATGATTCTATACTCAGAAAACTCGCAGACATCACCAGAAGGCTTCCAGAACTGATAAATGACTTCAGTAAATTTTCAGGATACAAAAGCAATGCACAAAAATCAGTAGCATTTCTATACATGGAAAATGTCCTAATTCAGGGCCAAATCAAGAACAGAGTCCTTTTTATAAAAGGCACAAAAAGTATAAACCGCCTAGAAATACAGCTTACCAAGGAGGTGAAAAATGACTACAATGAGAATTACAAAACACTGCTGAAAGAAATCACAGGACATCACAAATGAAAAAACATTCCATGCTCATGCATAGGAAGAATCAGTCTTATTAAAATGGCCAAACGTTCCAAAGAAATGTACAGATTCAATGTTATTTCTGTGAAACTATCAACAACATTTTTCACAGAATCAGAAATAAAAATTATTTTAAAATTCATATGGAGCCAAAAAAAGTGCCCAAATAGTCAAAGCAATTCTAAGCAAAAAGAAGAAAGCCAAAGGTGGGAGAGATGGAGCAAGATGGAGCAAGATGGCATTTTAACACTTATCGGCACAGAAAAAAATACTTTCATAAGAACTAAAAATCAGGTGTGCCCTCATAGTACCTGGCTTTATATTTGTGTCACGGAAAGATGCACTGAAGAAATAGAAAAAAAATAGTCTTGAGTCTCCAATGCCACCCCTCACCCACCCCACAGCAATGGTGGCAGTGAGCAGAGAGCATCTCTGGGTGCTGGAGGAGGAAAAGCACAGCAATTGTGGGGCATTTAACTTAGTGCTTTTCTGTTAGAGCAGAAAGGAAAACCAGACCAAAATCAGCTGATGACCACCTACAGCGGGAGCATTTAAACCAGCCCTAGCTAGAGTGGAATTGTCAATCCCAGTGGTCTGAACTTGAGTTCCTACAAACCTTGCAACTAAGGGCTAAACTGTGCTGGGTCTATAAATAAACTGGAAAGGCAGTATAGGCTATAAAGACTGCAATCCATAAGCGAACCCTAGATCTAGCCCAGAGACAATGGACTAGGGGGTATACATGACCTACTGAGACACCAACTGGGTGAGGGAGAGCTGGCATCACCGAAGTCCTAACCCCAGGCTGCATAGCTCATAGTTCCAGAAGAGACCCCTTCCTTCCCCTTGAGGAAAGGAGAGGGAAGACTGGGGAGGACTTTGTCTTGCATTTTGGATAGCAGCTCAGCCACAGCAGCATAAGGCATTAGTAAATGTTGTGAGGACCCCATTCTAGGCCCTAGCTCGCAGATGACATTTCCAGACACACATTTGGTCAGAAGGGAACCAGATACATTGGAGGGAAGCACACAGTCCTGGCAGCATTTGTCATGTGCTAACTGAAGAGTTCTTGGGCCCTGAATAACCAGCAGTAATACCCAGGTGCTACATCAAGGGCCTTGGGTGAGCCTCTGAGACTTGCTGGCTTCAGGTGAGACTCAGCACATCACCAGTTGTGGTGGCTACAGGGTGGCTGCTTGAGAAAAATAGAGCGAAAAGTAAAAGGGACATCATCTTGCACCTTAGGTACCAGCATGGCCACAGGGGCTCTTGGTGTCCTTGATTTCAGGACTTGTCTACTGGATGACGTTTCTGGACCTGCCCTGGGCAAGAGGAGAGTCCACTGCCCTGAAGGTTGAGTCCCAGGTCAGGCAGCATTCACCACAAGTTGACTTGAGAGTCCTTGGGCTTTAAAGGAACATTGACTGTCATTTGGCAGTATTCCTCATGGCCTGCAGCGGTTTTAGCTACAGGGTGGGGCTCCTCTGCCTTTGGAAAGATAGTTATTTGCCTTAAAGCGAAGGTAAACAAAGAACTATGGGTAGAAAGTTTATTCCAAGGGATAAAAATGGAGAACTTCCCAAACCTAGAGAAAGATACGACTATCCACATTCAAGAATATTATAGAAACCAAGCAGTTTTAACTCAAAGAAGACTATCTCAAGGCATTTAATAATCAAACTCCCAAAGGTCAAGGATAAAGGAAGGATCCTAAAAGCAGCAGGAGAAAAGAAAAAAATAACATACAATGGAGCTCCTATGTGTCTGACAGCAGACATTTCAGTGGAAATTTTATAGGCCAGAAGACAATGGTAAATTAAAAATATTCTGCACAGTAAAAGAAACTTATCAACAAAGTGAAGTGACAACTCACAGAATGGGAGAACACATTTGCAAACTACACATCAGACAAAGGATTAATGACCAGAATATATAAGGAGCTCAAACAACTCTATAAAAAAACTAATAATCTGATAAAAATGGGAGAAATATTTGAATAAATATATCTCAAAAGACATATAAATGGCAAACAGGCATGTAAAAAGGTTCTCAACATTATTGTTCATCAGAGAAATGCAAATCAAAACTACAATGAGATATCATCTCACTCTGGGCAACATGGCTTATATTCAACAGGCAGGCAATAACAAACGCTGGCAAAGATGTGGAGAAAGGGGAACCCTCATATACTGTTGGGAATATAAATTAGTACAACCATTGTGAAGAACAGTTTAGAGGTTCCTTAAAAAATGAAAAATAGATATACCATGTGATCCAGTAATCCCACCGCTGAGTATATACTCCAAAGAGAGGAAATCAATATATCAAAGAGATAGCTATACCCCCATGTTTGTTGCAGCACTGTTCACAATATTTAAGATTTGGAAGCAACCTAAGTGTACATCAACAGATGAATACATAAAGAAAACGTGTACATATACACAATGGAGTACGATTTAGCCATAAAAAAGAATGAGATCCTGCCATTTGTAATAACATATATACAACTGGAGATCGTTATGTTAAGTGAAATAAGCCAGGCACAGAAAGACAAACATTGCATTTTCTTACTTATTTGTGGATCTAGAAATCAAAACAATTGAATTTATGGTGATAGAGAATAGAAGGATGGTTACCAGAGGCTGGGAACGGTAGTGGGGGGTTGGTGGGAGGTAGGAATGGTTAATTGGTACAATAAAATAGAAGAAATGAATAAGACCTACTATCTGATAGTACAACAGGGTGACTATAGATAATAATAACTTAATTGTACAGTTTAAAATAACTAAAAGATTGTAATTGGATTGTTTGTAACACAAATAATAGATGCTTGGGAGAAAGGATATCCCATTCTCCATGATGTATTTCTTATTGCATGCACGCCTTTATCAAAACATCTCATATACCCCACAAATACATACAACTACTATGTACCCACAAAAATTTTAATTGTCACTGACAGTCCTAGTAGTTGGTATATTTTCCTTAATTTTAGAGTTTTAACTAGTCTTTCGTAAAAGGCAGCAAGTCATTCAGAATTGGCATAATTAGTTTTGATAAAACATAGTCAATTTCAATTTCCTGTTCTATAGAAAGCAGTGAGTTCTACTACTTCTGAGAAGAAACACATAAGAAACCACAAACAGTGAAACATCATTGAATTCGGAATGTTTATAACTACCACAAAGCCCCTGGTCTGTGAATCAAACTCTTAAAGTTATTGGAATAGACTTACAAAAATTTAAATAATGATTGAAATATTGTAACAACTGATCTTTTCTTATATGTTGGCAAATATTCAGTTGTTTGAGCTCCACTGTCAAATAACTTTTGCCAGTCCAGACACCACAGCCCCTCACCCAGAACTCTTGGAACCTCCCAGCAATTTAGCAGCTACTCAAGTGTTAACACATAAAAGATCAGGATGCCTCAGGACCTAGATCAGGTATCCTTTCTGGTTGGTCAGTGTTGGGATAGAGGTTTGTTAATTATTTTGAATATTACCACTATATCTAAATATGAATATCATGTAGCTCCTTCTTCCCAGGAATTCACATCTGGTGGTGGAAATTGGTATCCATAAATCATCTCAATCAAGGTATGCTTTGATATATCTAAAGTTTAATCATAGCATTGGGGAGCCTGATGGAAGGAAATATTAATCCCAACATATAAGAAAAGATCAGTTGTTACAATATTTCAATAAGCAAAGCACAATTAGTTGAATGTCAGCTTTGTTCATAACTACTGTGTTTATTAAGGCTTTCCAAATTATAGGTCTTTATTAAATGATTATTATATAATCAAGAACAGAATTGAAAATGAACACAAAATTTTTAAAAAGTATCTGATACATACACACATGTGTGTACACATGCATGCACACATACATGGAGAGAGTTCTTTAACCAGCAAAAGCAGGAAAATTCTCATGTGTGTGAAATTTTTATAATCTAGTTTTCTTTATATCACTTCAGATTAGTTAGCAGCTGTTCAGAAGCAATTGTATTTATACTGTTTAATCTATAGTTTAAGTCTTCCAATAGTAATATCAATAAAAATTAGAGCTAAGCTCCCTTTTACAGGCTGTTTTTTTCCAAAGCATAATGGGACAATTAATTTAACTCTAAGGCACAGCCCTGGGAAGAGCTAATGTGATCACGTCTTGTAAATATTTTTCAAAATTATGAATCCTGTAAAATGGTTTGTATAGCCAGAAACATTAACCTAATTCATCCTCACTTAACAATGTATCCTGAGCTGCATTTAACTTCACCAAATACATTCTAAATTCTTTCAAACCAACATGTTAATAGTCCATATCTGAATAGTAAAAATGTGTATTGAAATATTGTGGTGTCACAAAAGCTGCTACAACAACAACAGAAAAGATTACAGAAAGGAAAGGCTTGCCAAATCTAATTATTTAATTTTTCGTAAGTCTATTCCAATAACTTTAAGAGTTTGATTCACAGACCAGGTGCTTTGTGGTAGTTATAAACATTCCGAATTCAATGATGTTTCACTGTTTGTGGTTTCTTATGTGTTTCTTCTCAGAAGTAGTAGAACTCACTGCTTTCTATAGAACAGGAAATTGAAATTGACTATGTTTTATCGAAACTAATTACGCCAATTCTGAATGACTTGCTGCCTTTTATGAAAGACTAGTTAAAACTCTAAAATCAAGGAAAATATACCAACTACTAGGACTGTCAGTGACAATTAAAATGAAAACTAAAATTTAAATTTCTTTAAATCAATTCACTTCTTATGGATTACCTAAAAAATAGTAAAATATGTTACTTTACTGAAATATTTGGACTAGAGACATTATAGCTCAAATCTACCTATCAAATGAGGACTTATTAATGGGGTTTGTAAATCCAAACATCTCAAAAACAAGGGGCAGATTTCAGAAGATGCTAACAATTTTTGCTGTGTTGGCATTTGAGGTTAAGCACACTGGAAGCAGGGAGTAGGGATGGGCAGCTGTTTCCTCCTACATAAATTCTATTACAGTGGTAATAATGGGATCATTGTGGTTGGCACTCTGAAATTTCCCTTCTGCTTTTTAATAGCATAGGCATCCAGTATGCTCTCTGCACTTTCTTCTTTGCAGCAGCTCTCTATCACTTCTATACCAGATATAAACCCTTCCCTCAAACACTTTGTTGAGATAAGCAGGGATGAGAGGCTAGTACATCCAAGGAGCAGTAGACACCACTACATATGTAAGTGTAGAAAGAATATGTGTATATGTATATGCTTTCTACACTTCTAAAGTTGTATCCACTTACCTACATTATCAGAATTTCCTCAACAGTATCCAACTACCATAGGGAATTTAATTTTCTCTCAAATAGGACAACTTATTCCTTTGATGAATCACAATCCCTCAGTACTAGCTATTACTCTTCTATCACTTCTTACTCCTCTCCCTTCAAAAAGTAACAGGAACACCTCTCCCTCCTATTCTCATGTAAGTAGTTCTGTTCAGGGACCATTGGGGAAATCTGCATAAATAAATACTTTATTGCAGACAAGGGAAGATAAAGGAAAAAAAATTCACATATATCAAACCTTTCACTTATTTTTCATATATCAAGTAAATGCATGTGAATGTTTTTATGATATCCAGTCCTGTAAATAAACATTCTCTTAAAATGTCATTGGGTTGATACACGGGTATAACTATTTGAAAGTATTTATCACATTTTAAATGTAAATACCCTTAATTAAATATTTTCATTTATAGAAATTTGTTCCACAAATAAATTTGAAGAAATGGCCAAGATAATACAGCACTAGACATAAAACGTATGCATCAAAGATCTGATTATTTAGAAAGCTAATGACTGAAATGTAAAACTAAATTTTCTTCTGAGTCATTTAATAGAAAGAGGAAATACAAATTGCATTTCTATTTTGTCTCATCATATTTCCATCCTAGTGTAGTAGGAAAATGACTAATATTTTATTAATGGATTTTATACCTTTCAATATACCACGTTTCCAAGGGCGCACATTAATCAGGTACAGAATTTCTTTATAAGGGTATACGGTAATTTGTGGATTTCCCCACACTATCGGAAGATCTGCAGTTACCTATAAAAGATAGTTCAAAAATAAGAATTATGTAGTATCAACATAAAATATTTTTCTATGCTTTAGTACATTACACTACATGAAATTACTGTAACAAGTTAAAGCATAGAACAAACTGAAATTTAATCTAAATACTCCCAATAAAATTATTCACTTTTTTAAAAAACAGCAAGACAAAAATTCTACATCCAGTAGAAGAGAAATCTAAGAACAAAACTATTTAAAAATGGAACAAAGGAAATTACTCTTACAAAACAAATAATGCTTATATTATGTTACTACTTATATCAAGATCATTGATGCTTAGAAAGTCTGAATAGCTCTCATCGACCATGCACAATTGTCTTTAGGCAGTTTGATATACAAAAGAGATGAACTGTTTCAATAAATTTCTACATCAGTATTAATAAAACAAACAAAAAATATTTAAGCAGCATTTGACCACACCTTGGCTAAACCCAACTTTCAGTTTCCTGAGTGCTTATATCTTCCTACTCCCCACTGCTCAGGGAAACACTAATCTACTTTGTGTCTCTACATATGAGCCTATTATGAACAATTATTAGTAATGAAATTAAACAGTATGATGTGG
Source organism: Rhinopithecus roxellana (assembly GCF_007565055.1). Lineage (NCBI taxonomy): Eukaryota > Metazoa > Chordata > Mammalia > Primates > Cercopithecidae > Rhinopithecus > Rhinopithecus roxellana. The sequence goes on along the minus strand of NC_044555.1, from coordinate 61,768,922 downwards.
ACTTTTATCACTGACTTTTTTATTTAGCATACTTTTGAAAACTTTTTCATACTCTTAATGGATGAGAAATTACATATATTTATAACATGATGTTTTGGTATATGTATACATTGTGAAATGGCTAAATCAAACTAATTAATCTATGCATTATCTCACATAGTTATTATTTTTGTGGTGAACAAAAAAAATCTATTCTCTCAGCTCTTTTCAAGAATACGTTGTTATAATTATCGTAACCATGTTGTACACTAGATCTAATAATTCTCTTCAACTTATTTCTTCTATCTAACTGAAATTTTGTGTCCTTTGATTTACATCTCTCCAACAACTCCCCTCATCAGCCCCTGATAACCACCATTCTACTCTCCACTTCCATGAACTGAACTTTTTTAGATTCCACATATAATTGAGATCATGCAGTATTTGGTTTTCTGTGCCTGGCTTACTTCACTCAACATAATGGCCTCCAGGTTCATCCATGTCACAAATGACAGGATTTCCTTCTGTCTTAAGACTGAATAGTATTTCACTGTGTATTTATCACATTTTCTTTATCCATTCATTTGTTGATGGACACAGGTTCAGTCCATATCTTGGCTATTGTGAATAATGCCGCAATGAACATGAAAGCGCAGATAATTTTTTGACATAGAGATTTCAACTCTTTTCAATATATACCCAGCAGTGGAATTACAGAATCATATGATAGTTATGTTTTTAATTTTTGGAAGAAACTTCATAATGTTTATCGTAATGGCTGTACGAATTTACACTCTCACCAACTGTTTAAAAGAGTTTTCCTTTATCCACATACAGAAATAAGGATGCTTTTGATGCATAAAACTTGAAATCAGAAGATTAGAGGAATAAAAGGACCAGATAAGTAACAATCAAGGTTTGATTATCACTTGATAATCCAATGTTAAGGAATTAATGTCAAGGAAACAAGAAATGTAGAATAATATAAAATAAAGGGTGAATAGCATTAAGAAGGTAGGTCAACAGTATCAAACTTCACATGTTACTGGTCTTGAGTTCACAGAGGTCACAGCAAAGGAAACAATCAATGAAATAAAAGGCAACCTGAGGAATGGGCAAAATATTTGCAAATTACATAGGTGATATGAGGATAATAGTTAAAATGTAGTAGTCTATTTTCATGCTGCTGATAAAGACACACCCAAGACTGGGTAATTTATAAAGAAAAATCTTTTTAATGGACACACACTTCCATGTGGCTGGGGAGGCCTCACTATCATGGTGAAAAGTAACAGATACGTCTTACATGGTGGTAAGCCAGAGAGAACATATGCAGGGGAACTTCCCTTTATAAAACCATCAGATCTCATGAGACTTATTCATTATCACGAGGACAGTGTGGGAAAAACCAGCCCACACGATTCAATTACCTCCCACCAGGTCCCACCCATGACCATGGGAATTATGGGAGCTACAATTCAAGATGAGATCTGGGTGGGGACACAGCCAAACCATATCATAAAATATAAGGAAAACACAACTCAACAGAAAAAAAAGACATTAAAATCCAGATATCTCTATAAAAAAATGGGCAAAGGACTAGGTTTTGATTTTGAAGGTAAGAGATAGCACTGAAAAATTTCAGCCAGACGTGAAAAGATAAGAGTTTCCTTTAGAATATTAATTTCATTTACAATCTAGCAAAGAAAGAAGAGGAAAACCAAGGCACATATTTATCAGGGTTACCAAAAAGGCAAAGAGTAAACCCAGAGAATTTACAAACTTCTGTAGTCCCCTCTAAAACTGAATTCAGGCACCTATACTAGGTAGACATTTGAAGCTTCTTTTGAGGATCCTATTAAGCAAGTAACTATTTGTAGATAATTGTAGGAGTGAGTGGAAAATGTTATTTAAAGATTGGTTTACATGAACCAAGTGAGGATGGAAGAGTATAATGCTTCATAAAAAAATAATGATATAGGCCAGGCACAGTGGCTCATGCCTGTAATCCAAGCACTTTGGGAGGCGAAGGTGGGTGGATAACTTGAGGCCAGGAGTTTGATTCCAGCCTGGCCAACATGGTGGAACCCCATCTCTACAAAAAATATAAAAAGTAGCTGGGTGTGGTGGCACATGCCTATAATCCCAGCTACTTGGGAGGCTGAGACACAAGATTCACTTGAACCCAGGAGGTGGAGGCTGCAGTGAGCCAAGATCATACCACTGCCCTCCAACTTGAGCAACAGATCAAAAAAAAAAAAAAAAAAACTAAAACAAAAAATAAATAAGTCAAAGGATGTAAACAATTATGCATTCCTTAGTATTTCCACTATTATTCACACTGGTAAATGATAGGCTACACTTCTGAAATTTTGTTTTGCCTACAGATTTCACATTAAAATTTTAAAAGATGTTTGTAAATATTTTTGAAAACACCTTTTATTATCATGTACAATTTTTTCAATGAAAAGCGCATGACTCAAATAAGATTTTAATGTGCTTCATAGTTATATAAATATAAGACTTATTTCATCCTAATTCAACTTTATAATTGAAATGATATTTAAAAGCTGTTGGACTAATAATAGGATTGTAAACATCTTATGTGACATTGCTTCATCTGATTAAGTAAAACTAAATGTTTAAAAAATTGTTTGTAATTATTATAGTTCATGTGATTCACCATATTCAGAAGAAAACACTTTCACACTAAAAATAAAAGCTTACCTTAAATGTTAGGGCAGTATTTGTCAAATTAGGCAATGTTATATGTTTTTGTGTCACATTCCCCACTTGACATTCCACAGTAATGTGTTCCAAGGCTGAAGGTTTTTTTCCAACCCCTTTTATGTCAAAGATGTGCTCCATACCATCTACTACATTTTGTAGAATAAGTTTACCCTATGAGAAATCAGACAAATTTCAGGTCTATAGGAGTCATAGTTAAATGTTAAACAACCTCTGCTATCTTATTAATCTTGTGTCTGGTTAATAAAATGAGCTTGTAGAGAGGTGTTAGCCATTGACTTTTTCAATACACAAATAAATGCTTCTACCGAACACATAAAGACAAATGTCTGGTGAAAAGTCATTTATTTCTCATTACCCTCTCTAACTTACAGAATGTATATAGGCATTCTCATACACAGCAATTATATGCATGTCTACTTCCATGTAAAAGAAATATTGTCTTAAGAAAGTATTTTCTGATATACCAATTTCTTTAATGAACAGGAAGGAAAAGTAATTATCTTACTTTGTTCAGCATGCTGTAAAAAATTAATTTGAATGCTAGTATTCACAGACAAAAATATTGTTATGTTCATGATGTTTATGCTTCATATTAAAACATGTATTAAAGTTTTAAGTAAAAATAGTCAAATACATGGAAAATATTAACTTTTCTGCTAAGAAGTTGTACTATCAATTAAAAGACTAATGTCATACATTAGTTTACTGACTAATGATACTATTAATTAATACTGGGGAAAATATCAATGAGTTCATACCGTAATGACACATTCAAAAATAGGTTTGAATGTGAGAGGATACTGCACAATTTCACCTGGTCCAACATGTAAATCAACAGGTCCACAAAACCATTCTCCTTCTATAGTAACTCGAAATGTACATTTATCATTTGTTTGATTTTTCTAAAGCATGAAAAAGGTACAAAAATATTAGAGGGATGATATTGATGAAATTGAATTACATATGAATTCTTGGTGTTTTTTATAACATTATATATTGTATTTTTAATTGTATTTCCTAGGAATCACCATTGGAAAGTCATATTTGTTAAGAATAAATATCAAAAATGTAAACATAAGGCATAATGATGACTATATGTTCTTTCTATGTCACATAAAAGCATTGCCTAATTGATCTATCAAAGGATTATTTAATATCTAAAGAAATTTCCCTTTGTCTCACCTACTAATTGCCAGTAAAATGATAAAATGGCCTTAGAGGACACACTTTACTCCTAATTCGAGGTAATAACAGGTATTCTAACTGGTAGATTGCTCACATAGCAAAGATTATATATCTCATCAGAACAAAATTTTGTGCTTCAGATTGACTTTTGTCATGTCTTTAATAATTAGACAAACAAATAAACCAAAAAAGGCAATTTATCCCTCTAAAAAGCCAAACTTCTTTACAATTACCTTACCTTCTTTTACACTATATTGTCACTCTGGCTAATAAGTAGCCAAGCTACAGCCAATCGTTGTTCTCAGTGCCTCTGAACCCATCTTAACCAAGTATTAGATCACAACAGAAATTAGAGTAGAGTGGCCTGAGAGTCCATAACTCTGCTTTGTGAAGCAAGAAGGAATTTAATGATACATTAAGGACATTGGAGTTAATTGTTTTAAGCAAAAAGATCCAGCAGAAGTGATTGATGAGATGAGTAACAGAGTAACATTTATATTTAGGAAGACATTCTGACATAAATATGAAGAAATAATTGACAGCAGATAAGACAATCAGAAATCTGTAATAGTTCAAGATGAGACATCTGGAGGACTTTGACACAGTGGCAATATGAATAAAGAAAGGTACCAAAAAAGTTTATACATACTACTGGAATATTCTGAGTAAGGGCTTCAAATGCTGGTGTTTCAAACTCAAATGTGGCCTCTGGTTGTTCTTCATTCACAATACCTTCAACATAATAGGCACGCACATCATACCTTGATTTCAATAAAATTTTACAAGGGTAGCGTCCAGGATGGAGAGGAAGAAATTGCAAAGGAAGTGGTACAGATCCATCTGAAGCTATCAAAATAATTTTAAAACAGTTCATTTAAAATCATATAAAACCTAAAATTCATCTTGGTAAGCAATATTTAATATTATTATATTAAATTGTACTGCATAACCTAAAATAGGTTTCACTGGGATAACACACTACCTCTAAGTCTCCAGGGCTTACCATGCAAGCTTATTTATCAATTAGAGTATACATACTGCACTGGTCAGAGAACAGTCTGCTCCTCAAAGTCACTCAGGACTCCCTACTGTGAAAGATACTACCATCTTGCAGTTGTACCATAACAAACATCTCTGTTCTTTGGCTGAGAGGTCAGGGGAAAAGGAATGGCTGGAAGTTTGCTCAAGGACGTTTCAGTTTTCAGCTCAAAATCAATATGCACATTACATTTAACTGGCAAGACCCAGCTATGTGACTCTACCTAATTGAAAGGGGGCTGAGATATAAGGAAATACATGCAATATTAGATGGGCTTTACTGTCTGCCACATTTCTACGACTTAGAGGTGCTCTGTCTCACAGCAATCAAAATAATTTGCAACTTGGCTAGCAGATAGAAATAATTTTTTCATAGTTAATAACCAATGGAACCAGAAACGGGCATGTGCAATTAACACTTCTCATAACACCCTGTTATAATATTTATCTTAAGTTAATAGCTAATTTTACTTCCTATGCTAGGTGAGCTATCTAGTCTCATTCTTTCCTTTCGGGCAACACCACTTTTTCTCTGAAGGTCACCATTTTCTTAGCTTCCATAAAGTGAGAAAATAGTTATAAAAATTTGGCAACCCAAAAGTAGAATGCAGTATAAGAACATAATACAAATTTCATGGTTAATGCCAAAATATTTAAATAGTCAACGAACAACAAATGATTTTAAAAACGTCTGACGCTTAATTCTGTGGAAGGAAGTTCTCTGAAACCAAGAAAACAAATCAAGCATATCAATCAATGGACCAGACACATATTATGACATTAAATGGCTATAATTTTAATTCTTTTGCAGTGAACACTTCAAATGTGAAAGGTGGCACGTTGTTTTCAAATACAATGAAATTTATATGCCAAGATATGCAAGAACATTTATACGCAAGAGCATTATATACAAGAACATTAACTACCCTAAATCCTTTATCAAACAAGAGTTTATGTGTGTGTGTTATAAAGTATACATTATGTAATGTTATATATTATACCTTACATTAATTGAATATTATATAGCATATATTCCATATCTATGTTGCTATATGTAATACAGTATATATAATGTATAATGTTACATTTAATAGTACATATTAAAACATGCTGATAATGCATAACATTTGAAATTTGTATTACATCCAACGAGTCCAAGAGCATCAGCTGGTCTGAGGAAAAAACAGTTACTCTCAAAGGCTCTCAGAATGTTATTTTTGTTCCATCCTAGTCAAGCATAAACTTAATTTTAGAATACATTTTTTTCTTGGCAAAAAGGACTTTAGGCACATTTTATTATCTGTTGTTAATCGATTAGTTTTATCCTGAGAGAGGTATTTGGGTTGTGGCAATCTCAATAGAACAAATCAGCATGGAAAATTATTTGTTGTTTTAATAACAGGCATAAAGAGAACTTATTTTTTTTTCTTGGATGAAGAGAATGAAGTAAAAATATTTAGAATATGTAATTTAAATAGAATTCTATTAGTTTAGATTTATTTTATTTAAATGAGAATTAAACTGTTCAGAAAATTTTGAGAATTGCAGAATATCTATTGTTTTCATCAAAGATAAAAAACTTCTAGCTCTTTAATGCTACACAATCATTGCAACGCACAAGTTCAAGTATAAAATTTCTGTCGAAAGCTTTATGTTATACATTTCTGTTTCCAAAAAGATGTTCATTTACTAATGATTGCTGAGTCTGAAAGTTAAAGCCAAAGACATTCTTAAGTGTACATTTTCCAACTCATGAAATGTTTATGAGCAAGGACCTTAAGGACTACACAATGTCAGCCCCCTCTCCCTTACAAATCCAAAAGGAAACCCATTATAATAGTGGAATTTGTGGAAATTATAGTTTTAATTTTGATGATGTATTTATAAATCAATATCTGTTTCATTTTTAAATATCCAAAATAATTTTATTAAGTTGTATCAGAAACATAAGTAGGGGTGATATATATTATAAATAAGAGATTTAAAAACTTCTGGGTTAAGATATTTATTTGACAGTATTTGGGTCCCTGTCAGATGTAAACTAGCAGAGGTAGAAACCATTTTGATCTTCAGAAATTTGGAAATTTTACTGGACACATTGTGCCGTCATATCATAATGGGACATGTTTTCATAAACCTATTTCCAATTCTGGACTGTAGCAAATGCTGTCCATGCCTTGACATGTCCCCTTTAAGTATGCCTTAAAGGACATGGATTTATCGATACCTGTGACTTCCTCCTTAGAAAGTTCTCTCTAAACAAAGAATGGTACTCAGTTCTCACATAGATAATCCAGAAGGGGTAGTAAAAGCCTGCAGGAGCAGTACCAAACCAAAAATTGATCAAAATTGGTAAATAACAAAGAATAAAAAAACCTGTTTTCTTGCCCGTTGGTTAGAAGAACTCTGAGGTGAATTTGACACCAGCTTCCAGAGGCCCCCAGTGGGACTGAGCCCCAGTTGCCTGCAATGATAACCTGTTAATTAAAACCCCCGGAATTGGTTTCTTCTCTTTGCAGTCTCCCACTCCCCTACCTATGCTTTGAGATCACCTCTCAAACTACTTGCTCTCAAGACCAGATCTCAGGGTCTGCTGTTGGAATTACCCAGCTTAACACATGCCCCAAATCCTAGGATACAGAGGTTCCTGTCCTGGTCTCATGCTTTCTAGGGCCTTACTCTGATCCTCCTCCGGCATTGCCTCTCTGCACATGCAAGAAATACATGGGCCCAATGGGGCAGATCTATATGGATCCCAGCCCTACCCATGGTTCAAGTTCATGAGACATTATAATTCACAATCCATAGTTCCTTGATCCTGTTTACAGTGCTTTCACGAGACTCTTCCCTAGGTCAGTCCTCCTGGTAGAGGACTCCTAGACCTGTGCAGTAACTAAGAAGTCATTATTAGGAGGGTATGGACCAAGAGTAAGTGTGTGGGCTGACATATTCACATGTTTAAACATAAGAACCATTAGAGTGCATGTTAGAGTTGAAAGACAGAAAAGAATGGTGTGGGCACCTGAATAGCACCCAGCTACCCTGTGCTGTCATTTTCTAGTGCAAAACTCTGAGGAGTCCAAAAATTCTAAATTCAAACTTGGTCTTCAAGGTTCTTATAAAGTTAGATTTGTTAAAATGCATTTTACATAGAATAATAGAATGTATTCTGTTTTGAAATGTGTTAGTTTGATTTATAAGTTTTTAAAATTTAGACATATGTTATGTGGGCTTCCATTTGAACTCTTGACTTGGGCATAACAAATGTTAGGGACTATCTGGATCTGTCCCTTCCATCCCTACTCAACTCAGATGTAGTTAACCTGTATCTTTTCTTTACACGTGTGGCAACTGTCAGGATTCTATATTTAAAGATAACTGAATATATGTAAATTTACTGAAAAATTACAATTACTGAAGAAAATAAAGAAACATAAAGAAAGAGTTTCTTGAAGTAAAGACTACATCATTTCATTTAACTTTGGTTATTGTAAGAAATCAGTGCTATCTACAGTTTTTCAAATAACCCATAAAAATATACTATGTTCAGATCCTAGAATAGGTCATAGTTGGAACAAAAAATCAATACCATTGTTTTGTTCAGCTACAACTGCATAACAAACTACCCAAAAACTTAGTGATTTAAAGCAACAACCATTCATTTGCTCATAATTCTGTGGCCTGAGCTCATTTGGGACAGCTTATCATCTCCACATGGTACTACCTGGATATTTTGACCTGTATATATCCTGGGTATTGACTGTGGCCTTTGGATCTCAGCTGGGAATTCTGTCCTTGAGCACTCTAATCCTATATGAGATGAGCCCAATCGTTTTTCATAGAGTACATAAGAATTACCAGCAGCAAAAAAGAGATTAATGTAAAAGAAGCTATCAAATGTCTGCCTCTTTCCCATTCCTAAATGATCCTTTGTCCAAAGCAAGTCACGTGGCCACAACCAGGTCAATGAGGAAAGGGAGACTATACAAAACCTGTGTATAGGCAGATATGATCAACTTGGGCTTTTACTGTAATAATCTACAATGCACTAACTGCAGAGAAAGATACATGTGTAAAACTTGTGACCTGAAAAAGATAAAATCAACTGAGAGTTAAAAACCCTCTTTTTTCAGTTTTGGTTCCAATTCTACATTGTGAGACCTTAAGCAAACAACTTAACGTTTTTTACAAACTCAACTTTTTTTTTTTGTTTTTCTTTCATTTTTCAACCACAAGTTTATTTTCTAAATTTACTCCATATATTTTTAATACCAGAAAAGGGTTTATTTCCCCCCATGGATACAAGGTAGTCCCTCCCAGATATTTTTGGCATGTGATTTTAAAACTGAAAGCCATCTAAAAATAGTTGTGAAAGCTAAGATATAAGCATTATTTTAATATCCTCCAACTATTTAAGAACATCGATTTTTTAAACAATTTTTAACTTTATAATTTTTTAAATTTTAGCTTTTATTTTAGATACAGGGAGTTACATGTGTTGAATTTTTACATGGGTATATTGGACCCAGGTAGTGGGTATAGTACCTAGTAAGTAGTTAATCAACCCGCACACTCCTCCAAACTTCTTAATCTCTTTCAATGAGTGGGATTTGATTAATAGCTTTCAAAAAATTTTATTTTCTGGCTTAGATGTACTGTGTATGAACAATATTTAAAATGGAATTAACATATAAAACAAAGGAAACTGGAGAGCTGGTTGAAGTAGAATGAGGAGCTGGAAGTCCCCATTTACTACCATGGCCTCACTATAGATAAGCCAAAGCAATTCAGAAGAATTCTGGGGCTTCATAGAATATAATTTGATTAACTAATTTATTAGACTTGTTTGTGCCTTAATAGGTCATAATTGTATAAAAACACATCAAACATGTGGAAGAGATTAAGTAATATAGTAAGTTGAACACTGCCTTCTATAGTTGTTTTTGGTATATTATTAACACACAGTAGTCAGAGCTTTTAATTCAGAAAATGAATAATCAAGAATGAATAATTATATTTACTACATGTATATACATAATTGTATAATATTTATTATTAGAAAACATGAATAATTATATTTTAGAGAATTTTTTGGCCTATTTGTTAATCACACTGCCACCTACTACTAAAAACTCTTAATGTAGGCTTTTTTTCTATTGTATAAGTCAAAAGACTAACTTACCTGCTCTCTTAGGCCATTCTCGCATTGCTATAAATAAATACCTGAGACTAGGAAATTTATTTAAGTAAAAAAAAGTCTAATTTGCTTATGGTTCTGCAAGCTACAAAGGAAGCATGGAAGTATCTGCTTGGTTTCTGGGGAGGACTCAGGAAACTTACAATCATGGCAGAAGACAAAGCAGGAGTAGGTACCTTACATGGCAGAACACGAGTAAGAGAAGAGAGTGGGAGGAGGTACCATACACTTTTAAACAACTAGACCTCGCTAGAACTCACTCACTATCCTGAGTACAGCATCAAGAGTATGGTGCTAAACCATTCATGTGAAACCACCCCTAAGATCTAATCACCTCCTACTAGTTCCCTCTTCCAATATGGTGATTACAATTTAAAATGAGATTTGAGCAGGGACACAGATCCAAACCATATCACAAGTACAGTGAACTTTTTCCCATTTTAGTTATTTTATTATATTTTTGTAGGCACATGAGTATCTGAATCACAAATACTCTGGAAAAGTAAGTGATTGATTGTGCGCTAACAACTGCTCATTACTGTTTCCTCTTTAATAAAAATATGAAATGTAGCCATAGACATTAAAAAGAGAATTCATCAGTTAAAAAATTGACAGTCTTTATTTTGTAAAAAATTTGTGTTAGTAGAAATTTTGTTTAATATGGTCCACTCAGAAAAAAAAAATTCTAAAATGGACTAGCTGCTTAAATTGTTATACTTATTATAATATTCAATAAAATAATAATTTAAAATAATAAAAACCTATACTTACTATTGACAAATTCAATTTTTAAAATATTGGTTAAAATTGATTTTATTATTTAAAAAGAGGTTGGACTACTTTTCCTTTTCTATCACCAGGGAGATTTAAAATAATATAATACTTAGGGGGTAAAAGACAAAGAGTGATAGGAAGAGAGAGGGGAAAGGAAAAGGAAAGAAAGCAAGAAAAGAAGAAAAAAGGAGGATAAATCTAAAGGAGAGGGGAAGTAGGAATTGAGGAAGGAAAATGAAAAGTATTTGGAATGCTAAAAGAATGTCATATGACCCTTTTTACCTGACCAACCTCAAATGCCTGAGAGCACTGGACTTGCCTTCCCATGAAGTTTGTAAGTATCTGCCACAAGGGCAGACTGGTATGCAGTTCCCTGAATGATTTTACTGAAAAGTTGTAAGTGCACATTCTCCCAGGTACCCTAAAGCACAGGGAAAGAAGGTCATAGACAGATACCAGAGTGCTGTAGTATGTAAATGGCAAGGATGGCCAATCATTACCAGCAAAGCCAAGCTAGCCTTAAGAGCTATTGGAACACTTATTAATTTTGTTGTTTAAGTCTAGTAGGGCTTTATTAACCTTCTGTCTGCTTGATCTGCCAATTACTGAGAGAGGTCTAATAAGATCTTCCACTGTCATTTTGAATTTTTTCATTTCTCTTTTTACATTAATTAATTTTGGCTTTATACATTTTGTTTAGGTATAAATAATTTCAAAGTTTCTTCTCTAAGTTGGACGTTTCCCTTTTTAAATTAGGTAATACATTTATTTACCACAAAGTCTACTTGTTTTAATATTAATATATCTATGCCAGCTATTTTATGATTAGTAAATACCTGGTATAGGTTTTTGATATTTTACCAGGAAATTTTATAAACAGTATAAAGCTACATTTAAACATCACCTTTTATAGTTTAGTCTGTTCATATTTATTATAATTAATGATATATTTGTGTTTATTTTAACATTTCATTTTGTGCCACACTTTATCCCGTTTTATTTTGTTCTTTTCTATTCTTGAATTCTATTGAATTTATCAAGTTTTGTTTATTTTCATTTATGCCTCTACTGGTTTAGAAATTACACATTCTATACCTATACTTTTCATTGCCCCAAATATTCAACATCTATATTTCACATAAAAATATCTTACAGTAATTCAACCCTGGTCTCTAAAATGTAAGAACTTTACATGCCTATAATGGCAAATCCTTCCTTATAAAGTTGTTGTCTAGCAATTGAGCTCACTTTGTTTTGGTAACACCTGAATTATTTATTCTTATTATTATTTCTACAGTCAAATCCTCATGGGAGTTACCCACATTTACTGATTATTTTAGTAACCATTATTCTTAGATCCCAATTCTCTCTTCCGAATTCAATTTCCTTCACCAATAAGAGGGCTTATGCTTGTTCTTTTACCAAAATCTCTGAGTTTTAAATGGTCTCACGTTCATTGTTGAATTACAAATGTTTTTATTTCATCTTTACTCATGAGTGATAGTTCACAAGGATATAAAATTCTAGACTGGCAGTTAATTTTCATCAGCACTATAATGCTATTGTCTTTTGGTTTCTAATGTTACTGTTGGTAATTCTGCCTTCAGTATAACTTTTGTTCCTTTAAAAATAATCTGCCTTTTTTCTGTCATTGCTTTTTGGAATTTATCTTATCTTTGCTATTCTATGGTTTCACTATGACCTATCTATCTATGCGTAAATTTAGGTATTCTTCTATTGTCTTCTGGTATTGTAGACATTTTGTTTCTGCTTTTCCTTATTCTCATTTGCTCCTAGTAAGATAAGAAATGTATCTGATTTAGGTGGTCACTTGTAGAGGACCTCATTCCATATTTACTTTACAGCAATCTCTTAGTTCTAACTATGGAGGTAACTCAATATGCAGCCCTTGGGCCCATTTCCTGTATCAAACAAGCATCTACCTATTAAATGTGGGTGGGGTACTTGTTTGGTTGGTTTTTCATGCCCTGGCAGTTTTGTAATGATCTAAAGAAAAATTTACATCTTAAAAAAAAATAACATATACATATGTAGGTATACATATAAAAAACAGGATATATATATATATATATATATATATATCTTCCTGTTAACAGGTTGAGTATTCCTTATCTGAAATGCCTGGGGCCAGAAGTATTTTAGCTTTCAGAATTTTTCAGATTTTGGAATACACGCATATGCATAATGAGATAACTTAGGGATAGGACCCAAGTCTAAACAGGAAATTCATTTATGCTTCATATACACATTATACACATAGCCTGAAGGTAATTTTACATGCTATTTTAAGAAATTTTGTTCATGAAACAAGTTTTGACTGCCTTTTGACTGTGACTTAATATGAGATCAAATGTGAAATTTTCCACCTGTGGCACCATGTTGGTGATCAAAATGTTTCTGATTTTGAGCATTTGGAGTTTTGGAGCATTCAAATTTTGGATTTCCATGTTGGTTACTCAACCTATAATCAATAATGTGAACCCTGAAAATCTGAGACAGGTCTCAGTTAATTCAGAAAGTTTATTTTGCCAAGGTTGAGGATGCACGCCTGTGATGTGACATGGTCTCAAGAGGTCCTGAAACATGTGCTCAAGGTGGTAGGGGCACAACTTGATTTTATACATTTTAGGGAGACATGAGACATCAATCAATATGTGTAAGATGTGCATTGGTTCAGTCTGAAAAGGTGGGTGAAGGTGGGACAACTCAAGGTGGGGAGGGGGCGTCTAGGTCATAGGTAGATAAGAGACAAATGGTTGTATTTTTCTGAGTTTCTGATTAGCCTCTCCAAAGGAGGCAATTAGATATGCACTTATCTCAGTGAGCAGAGGAGTTACTTTGAATAGAATGAGAGGCAGGTTTGCCTTAAGCAGTTCCCAGCTTGACTTTTCCCTTTAGCTTAGTGATTTTGGGACCTCACGATTTAGTTTCCTTTCACAATAAACTCTTGTCCCACCAATAATATTACAACCAGAAATATAACCCCAACCTCTTAGGCAACTGAACGGACCCCCTCTGGGCCAAGGGAAACCTGAAACATTGAATTACCAGCCATAATGGAAAGGGAGGTTGGACACGCTTTGCTATATCCTTTCCCTTTTGGAGTTTAGACATAACTGACCATCATTAAGATTAAAATAGGTATCATAAGACTGACGAAACAGACTCTTCGTGTCAATAAGATAACAAATTCCAAACTGACTCTGGTATAGCATCACATGGCAAATAACAAACCCTGAATGAAATAAAATCATTTTACCCCCAAATACATGTCTTTGACATATTTTGAAATGGCCCTGCAAAGCTGTCTTTTGTGGGAGCAATTTTGTATCTGTAGAGAATCTTCATTAATGCATCTAGGCCTTTCCTGATCTAGGAGAGATTAAGCATCTGATACCTTCTAAGGCCTGAAAAAAAGACATTTAGCATCTATTCTCTCTGATGCTTGCTATCTGGAGGCCTCATCTACATAACAAGAACCTTGGCTTCCACAACTCCATTTATCTTAACTTAAGCATTTCTTTCCAGGACTGCAAGTCTTTAGCTTAACTCTTTAACCCAATTGCCAATGAAAATACCTTTGAATCCTTCTATAACTGTAATAAGCCCTCCCTATCCTCACATTGAGATGTTTGGCTTTTCTAGGCCAAACCAATGTATACATTACGTGTACTGCCTTATGTCTTTCTCTGTAACTTGTCTCCCTAAAATGTATAAAACCAAACTGTAACTCGACTATCTCAGGCACTTTCTCAAGACCTCCTGAGATTGTTCTTCAGTCTATGATCACTTATACTGGCTCAGAATAAACCTCTTCAAATATTTCACAGAGTCTGGCTTTTTCATCAACAAAATGCACCACAACTCACTTAGACTCTTCCCATCTCTGCCACCACTACTACCAGATCTTCATGTGAGATTCTATACATTACTGACAGGGTGATGTCCCTCCACATAATCCCCTACAGTTGTGGTAATTTTTGGGAATTCCTCATAGGATACATGTAAATGACTGGCTGCTATTGAATTTTTGGATTTCCGTAGGCCTTCATGGGTCATTTAATGAAAAATTCGAAGGGGACCTATCAAGGATTTCTAGCTTGATAGCATTTTAAACAGCAAGTTTCTATAATTGTTTAAGAAGACAAAATTACCCAAAGAAAACAACTGACGTAAGATTTCACTTTCTAATTAACCCCTCCATACGGAAAGAAGCAAGGGATTGCTGACAGCAAATTAACTTTGTATTCTGCATTTTCATTTCTGAATACCATAAACATTCTCTAATTGTCCTGTATTAAATATAAAATCTGTTTTGAACAGAGTTTATTTTTAAGTTCTTGCAGACTGATTTACTAAGTGTGCAAATTAGTATGAATGAGCTGCTAGCAAGCAAATAATCAGCATGTTCTCTAGGACTTAAAATAATGGAAAAGACTACTGAAATTTCTGATTAAATGCCTCCCTAAATATATAATTGTAGAGCATATGTTTACCACTGAAGACCTAACAGAAAGAACAAGCAACTTTTTTAAAGTTCACTTTTTTTTTTTTACTTGCCAGCTCTATGTCTATAAATATAAAGCAATGAAAGGCAAAGTGAGTCATTTATCAAACTGAAAATATATTAAAACTATAAGGACAAAGAATATATGCAGTCTTGGATATTACAATTATGTTGAATTCGTTATGTTACATTATTTGACTTAAAGTGTATTTTTTAAAAATAACATAGAACACAATCAAGTGTCATTGTAGTTTGGTGCATGCAGAGTAGGAGGAAAGAATTTGGATTGGGCAGAAAACCAAAATGTTAGTAGGACATATATTTGTAACTAAACAAAGTACACAGGACATATATTTGCAATTAAACAAAGTACAGACTCTGACTATGAGAAGATAGGTATGGGAGGGCAGCAGGAGAAAGGCATATCTATCAAGTAACAGTTATCACAGGGTTTATCTAAAGTAAGAAGCAAGCTTAAAATAAGGCAAGTTGCACAGAGAAAAGAAGAAATGGGTAAGGCTGGTATAAAAGAAACCAATTCCACAGTTAAAGACCCAGGATCCCAAGTTGAGGGAAAGATTCCTGTGTAAGGGGTCTAGGGCTATCCAGAATAATGATGGATGGCAGGAAGAGTGTACCAGTGCCCAGGGAGGGAGCTGGCAGAAACAAACTAGGCTTTTAAGAAATAAAGTAGAAACCTATGCCTGAGTGCTGGGACAGACATGACAGAAATAAATGTATCGCAAAGATTGATCATGCTGAAACCACCTTTGCAAAAATTATAAATGAGAAAATAATGATAGTGAAAGAAATCTTATCTAACGGAGTCCATCTTGCTTCTAACCTTCAAGCCATCATTGTTTACTCCTGGGCATGAGCCAAAATAACTTTGGGAGGAACTTAGTTTATAGTTTAACTTTGAAACAAAGATGGTAACAGCTCTTTCCCCAAACAAATCCCCTTCCCACCTGGGGACAAGACTGCCTTTACAGAACTAACACATTAGACAAAACATTAGAAATTATGGTTTAGCAGTCGACTCATGCAACCTGAGGCTACAAGAGTCTGAACCTCCCCAAATTGCTCCTGGGGATAACATCACTATTGTAAAGTCCAAGATCAGTGCTTGAGATATTTTGTAGACCCTGTATCCTGGATGGATCAGCTGCCACGAGCCAGATGATACACTGGCCCATCTGGTCTTGTGGCCTCCACCCAGGAACCGACTTAGTGCAAGAGGATGGCTTTTACCCCCTGTGATTTCATCTCCGACCTGACCAATAAGCAGTCCCTACTTCTCCAGCCCCTACCTGACAGATTATCCTTAAAAACTCTGATCCTTGAATTCTTGGGGAGGCTGATTTGAGTAATAATAAAACTTAAGTCTCCCATACAGCCAGCTCTGCATAAATTAAACTCAATCTCTATTACAATTCCCCGGTTTTGATAAATTGGCTCTGTCTAGGCAGCAGGCAAGGAGAACCCATTGGGTGGTTACAATGTAAATGAGGAGGCAGGGCTAACAGATCCAGCATCAGACTGGTACTCACTAGACTGTAAGTATGACATGGGAGACTGGTGGTCAGCACAGATGGGCCTCTGGATCCCACTCCTGAGATAGAAACTGGCTCAGGACCTGGCATGGAACATATCAACAGGGATGGTAGGGGGAAGGGAAAGAAATCAGAAATTTTCTGCATTTAATGCTACTGACAATGTAACTAGTAGAATTCTTTAAAATAACAATTGCTTCTCACAAGAGGGCATCAGCTGCGGGGGTCTGCCCGCAGACCCTGACCCAGATGACGGATGAATAAAACATACACTGATACACAGATATTCTATTTTGCCAGTCCTGCTGAGTGTCCAGCCGCCTGCACACCAAGAGAGGTTTGTCACTGCGGCCGGCCCTGAGCGGCTCACACTCCAGGCATTTATTTCGTATACAATTAACAACAGAAGCTCTGAGTCAACACACTTGTGGATAATTAACATGGTTAAGAGAGTAGTCCTCAGAATGATTAAAGCTCAGGTACCGTGGTCTAAAGTTAAATAACATTAGGGGGCAATATCTCTAGTTGACCTCCCCCGGAGAGGGCCATCTGGCTCAAAGGTTAGTTATTGGAGGTAGGGTAAACAGACTCAACTGGGGAAGCCTCTATTGTCCCTAGTATTTACCCTATGACCTAATGCTCTAAGGTAAGCATCGGCTGCCTGCAGCCTGTTCAATTGTTACAAGCTATGTAACCTTTCGGCCTTCCGAAAGGTTTGTGACTACTCCCTATAACTTTCCCTAATATTTCCCTTTAATATTTCTGCCACCATTCTGATTGAATCCCACCAGACAACATTTCTGTGTGTGATACATTTTATGTGCTTCCTCCAATTCCTTTACTGCCACCACCTCCATCAACCTCAGCCACTTGTCTTTTCTCTAGGTTCGTCTGCTTGGGGGTGACCTATATCTTGCATCAGAAGCAATAGAGCCAACCCCTTGACTGCTGCTTTACAACCAAGCAGACCTGCCCCCATGCTCAGTTTCAGGCTCCTTTTGCCTTGGCAGAGCATGGTATTTGACACCTTAGCTAGAGAATGCTGCCTTAAATGCTAGGGCCATGGTGTAAAGTTTAGGAAACAGGAACAGGAGACAAGGAGGTAAACAGGCAGATAAAATTCCTTTTCTTTTCTCTCTCACATTGATTGCTCAAGGGTACTTTGCAGAGACACCTGCTGAGCAATCTGATGCATATACAGTCATGCATATCTGGTCAACCACTGGGTGCCTATATGATGGTCGTCCCGTAAGATTATAATGGAGACGAAGAATTCCTATTGCCTAGTGATGCCGTAATGTCCTGCTGCAATGCATATTATATGGTGATGCTGGTGTAAACAAACCTACTGAGCTGCCAGTGGTATAAAAGCTTAGCACATACAATTTTGTACAGTTCATAAAACTTTATGGTAATGAATTACCAGAATTTATTTGCCGTGGCAAATAATGACCAGACTGTGTTGCTGATTTATGTATTTATTATACTATACTTTTTCTTGTTATTTTAGGGTGTACTTCTACTTATTTTTTTTTTTCCAGTGGAAAATAACTTTTATTGAGACCCCACCAGCTGCAAAATCTGCTCCTGGCATTAAGCTCCTTCTTCCTTTGCAATTCGGTCTTTCTTGAGTGGTCCCATGAATGCTTTCTTCTCTTCCATGGTCTGGAAGCGGCCATGGCCAAACTTGGAGGTGGTGTCAACGAACTTAAGGTCAATCTTCTCCAGAGCCCGCCGCTTCGTCTGCACCAGCAAGGACTTGCGGAGGGTGAGCACCCGCTTCTTGGTTCCCACCACACAGCCTTTCAGCATGACAAAGTCATTGGTCACTTCACCATAGTGGACAAAGCCACCCAGAGGGTTGATGCTCTTGTCAGACAGGTCATAGTCAGTGGAGGCATTGTTCTTGATCAGCTTGCCGTCCTTGATAAGGTAGCCCTGGCCAATCTTACAGATCTTTTTATTGATCTCAGTGCAGTGATGGTAGCCTTTCTGCCCAACACGTGCCACAGAGAAGGCCACACGAGCAGGATGCCATGCTCCAATGCAGGCCACCTTGCGCAGGCCTCGGTGGGTCTTGCGGGGCAGCTTCTTGGTGTGCCAACGACTGGTGACCCCTTTGTAGCCTTTGCCCTTGGTCACCCCGATGACGTCGATCATCTCATCCTGCCCAAACACTTGGTTCACGGGTACCTGCTGCTCGAGCCTCTCGCGGGCCCAGTCCAGTTTCTCGGCCACGGTGCCTCCGTTCACCTGGATCTCCATCAGGTGGGCCTTCTTCTGGCGCAGAGGAAGCAGGCGCATCTGGGTGTGGGCAATGACACGGATGACTTGGCAGTACTTCTTCATGCTGCTGAAGTCCTTCTCCAGCTGCTTCTTGCCATCCTCATCCTGCCATTTCTTGCAGTACTTGGTAAAGGCCTTCTTCTTAGATTTATGCCAGTTCTTATAGAAACGCCTCTTGCATTCATCACTGATGTGCTCAGCGAAGACAGTCTTGAAGGTCCGGAGGCCTCGAGGGGTTTCCACGTAGCCCACAATGCCCACAACCACCATGGGTGGCGTCTCCACAATGGTTACAGCCTCCACCACCTCCTTCTTGTTCACCTTAGATCCTGGCCTGTCGACTTCCCGCACGATGTGGGTCATGCCAGCCTTGTATCCCAGGAAGGCTGTGAGGTGGACCGGCTTAGACGGGTCATCAATAGGGAAGCTCTTAACCTTCCCGCGATGCCTGCTGCTGCACTTCCGGGGCAGGAAGCCGAGGGACCCATGTCTGGGAGCGGAGAACTTTCTGTAAGACATCACGCCATCAAATCCCGCCAGTAGAGCACTTCTACTTATTTGAAAAAAAAAAAAAATTAACTGTAAAATAGTCTCAGGCAGTTACTTCAGGAGGTATTCCAGAATAAAATATTGTTATTATAGTTTTTATAGGAGATGACAGCTCCATACATGCTACTGTTCCTAAAGACTTTCCAGTGTGGGACAAGATGTGGAGGTAGAAGATAGTGATGTTGATGATCCTGACTCTGTGTAGGCCTAGGGTAATGTGTGTGCTTGTGTCTTAGTTTTTAATAAAGAAGTTTAAGAAGTAAAATAAATAAATAAAGTTTAAAATAAAAAAGTTTATAGAATAAGGATATAAAGAAAGAAAATATTTTTGTACAGCTATATATGTTTTAGCTAAGTTTTATTACAAGAGTCAACAAGCTTAAAAATATTAAGAAGTTTATAAAGCAAAAAAGTTATAGGAAGCCAAGATTAATTTATTATTATACAAAATTTTAAAAAATAAATTTAGTATAGCCTAAGTATACAGTGTTTATAAAGTCTACAGGAATGGACAGTAATCTTCTAGGACTTTGTATTCACTCACCACTCATTCACTGACTCACCTAGAGCAATTTCCAGTCCTATAAGTTCCATACATGGTAAGTGCCCTGTACAGGTATATCTTTTTTAAAATATTTTATACCCCATTTGTACTGTACCTTTTCTAGGTTTAGATATTTTTAGCTACACAAATACTTAGCATTGTGTTACAACTGCTTACAGTATTTGGTACATTAACTTGTTGTGCCGGTTTGTAGCCTCAGAGCAATAGGTTGTACCATACAGCCTAGATGATTAGTAGGCTATACCATGTAAGTTTGTGTAAGTACACTGTGATGTTCATACAAAGATGAAACCACCTAACAAAGCATTTCTCAGTATGTATCCCCTTTGTTAAGCCATGCATGATTGTATTCACAGAGGTAAGTTGTGGATACTGAGGCAACAGCTCATGTATCATGCAATGCTTTACCTCCCATCCTTCCCTTCCTTGTTTCTATTTTTATTTTTCCACTCTCAGTGCCCTGAATTTGCATCTCCCAAGTAAAGTATTCGTATTTAATTATTGCTTAAGGTTTTATTTTCTAGGGGATTCAAACTAGGATAATTACTAGAGTAAGAATAAACAGCACTGTGACTTCACATTTTGTGCAGCATAACATAATGGAAACAGAAGACTTAGCAGGCTTACTCAGTATACTTACTCTAATTACTTAGTAGACTTGAATGCTTACTCAGGAGACTTGATGTGATCTCCTACATAGTCTGTGAAGACACTTAAATTTCCTGGGCCTAACATTCTCCCTTTTACAAATGGAGATGCTGTACCATGGTGGCATTAGGCTGTGCAAGTGGTGGTTCCCCAGTTTATTCTAATACAAGGATTAACTACACAAGTGATCTGGGCAGGGAGAATTTTGATAATATAGGTTCCTAGACTACTTCCAACCTGAGAATAATCCAGTAGGCCTAGAGTTGGGCCTGGAATATGTATTTTGTTGCAGGTACCCAGGTACCACTGATGTACATCCAGAGTTGGTGACCACTGGCAAACAATAACCAAAAGTGAGCTGGAGTGGCTATACTACAATTACAAATGGACTTTAAGTCAAAAAATGTTAAAAGAGCCAAAGAACATCATTATAGAATGATGAAAGATTCCATTATTTAAGAAGATACAGCAATTAGAAACATATATGACCATAAAATGTAATCCTCAAATATATAAAACACACACTGACAGAATTAAAGAGAGAAATAGGCTTTTTAATAATAATATATAATAATAATAGTTGGAGGTTTCAACACCTCACTTTCGATGCAATGGCATGATCCTGGCTCACTGCACCCTCCGCCTCCCAGGTTCAAGCAATTCTCGTGTTTCAGCCTCCCGAGTAGCTGGGATCACAGGCTTGTGCCACCATGCCCATCTAATTTTTGTGTTTTTAGTAGAGACGGGGTTTTGCCATGTTGGCCACGTTAGTCTCGAACTCCTGGTCTCAAGCAATCTGCCCACCTTGGCCTCCCAAAGTGCTCGGATTACAAGCATGATGAGCCACTGTTCCTGGCTGTGTATAGTTTTTAAATTGGTGTCCTCGCAGAGGGGATGATCAATGGAGCCTTGTATTCTGCCATCTTGCTCTGCTTATCCCTGATACACTTTCACCATACAAAAATATTGTGTTTCTGTACATTTGCAATGAATAATTTAGCATGAAATTAAGAAAGCAATTGCTTTTAAGATATTATCAAAAAGAATAAAATAGGAATATATTTAAAAAAGTGTAAAACTTATACTCTGAGAAATATAAAACCCACTGAAAAAATAAAGAATTTCTAAAGAAATTTAAAAAATCATTCCAAATTTCTGATTCAAGACAATATTGTTAAGATAACAATCTTCCCCAAATTGATCTACAGAATCAA
Organism: Rhinopithecus roxellana; assembly: GCF_007565055.1. Classification (NCBI taxonomy): domain Eukaryota; kingdom Metazoa; phylum Chordata; class Mammalia; order Primates; family Cercopithecidae; genus Rhinopithecus; species Rhinopithecus roxellana. Next base: position 61,746,655 of record NC_044555.1, on the reverse strand, counting down.
TGCAATACTTATCAGAAGGCCAGTAGGCTTCTTCTTATAAATCAACAAGCAGATTCTAAAATCCATAAGCAGTTGGGAAGGGTCTGGAATAAGGAAAATAATCTTGTTAAAAAGAAAAATATTGCAGGACGCACACTTTCTGATTTCAAAACTTACTACAAAGCAATAGTAATTAGACCAGTTTGGGACTGGCATGAGGACAGACATGAAGACCAATGGGATAAAATAAAGAATACAGAAATAAACTGTGTATCTATCATCAATAGATTTTTTTATTTCAAAAATTGTATTTACTTAGAAGCATTCAGACTGTCAACAAAACAGCTGCAACTGTTTCATTTTTGCAATTAGAGTGATATTCAGTTAACAGAGCAATTATTTCATGTTAGATGCATCACAGACAACTGAAGAAGAAAAAACTACCATCCCCATATATAACTAATTTGTGCTGTGCACTAACGAGAACCTGATTTAAATTTCCATGCCAATTTACAACCCCCATATTCTGCTAGGCAAGGTTAGTGGCTATTGAAAACACCACTAGAACAGGACTTTCTAAAGACACATTCAGTAGTGTGTTAATTATACACACACAAAAAAAGACACTGTACAGTTTAAAAACAAATGTTACACAGCCTTACATTTCAATTTTGTTTCTTTAAAAGGAGTGAGTTGTGTACAAGGGGATTAAATGCTTTATAGACAAGAAAAAAAAAACTACAGTAGAACCAACTTATTCATCATCATCATCTTCTTCTTCTTCTTCTTCCTCCCCCTAATCCTCATCTTCCTCATCTTCCTCCTCTTCCTTCTTTTTCTTACTTTCTTCAGCCTTTACAACTACCTTTTTTGCTACATCAGGCTTTCCTTTAGCTTGATATGCAGCAATATCCTTTTTGTATTTTTTCTTCAGCTTCGCAGCCTTCTTTTCATAAGGCTGCTTGTCATCTGCAGCGGTGTTATTCCACATCCCTCCCAGTTTCTTTGCAATATCACTAGTGGACTGGACGGATGTTCTCCTTTGATTTTTGGGTGATACTCAGAACAGAACAGAAAAAAGGCTGAAGGAGGCATCTTAGGTGGATTGAGATCCTTGAAATTCTTTTTTGTCTCCCCCTTAATAGGGACATATTTTCATCTCTCTTTCATAACAGGCCTTGTCTGCCTTTGCCATGTCTTCAAATTTTCCTTTCTCTTTAACAGACATGGTCTTCCACCTCTCTGAGCAGTTCTTAGAAAACTCTGAGAAACTGACGGAAGCATCTAGTTGTTTCTTCTTGCACTCCTCCTGTTAAGTTTGCACAAAAAATGCATATGGTGACAGTTTGCCTCTTGGCTTCCTAGGGTCTCCTTTGCCCACCTTTAGTTACTTTTCTTCAGTGAGGCACAGAATCGCCCAGTGCCTGCCTGGCTCTCACTTGCCCTGGCACTGTCTCTGTGGAGATCAATGTACTGCAATGGCTGTGAGAGGGTCAACTGATTTTCAACAAAGGTGCCAAGATCATTCAATGTGGAAAGAGTAGTGTTTTCAACAAATGCTGCTAAGACAACTTGGTAGCCACATGCAAAGGAATGAAGTTCTCACAAGATATACAGATATTAACATAAAATGGATAAAAGACCTAAATGTGAGAGTTAAAGCCATAAAAGTCTTAGAAGAAACATAAGGATAAATCTTCATGACCTCACATTTGGCAATGGTTTCTTAGATATGATCAAAAGCAAGAGCAACACGAACAACAAAAACAGTTAAACTGGACTTCATTGAAATCAAAAAACTCTTGTGCTTCAAAGGATGCTATCAAAAGAGTAAAAAGACAACTCACAGAATGGGAGAAGGATACTTACTTGAAAATCATATATCTATCTGATAAGATATTGTATCTGAAATATAGAAAGAACACTTGCAACTCAATGATAAAAAGACAACTCAATTTTTAAAGTGGGTAAAAATTCTGAATAGACATTTATATAAAAAAGGTATACAAATGGCAAATAAGTACATGGAAAGGTGCTCAACATCATTATTCATCAGGAAAATGGCAATGAAAACCTCAATAAGACACCACTTCCACTCACTAGGATGGCTAGAATCAAGAAGTCAGACAATAACAAGTCTATGATGTGGAATAATTAGAATCCTCATACACTGTTGGTGGGAATGTAAGATGGTGTAGCCACTTTGGGAAAAATTTTGGCAGTTTTTCAAATGGTTAAACATAGAATTACCCATATGATCCAACAATTCTACTCACAGATGTATACCCAAGATAAATAAAAACATATGTCTGCATAAAACCTTGTACACAAATGTTGATAGCAGCATTATTCATGGCAGCTAAAAGGTAGAAACAACCCAAATGTCCATTAACTGATGAAAGGATAAACAAAGTAGGGCATAGTCACAAAATGGAATATTATTTGATCATTACAAGAAATGGCATACTGCTAAGTGAAGAAGCCAGTCAGAAAATATAACATACGATTCATTTTACAGGAGATCTCCAAAATAGGCACTTCTATAGAGATAGACATTAGATTAGTGACTGCTTAAGGATGATGGGATGGTAGATGATGGAGGGGCATGATATCTAAAGAGTACTGGGTTTCTTTCTGAGACCATAAAAGTGTTCTAAAATTGATTGTGTTAATGACTACAGATATTTATAAATATACTGAAAACTATTGAATTGTACATTTTAAATCTGTCAATGGTATGGTATGTGAATGATATCTCAACAAAGCTTAAAATCAAAATACATAGAGGAATAGAGATCTGAGTGTGAGCACAGGTGAAGATCCTTTTATTTTTTACTTGATGTAAATTCAAATGACAAGTATTATCCTTTAAGGTTATTTTTGCAACTCTTCTAGGAAGATAGACTATAATAAAATTTATTATAATTAAATTTAAAGACCAAAAACAGAGTTGTCATTTCATTGCTCTTGCTAATTCGGGTTTTCTAAAAAATTTATTTTTTGATCTTATAAGATTTAAATGTAGTATATAGATTACTGATTTTCTTCCAGAATCTAATCACATTCTCTTTTTTTTTTTTTTTTTTTTTTTGAGATGGAGTCTTGCTCTGTCGTCCAGGCTGGAGTGCAATGGCACAATCTCAGCTCACTGCAAGCTCTGCCTCCCGGGTTCATGCCATTCTCCTGCCTCAGCCTCCCGAGTAGCTGGGACTACAGGTGCCCGCCACCACGTCTGGCTAATTTTTTGTATTTTTAGTAGAGAAGGGGTTTAAACGTGTTAGCCAGGATCGTCTTGATCTCCTGACCTCGTGATCTGCCTGCCTCGCCCTCCCAAAGTGCTGGGATTACAGGTGTGAGCCACTGCGCCTGGCCCTATCACATTCTTATATAGACCATAATTGGACAGGATGCTTGACAGTTGTGGCAATCCTATCTGAAAGATACATATAAATTGTATTTCTAAGTGAGTTAAAGAAATTCAATTTTAAATTTGTTTTGCAAATTTGAAGAGTTTTGCCAAAAACAAATGTGACAAATATAATAGCACAAGCTGAGCCCTTGGTATTTTGAGAAAAATTAACTCAATCTTACTTTTAATATTAGGTAAGTTTTGGCAATGCTAACAATAAAGTATAATAGATTTGTTCCAATTAAAGTCAGCTTACATCATTAAAACTAGCATTTAATTTGATATTCTGTTAAACAAATTTATTTTTTATCCTGTTTGAAATGTATTTGTGGTTATTCCATGTAACACAGAATGTAGAGTTTATTTTTGAAGTATATTTCATAAGTTTTTTGTTTTTGCTTTTTTGTTTGTTTTTATTTTTGGGGGGGACAGAGTTTCTAGGAAGAAACTCTTGTTGCCCAGGCTGAAGTGCAATGGTGTGATCTCGGCTCACTTCAACCTCTGCCTCCCAGGTTCTAGCAATTCTCCTGCCTCAGCCTCCCAAGTTGCTGGGATTACAGGCACCCGCCACCATGCCAGGCTAATTTTTGTATTTTTAGTAGAGACCGGGTTTCACCATGTTGGCCACACTGGTCTCAAACTCCTGACCTCAGGTGATCCACCCATCTCGGCCTCCCAAAGTGCTGGGATTACAGGCATGAGCCACCGTGCCTCACCTATATTATAAGTTTTAAGGATTAATTTAGTTTCATTTTTTCAAAAATTTTCAATTTTATTTTGAGGCTGAAGAGTAATTTAGCTATTAATGTATTTAATCTTTGTAAAATGAGAACTGCAGTTGACCTTTGAACGACATGTATTTGAACTGTATGGGTGCACTTACATGCAGATTTTTTTTCAACCAAATGCAGATAGAAAACGCAGTGTCCATGGGCCGTGAACCCGTGTACACCCAGGGCTGAGTTTTCTTAACAGTGAGTTCTCCCAGATCTGTTGTGGGACTTGAGTATGAGTGGATTTGAGTATACACGGGTGGTTCTGGAACAAATCCACTGTGCATACTGAGGTATGACTGTACATATAGTATTAGTTGTTGATAAGAAATATTTTCTACATATTTACAATTACATTACATATTAAAAAGTTGTCACAGATGATTTACTGGTATTTCAGTCACCAATTTAACTGCTAATTATTAGTGAATATTTTAAAATTAGGGAAATTAGAATAAGGTGGGAGAAGGGAGAGAAGGATAACAGTGCTCCTACAATATGCTCTTCTAACATGTCTGTCGCATTAGAAGATCAATATTTAGATCAATATTTTGAATTAATCTAATTTCTTCTTCTTCTCCCAAGAGAGAAGGAGCAGAAGAAATTGGAGCAATACAAAATACTAGAGACTGAAGTCATAACACTTAGGAATGAGGGTTTTGAGCTCCATATTAAGTGATCAGCAAAACCAGCCCAGAGCGTTTTGTTTGAGTGCTTTGGCAAATATTGTTCATATAGGACCCCGTATGTTGGGAAGTGATTTGGATAATCGCTAGTGGAAACATAGCAGGTCTCCTGCTTAGCTATGCTATTTAAGGCCAATAAAGCTCTGCCTGTCTGTAAATTTCAACATCCTGGGAACCACGTGTAGAAGGGATTGTAAGTCAATATCTACACCCAGGTTCAATTCTGAGTTTTGTGAGGCATGAGGTTGTCACAATTTGCGGGAGGGGCCTTCTAAAAGAGCAATAATGTAAAATTAGAAATATAAAAATAGGAACAGGGACTAGGAAAGGGGGTCAAAAAAGTAAAGAGTCATAAAGTATCATAGTAAATCTGTCCCTAAAAATCACTAAATGTTTCAGTAAAGACTGATTGACAACATTAATATGAGAGGAAAGAAAGCCACTTTTTTAATACCTTAAAACTAGCTTCTTTTGATGAGTTTAGAACTTCGGTGATCATAAATATGGCCCTACTTCTAACCGTCTTCTGCAGTTAGGGGAACATTGGGCTATCCCTGGTTCTCCAGATAAATTATTGTCATTTGTTTCTTTCTCCATGACACCAAAAAAAAAAAAAAAAGTTTTGTTTCCATATTGCCATATTTATTGTCAGGAATTTGCTTGTTTATTCTCCTAAAATCAGTTTATACCATAAAAATATGTTTTCTAAACATATTTGTTTCTAAGGCACAAATTCTAATAGAATTCCATTTATTGAAGTTACAATGCTTGCATCCCATTCCTTTTCATTATTCAAGTTCACCTCTGAACAGCAGAATGCACAGAGTTTAGGGCATGCCTTTTATTTGATTTGTTACTATCCTGAGTTATAATATCCTACTTTTGAAAGTTTCCTAATATCTTTCTTTTTAAACTTACTTCATTTAAGTGCCTGTTTAAGACAGTGAAAACAGAAACATAGGATGAAAAGATCCCTTTATAATCTCAGCTGCACAGAAAATCGAGTTAGACATAAACCATGATAGGCCAAATACATTTCAAAGTTTTATTCATGATCATTCAAAATTGTTTACCATTTTAGTTTTTCATAGTTTGACAGTAATCATCTTACCAAAATGGATAATTAATAATTGATATGAAAGAAAAAATCAGCCTTAGGAAAATATCTGATTGAACAGATTTTTAAATGTAAATAACTTCACACTTACTTATAATTAAAAACTATTTAAATGTGACACAGTCTTCATGAGTGTTTAATAAGGCTATACTTCGAGTTTTAAGTCAATTCTATGCTGTATATCCTTGGCTATACATTTTCTCAAAGTGAAATGCTTTAAAATTTGAATTATCCTATATAGTCAACTGAATTAATTCTTAATTTTATTTATAAACACATTCTATATGTGTCTATATATAACACTTATCTCATTTTATTGTAAGAGCTACTTATCCGTGAGTCCACCAAAGGAAAGAATAAGGCCATTTTTATCTTTTTGCCGAGGGGAATTGATGCTCAATATTGTCGATGAATGAATGGCTGAAAAAATACATTCACAATTCTCTCTGTTTTAAAGCAGACGCGGCTTTATCCAGTTATCTCAAAAGGGATTAAAAAGTTACTAAAACAAGTTATTCATTTAAAATCCTAATAGCACATTGAAAAGCTGAAGTTAATAAAGATTTTAAAAAGACAATGACTTATGACGAAGGGTCTCTGACTGATTGCTGGTAAGCAAATATCCACCCGCAGTTGTTCGGCTGGCTCAGGTTATTTTTATTTTTACTTTTTGAATGTGAATGTTTAGACAGGGCATCTACTCTCTAGTTCACCATAGGATCTGTCATCCCTATTACCTTGACCAGACCTAACTCTTAATTCCTTGTTACTTGCATGGCCACTTAGCATTTGAGTCTGGGATCTCAGTTCTCCTAGGGAGGGAAAGTAAACAGACCGTCTTGTAATTTATACATTGTAATCACCCTTTCAGGCTTACAAATATTTTGTAGCCAACACAAATCCATACTAGAATAACAAACGAAGATTTAACAAGACCAAATTTAGCAAAAGCATAAGTGAGAATCCATGATACTGGAATTATAGAGCATTCTAGGAATAGCCTTAGTGAATAAATTACATTCCTACTATTTTCTAGTTGTTTGAAAAGAACTGAAATGAAAAAGAAAGGTAATTTTGAATAGTTAAAAATATGTAGCCCCTTGTTTAAGTCTTATCACTTGTATTTAGTAATGCTAGTGTATCAATATTCATATTAAATTTGGATTAAACCTTATTGATCATGGCAACAGAATAAAGGGGCACCAGGAGATCAAAAATAAGTACAGTACTCAATAAAAATCCTGCTCCAGATCAAAGATGAGTTACTCATATATAACACATTCTTCTCCTCTGATAACCTCTAGCCATCAACATTTTTCCTTTCTTTTAGAGCCAGCCTAAGCCTCAACTTCAGCACAAGTTCTGTAACCAAGTTCACTCTCAAAGCAAGAACTCACCTTCCTCAAAGTGCACTTATTATCTATCAGATTATTACTCTTTAACAAATTTGTAAGCCTGCAAGTTTTGGTACCAGTAATTTAGCACCCAAATTCAGTACATAATTTCGATTACTGTGATGTAATATGTTGATTATACATAATGCAAAGCATCATTCAATAACTGGTATTTACTTCACTGAAACTCTTCAATTATATTATGAACACTTTGTCAGTAAAAGTGTAATCTCTTTTTGCCTCAACTGTGAAGTGAACACATCACCATTCCTGGAACACTGTTAGATTTTCAGGCCACACATCACTGATTACCTTTTGCTTTTGAAAGTTTAATTACTCGAGGTTCTGGAATCTGAGGAATGTAGATTTTCTCGGGGATATAAAAATATTCTGGAAGGCTCACTTCTGTTGTGTATGAAACGGTCTTAGGCTTCCTCAACTTTGAGATATGAAAGAGCATAAGAGTCTGTGAACAAACAGTAAAATTAGAATGTAATTTTCTTAACTTTCACCTCTAAAACACAAAAGACAGCATTATGCATTTAGACTATACTTTTGAGGAAAAAATCCAAGGATTGAATTTGATCATTTCATTATTTGTATTTAATTGGTGGAAAACAGTATAAACACATTTCAGAAAAACAGTGGAGTCCTCTTTTATTGAGAGATGACCAATGTCCCCCGTGCTAATGCTTTCAGTGTTGAGAAATGCATTGCCTTGGGAGGAAGCCATTCCACTGCTGACCAGCATTTGAGAACGTGCTTTTCTCGAGTTGAAACCTGTACTCCTTCATATCTACCCATCAGATACATCAGATACATTCTTATTAGTAGCACAGACTGAGGCCTCCTATTTCACTAATGACAATTTTGTGAATTTATAAAAACAACTGGGTCCCACCCCTCCACAGATGTTCAAAAACTCTCTTACCTAGGTTTGTTATTTTTAGTTCCTCAATGATTACTCATATAATGGGGGTTACAACAACTCACCTCCATGCATATCCTCCTCTAGACAAAATTTAGTTCAATAGTATTCTTCGTAAAGTGGGACACTTAATATAAGCCCAGATCTCTAAGTGTAAGTGAAACAAGTTAAAAGTGACTTTTGTTTCTTTAGGTATATTTTCAATTCAATTAAACAACAACAAGGCTCATATCATGCATAAGATGTCAAAGGATAGACAAAAACATGTGAGAAAAGTTCTTAAGATTCTAGGATTTCACAATCTGACAGGAGAAACAGATAAACATAAAAGTAAATCTAATAAAAACATAATGTATTAAATGTAACAACGAACACACATGTTGCGCTCCAAGGAAAAAGCTAAAGGAAGAAGGAGAAACTATATACGTATGCATACACAATGAAAAGGCTAGTCATGGACAAAATAACACCTGTCTCAACCATTTGTAGTTTAAATAAAATGTTTTGGCAAGAGGTAATAATGAAGAAAATGAATTGAAAAAGAAAATGGGAGGGCATTATGACAGGCTTAAATTTTGAAATAGCCACTAATTGAAAAATTTTAATGTAATAGTGTACTGAAAGTTGAACATAAACCTTTTGAAATTTATTGTTCTATATCAGAAAGAAGTGGTTTGATTTGAGCTAAAGAAAACCATCAACTTCTTAGAAGCACAGTACAGTCAAGAAAGTATGAAAGCCTCAGGATTTAACATTTTTGAGCCAATCAGAAATTCAAAATCCAGGTCATTTAAAAAATATCATCACCAATTGTTAGAAGTCTGGGATTAGGCTGTATTGATTCTAGCATTCTGACAAATAAAAAAAAGAAATAATTTATACAGTGCCAAGTATTTTGATATATATAAATGAAGATAAATCTTAAACAACGAGAATGAAAAATGTATGTAAAAATGTGTGTAAGTTGCTAAAACGGAACCTTACTAATAGCTTTTTAGTTTTTTCTTTTCTTTTTTTTTTTCTGAGACGGGGTTTCACTCTCGTTGCCAGGCTGGAGTGCAATGGCGTGATCTCAGTTCACTGCAACCTCCGCCTCCCAGGTTTGAGCAATTCTCCTGTCTCGGCCTCCCAAGTAGCTGAGATTACAGGCACATGCCACCACGCTTGGCTAAGTTTTTTGTATTTTTATTGGAGACCAGGTTTCATATTGGTTAGGCTGGTCTTGAACTCCTGACCTCAGGTGATCCGCCTGCCTTGGCCTCCCAAAGTGCTGGGACTACAGGCATGAGTCACCGTGCCTGGCCAGTAAGAGCATTTTAACAGAGACCTGAAGTAACTGAGAGAGGCAGCCCACTAATGTGTAGGGAAAAGTAACAGAGGAAGTTCAAAGGCCATGGGGAAGACACCTGGCATGTTTGAAGCAAAGCAATTAGGCATGTGCTAGGGAGTGGCCTTAGAGAATGGACTGCAGCAGAAAACGTGAGATGAGGGAAGGAAGCGCAACCAATGGACTCCTACGTGACGGGTCATGTAGATCATCCAAAGGATATGGGCTTTTAACAAACATTAGTTGGAAGGCCAGTAGAAGAATATGCACACAGGAGCAAATGAGCAGGCTTGCGTTTACAACAATAGCTTTGGCTGCTCTGTGAGAATAGATTGTACCTAATTCCAATCATAAAAATAGATTGTACCTTATTTTAAGTTGTAATGATAGAGTCTATAGCAATAGGTAACAGTAATAGTAGTGTACTATTACTATAGAGTAGTAATAACTACCTCAATATCATGCATAAAGAGTGCACTTATTATATACACGAGGTAAGCATTTTACATATAATTATTTCAGATTTTACAAATTGCCAATATCTCCATATAAAAAAATATAAAAATTTAGGCTTGAGGAGGTTTAAATAACCAGCCTACAGTCACACAGCTGGACAGTGTTAGAGTCTGAATTCTCAGCCTGGCTATCTGACACCAGAGATTATTCTACCTGGGTACAGAGCAAAATATCCTGGGCAACTTTTAGAACATATTCCTACCCACTCCCTCCTAGTGATTCACATTTAATTGTTCTTGAGTGGGTCCTGGGTATGGGCATTATATTAAGTTCTCCAGGGCACTCTAATGTGCAAATAGAAATGAAAACTATTGTGAATTAATGACTACACTGTAATGCCTTAAATTACATAGTAGAATGCTTTGTTTCAGATTCATTATTTAATGAGATATAAAGAAAAAAAAATGGCAACTGAGCTGTCCTTCAGTATTCATTACTTTTCTTTCTAAAAATGTTATGTAATCAAAATAACATTTTAAATAGTAACAGCTCTGTAGCTCTGTGTATTTTTAAAGAGACAGTAATTGAAGGGAATCATCTATTTCTCCATTCCCACCTCGATCTTGGTCAGTCCCAGGAGGGCGATGGCCACACGGATACTACTGCTCTCCAGAGTGCCTGTGATCAACCTTCGCTCATACTCAATACTCGACATCTCTTGCTGTGCTGCAAAAGCCAAAGCCTTTTCCTTGGCTTCATTAGTCATTGGCAATTTAAGGTCCATATACTGGATTCGATGGAGTTTGCAATTAAAATATAGAACTGGGTATTTCTTATTAGGCCCTGGAGGAAGGAAAAAATATTAATGAATACAATGAACATTTATGCCCGTGACATTGCTATTCAGAATGGACTTGGGAGGTCTCAAATATAAAATTGCAGTTATGGTCATTATGAAACAGAGTAAAAATAAATGCATACCACATGTCTATTAGTTCTAATTCAGTAATTAAAGAGCAAGTTTTCAGGAATTAAAGATTATTGGTATTCTCTAAGAGATGTAGTCAAATGATTGGTCCATATAAACGTCATCAGCAGGCTCAAAAATTCAGTGACCATTGTGCTCCTATCAGTGATAGGTAGGGGGAGAGTAGACATAAATGTTAAAAGAAAAGACACCTGTCAAAAACTCCCAAGAACTGCCATTTTCTTTCACTGACAACATTTTAACGCCTAATTCCTTAAGGAACAATAATCAAGAACTGGAAGCCAGGGTAAAATTCCAGGTTATATAACATTATGTAGATTTTTTGAGAGTGTAGTAACTCCCAGATTATTTGAGAAATGGAAAGTGTTGCCAAGTAAATATTTTGTGTGCCAAATTCTAATATTTAGCTTAAGATTGGAAAAGGAAGACTTAAAAAAATCACCATTGAAATTTTTTAAATGGTAAAATGGTGCTCTATTTCATGGATGCTGACATAATAAAGTTAAAAGAAGCCCTTTCGAAATCTAAACACACAGAAGAGAAGCTTGCTATGAGGATGCTTAGGTAACTATATGAGGAACAGTCCATTTTCAACATTATAAATGAAATAAAACACATGTGTACTGTACCTTCTTCTCGAGTACTGCTGTAATAAACCGGACTTGAAGAAGGATTCATTGGAAGGCAACTGGAAGGCAAGGGGGTCATACCTTTTCCTTCTGCAACATATACTAATTGTCCAATCTACAACACAAGACATTATAATATTAAATTTCAAAATCTCGCATAAAAATATACCTTTTTCTGCTACAAGGGAAATCTGCATACTATAAGAACTATCATGAATTGTGCTTTTATAAGCAACACAGCCTATAAATGGGCAAACAAAGGTAAGGCACACATATAGTTCATCCAGAGTATGGGAGAAACTTTGCCTGCAACCAGAACACAGGGATTGCTTAAGAAGGTCCCAGAATTGCACCGATAGCAGTTGATCTTCCCAATATCCTCGGGCAACTGCTGTCTTAAAATGAACAAAAGAGGAGGCAAGAAATTTTTTTCCTTTAGTCTGTAACTTATTATTGGAGAGGAGTGACATCAGTTTTGCCAGGCATCTGAGTCCCCAAAACTCTACATTTTAAAGTGCAGGCTTTCAAAATGAACATGGAAAAGACTAAATTTTTTTTTTAGAAAAAATAATTAGACCAGAAGTAGAAAAGGCTTAAGAAAGAAAAGAATCTTTTATTTGATGAATAAAAGCCCTCTTTGATTATCCATCCCAGAGAGGCATTAAAATGTGACAGCAGTTGAGTTTCACATCCCCTTAAGCTAAATAATTACTTCTTGAGGCCAGTTGATACGTGGTCTCTACACTAACTGAAGCCAAGTAGCCATACAATGCCATATGCTAGAAACCATAACTCATACTCTATAGTTCAAACAATGTATAGCCAATCATTAGCCAATATTATTTCTATAAATCAGGGAGGATTCCTGACAAACAACTTTGTATCAGCCACCCTTGTCCCTTTTTGCCTTTAAAAATCTGTTTATAACAGGATCAAGGGAGCACTATCCAAGGCAACCTGGAAGAAAGTCATTTGCAGCTGTCCTGAACCTTGGCCCAAATAACCTCTCTATATTAATGTTGCCTCAATTTCTTTCTTTAGACCAACAGGCTAAAGAGATAAGGCAAAAACAAAAGTAGGAATTATGCAAGGGCAGCAACATGATATAGTGAAAGATCAGTAGAAGTGGACATGCCTGGTTTTAATTGGCACTGCCATTTCTTAGCTACTGGGCTTCAAGCAAGTTTACTAAACCTCTGAAATCCAGTTTTCTCCTCTGTAATATGGGATGATCAACACCTTAATTTTAGGAACCTAGAGTTTTAATAAAAAGGAATAGGAGAGAGGGAGTCTCAAAAGACATATGCAATCACAATGATTGAACCTTATTTAGATCCTGATTCAAAGAATCTTAAAATGAAGTGACAGAAAAAACATACAAATAAGTATAAGACAATTGGACAACTCTGAAAACAGCTTGGATGTTTGGATGATATTAAGAAAAATTTTACCATATTTTTAATAGTAAGGATATCTTTGGCAGTGTCAGAAAACCCTTTTTTCTGTAGAAACACTTACTGAATTGATTATGAATAAAATTCTGTGATCCACTGGGATTTGCTTCATTATCATCAAGAAACATCTAGATAAATGATGTAAACCAAAAATAAAATTCTAAGACCCCAACTAACTAAATGGATCCCTGCCACCACCTAAAGGCATTCCAAAGTTAACCTGAAAAACTAGTTCAGGCCTTGATAGGAAGTGGGGGAGTCCAGACATGCCTCATTATACCTTCCTCTCTTTGGAATTCAGGCACAGCTGACCAGCATTAACATTACAACAGAGACCTTAAGACTGACAAAACAGACTCTTTCTAGCAGGAAGGTATCAACATGAAAGAGCAGGCACTGAAATAAATCAAAGTATTTTATCTCAAAATAGATTTCCTTGACATTTTGAAATGGCCCTGCAAAGCTGTCACTTATGGGGATAACCTACATTCTGTAGAGAATCCCCTTCCATTTCTGGAGTCTTCTTCCTGATCCAGGAGAGAAATAACTGAAGAGTTTGGCATCTTTTTAAGTCTGATAAGAATGATTTGCTATCTATTCCTTCTGAAGCCTGCTATCTGAAGACTTCATCTGTATAATAAGAATCTTGGTCTCCACAACCCAGTATCTTAACTAACATTCTCCCTTACATGTATTCCAGATCTTTAGATATACCTTTCAACCAACTGCCAATCAGAAAATCATTGAATCCTATGACCTGGAAGTCTCCACTTTGTGTTGTCCTGCTTTCTGGACAGAACCAATGCATATCTTACATGTATTGACTGATGTCTTATGCCTCCCTAAAATGTATAAGACCAAGCTGTATCCTGACTACCTAGGGCACATGTTCTCAGGATCTCCTGGGGCTGTGTCATAGCCATGGTCACTCATATTAGGCTCAGAATAAATCTCCCCAAATATTTTAGAGTTTGACTCTTTTTGTCAACAATGATATAAAGGTAAATTGACTATGCAAAAAATACATATTCTAAAATATTACAAATCTAGATAACAAATGAAACAGTAGAAATTAAAAATTAATCTATAAACAATATAAGAATGAAAAATTTCTCATTGTGAGGTCTATTTTTTAATAGCTTTGTTATCCCCCATTAGAATTTGTTTATAATTCATTTGTGGTCTATTGCTGTATGATAACGTTCCATAAAATTTTATTAATTAAGATCCACAGTTATCTATAGTTCATGCTGGAAAAAGGAATATGAAAATCTTTGAATGTTTTATATTATTTATCATTTAAGTCTATACACTCCTGGCAATAAATAGTACATAATACACAATTTTCATATAGTACATTTTCTTAAGTAGCCACATACTTTACAAGCAAAAATCCAAGCTAGCCGTTTGAAATGTGATTTGTGTGTTTGTATGTGTTTCCGTACAAATGTAACTGAATGATCAACAATTAATGATATAAAATATTCAGTAATTCAAGTAGAGGAAAAATGCAACAGTTAAAGACTGAAGATCTTTAGGTAAAACAACAAAATTAGATAACTAATTACCTAAAAATTCGTTGTTTCATCAAAAATAAAATATGCATAAGCAATTAGACTCATTGAGTGTAGAGTTATTATACATACCTGTTTGTTTTAATGTGTGCCCAAATGAAACCTGAACTAGGGCTTGTCTACCATGTGAAAATGAATACCAACCTATGGGAGTCAATTTAAAAGGAGCAAATTGCTATTTGCCAGAATATTTTCTTCAAATATAAATTATAACATCCTCTCAGCCATTGATTCATCAATTAAAATATTATTAACTAGGACTCCACTGAATTTCCATTAAATTCTGCATCTTACACACACAGTATATTACCATTTCTCAAAAATGTATTTTGTCTAACATGTTCAATATCAATATATTCTTTTTATTAAAAAAATCACTTAATCTAAAATAATGCTTATCTTGCCTGTGTCAGAACATTATTCAGAAGAGCCATAATCTCTACTATAGTTTGATTATTTGCTTCCACTTTTTCTTGGAATAAAATTAGACCATGAAAGGCACAGAAATGCAATAAAGAGCTGTTTTAAAGTAGAAATTCCTCTCATATTCCAAATCTAGAAGCTTTGACAAGAGAAATGAAATCAGCTGACACTTAGCAGACGCTTGTCATCATGAGCTGTTCTAATAATCACCTATACAAGTTTTTCCTGCTTTTAATTTCATAAATTCCATTTGGCATGCTTAATTAGAAATATATTGTATTTTCGAGAAAGATGCCAAAGCTCATTGTCAATTATAAGAAACTTTTACAGAAGATATTTTGTTCCTCTTGTGTATCTAGTTAAATGCAGTCCTCAAATAGCACAGTTACATGCAAACTTGCAAGAAGACCAGCTGTTAATTACCCAGAAAAAAGGGATACAAACACTGAATTGGCACAAAAGTTTTAATTCCAGCTCTGCCACTAATTAGCTGGGTAACCTTTGACAAGTCATGGATGCCCTCTAGATACAAATAACCTCAATCTTCCAAAAAAAAAAAAGTGCATTTACCTAGACACAAAGTCTCCATGATTTTTCATAGGTATTAAATCATATTTATTCTCTTATTTTGGGTTTGGATATTTCCTGTTTTATGATTTATTTGTTTGAGATGGCTGAGCAATATTATATTATTTTGATGACTAAACAGGCACATGGAACTTAAGCTAAAATTCTTTTTTTTTTTCTTTTATTTTTATTTTTATTTTTTATGTTTTTATTATACTTTAAGTTCTAGGGTACATGTGTTAAATGTTAAATTCCATATGCTAAAGAGAGATCATTAATCATTTATAGGTCACTATTTGACTATCAAAATTATAACATAAACCTGATTAGTAAGAATAATCACTGTTATTTAAAATTATATTTTTATAGAATAATTTATAATAAGGCAGTGAGCTAGGAGCTAGGGAACTCATTGAGGGTGAGAAGACTCATGAAAAGATTTGTATACCTGCACTTAAAAGTTCAATTTTCTTAACAAAATTTTGACATAATATTAATTGCATGCCTTACAGATTATTCCACAGACATTTTGAGAAGATAAAATATATTTAAATGACATAAAGTATTAATGGATTGTTTAATAATAACTAGTGGTATGTTTTAGGACATTATTTCCTCAAAAACCTGGAAGCTGTCCTTAGACTTTAGAAGGCATTGTGGCAATGAAATCTACAGTCTCTCTTTCCTTTTATCACCACGTTTTTCAGAACCATTTCACTCAAATGTGTTACCAATTTGCTCTGCAACTGAATGAAAACTTCCTTCCCTTCAAATGTGAACATCACTCAAACTGTCATTAAGTTTGATCTTTATAGCAATATAAACTGTGGTCCTTGGAATCCCTTGCTAGAATTACAGAGGGAATAGCCGAGGGCAGTATAGAAAGGGGGTTTGTGAAGCAATGTAACACAGTACAAAAGTCTCCTCGCCAGTCTCCCTACCTCCAGTTCCTTTCTCCAACTGTAATCTGCTATCTGTTTTGGCGCCAAAGATGCTTTCTAAAACAAAGATGAAATCAGACCCTGCCTATGCTTCCACTGGATTCCTGCTTCAATAATAATTATAATGATTATAAATAATTCAACTTAAAATTAACTGCCCTACTCAATATCAGTCTGATTTACCCATCCAACCTATTTTCCATCACTTCCAAGAAACCATTCTCAGAATCATTAATCCTTGTGTCCATGAGATTTCATACTTAGCTGTTTTGCTGTGTTCGTAGAATCTTCTTGGGAGCACACATCTCTCCTGCCCAGTCTCTTTGTTTTATTGGCAACTCATCCTTGATCAAACTCCTGTATTAATCAATTATCCCTGTCTTCACTATCATATAGAAATGAATTCTCCTTTCTATTCTAGAAATTGTCACAATCTGTCTACTGTTTTATAGAAATTGGTGGACATGTTTCAGGACACTATGTATACTAGCAAAGATTATGTCTTGCATGGGGGCATTTTGTCAAGGACAAGGATGTCCCATCACAAAGCAGCATCCACTGAGTAAGAGATGTATTTTTCTAATTCATTGGACTGTGTCATATGTCCAGTGAGCTTCTCTCATTCACCAGGAGGAGGCACTTATATTTCAAATTCATGCAAAGTTTCTGTGTGAGGTAGGCCAGCACTATGCAAGTTTGCCTTCTCCACTGGTGATATAGTTTGGCTGTGTGTCCCCACCCAAATATCATCTTGAATTGTATTTCCCAAAGTTGGAGGTGGGGTCTGGTAGGAGGTGATTAGATCATGGGGTTGGTTTCTAATGGTTTAGAACCATTCCTCTAGTCCTGTCTCATGATAGAGTTCTCACAAGATCTGGTTCTTTCAAAGTGTGTAGCACCGTCCCCTTCACTCTTTTTCTTTTTCTCTCTCCTGCAGAAGAATATACAGCCTGTGGAACCACGAGCCAATTAAATCTCCATTCTTTATACATGACCCAGTCTCAGGTAGTTCTTTATAGTAGTGTGAGAATGAACTAATACAGAAAATTGGTACCAGAATTGCGGTACTGCCATAAAGATATCTGAAAATGTGGAAAGGACTTTGGAACTGGGTAAGAGGCAGAGGTTGGAGCCATTTGGAGGGTTCAGAAGGAGACAGGAAGATGAGGGAAAGTTTGGAACTTCACAGAGACTTGTTGAATGGTTGGGACGAAGTGCTCACCAGTGCAAGAATGGACTAATACAACTGGAATGTAAGTCCCTTGAGTGCAAAGATCATGGACTTTCCATATGTTCACTCTCTCTCTCTGCCTAGAAAATTGGCCGTATACTGTTGGTGAATTAAACTATGTTGGGAAGAGTGAGCAGAATAATAAAATGAAATTATTGAAATCCAGCTCGAAGGATACAAACTTTTAAAAATGTGATGTAGTCATTCTGTATATTCTACAACTTCCTTGTAGAATGAGTGTCCATAGAAATAGTATTGATTTTGGAAAATAGAAATTACTGTTTCCTCAGCTGTGCCATGCCATGCGAGGTGATATTCCTTAGAGCTAAAAGGTTGGTATCTCAGGCATGTGGACTCTTTACAGTCTATCTGATAGTACCGTTGATAAGCAAAATAAATAACTGACAATTAGGTACAAAATTCTAATTTTCAGAATTTCTCTTCATGTTTATCTTGAAAAAATCTGCACTGCTTATTGTAGGATGAGGGTTTTCTGGTTAATAGGAGGAAGGAGGGTGGCTGAAGAGCAAAAAAGGCCTTGCAGTATGAAGAGAGCTAAGAATCTTTGTAACTTTGTGAGTATATGGCACATTGACAGAGACTTCAAGGTCGACATAACCTGCCCCCACACTGGCAGCAGGCTTTATGAGGTTAATAAATACTTCAAAGTAATTATAGGCCAAATGGGATTTCATCTTGCCTATGTTTCCCCAGGAACTCAGGGGCGTTACCTGTAGGGAGGACTGTAGTATCCTCATTCCCTCGAAAAAGAAAAACAGTTGTGACAAATTGAATAAAAAAATCAAAGGACAAATGAAATAGGACTTGCCATTATAAGTCATAAAAAATAAAAAAGAAAGCGTCCTCAAACAATACTCAGTTCCTCAAGTTATAAATATATCTTTAATAAAACTCAAGTTAGTCTGCTTAAATATAAAATCACATAAAGATTTTAGCATAATATAATGTTTTTACCTTCATTCAATAAACAAGCAAAATCAATACTGTTAAATTCTGTATTAATGTTATAAACATTCATTATAGTTGAAAAAAATTGCACATCCTTGGAAAATATTTAAATATATGCATATTAGAGACTGCCAACTTAATCTCTGCATCACCAGACACAGGAAGACACAAAAGACTGAGAGAGAATGAAATGACTGATAGTGGAAAGAATCAGACGAGTGGCCCCATTGATTTATGCAAATATATGGCAGATGGCCAAAGTGACATTTAATATACTTAACAACTGGTGCTTAATAGCCTTAGGCTAAATTATTATAGACCATAAATCAACAAGAAAGTCTTGCAGGGTCTTCTTCCTGGGAGTGGATATGCTTTCCCTGTTAACCTCCAGGTTGACTTGGCAAGGCTGAAACTCACTTTGGTATATGGCACCCTGGTGTGGGGCTGACTGATTCACATAAGTTATTCTGGGATGCTGACTTCCCTTCTGGCTTCTTCAATTCAGCAACGCCTGGACTTTGGTCTCAATTTGTTCTAACCAAGGTTTGTAGACAGAGAACAAAAAAGGCCAGAAGATAAATCTACCAGGTGGAAGGAAGGCTCTGGGTCAAGTCAATGAAAAACACTGAAGGATTGTTGGGAGGGGGCTGGCTATACCACAGCAAATGGTTGCAACTGAAACCCGCTGTCAACTCAACCCCCAAATCAGGCATCCTGTTTGATACCCTTGCCTCCCTTATACAGGTCAGCTCAGCAATGCCAAGTAGCTTACTGCATAAAAACCCAGGATCACAGAGAATGGGTGTTCACATGCTAGACACCACAGTGAAGACAGAACCCCAAGGTTTTATCAATGCATCATTGCGTGTTTTGCAATGTCTGTGTGCTTTGTAAAGGGGTCTGTCAACCCCTCCTCCTAAAAGGTACAATTCATCAGGGACTGGGCCCCGATTCTGCTTGAAATTCCTCTACCTAATTTGCTCCATTCCACGCTGGAGCAAAAACTTTTTGGCTCTCTAGCATTTGACAGCATGAATTTTCAGGGCTTTCATAGGTTTCTCCCTTAGTTAAGAATCTCTATGAACACTAATGTAAGATCTATAAAACTATTCTGTTTTCAAATAGTTGTTCCTTAAATCTTTTCAACTTCATATGAAAATTCAAACAGAACAGCCAAAATGAAAGAAATAGTCTTTGCTTGATAACAGTGTTAGTAGCAATGTTTCAATTTTATACATGGAAAATTATCAAGTAGGGGTCTAATTTCAGTTTTTGATAGGTGTTTTTGTTTGTTTGTTTGTTTTTTGTTTTTTTGAGACAGTGTCTCACTCTGTTGCCCAGGCTACAGTGCAGTGGCATGATCTTGGCTCACTGCAGCCTCCACCTTCCAGGTTCAAGCAATTCTCCTGCCTCAGCCTCCTGAGTAGCTGGGACTACAGGCACACGCCACCATGCCCAGCTGATTTCTGTATTTATAGTAGAGAAGGGGTTTCATCATGTGGCCAGGGTGGTCTCAAACTCCTGTCCTCAGGCAATCTGCCTGTCATGGCTTCCCAAAGTGCTGGAATTATAGGTTTGAGCCACTGCACCTGACCAACAGGTGGCTCTTAATGGTAAAGCAGTTATGGCCCATTTAATAAGAATAGTAGCTAACTAGGTGAGCTTGCATGTTTGATTAACTATTATATTTTTTAATATAATCAGCAATGTGTAAAACAATAGATGTTCTTCATGTAAGAAACATTAATTCAATGCAATACTTCGTATTGAGGGTATTGTTTCTCAATTGAAAGCAGTATAATTTCAAGATTGCTGTTTTATTTTAATGTTTTCTCTGACAAGGACAAAACACATATAAGCAAGATTTAGTTTTTAGTAAATGTAGATAACATGTTAATTATATTTTGATTAATTATATTAAATTTGTGTAAGCTAACATTAATATTCCAATAGACTAAGTCAAAGAATAAAATCAACCTTGTTACTATGCTATTGACAATTAACTCTAGTATTTTGTTGGGTTATATTATAAATTAATATACAAAAGTGATTGTGAAGTATTTGATCAAACTACTGGTCACAATATAGTTACTACATTTTACAAATTTTATATATGCAGGAATTTACTTAAATCCTGAACTCTTTTAAAAGAATTTAAAAAACAAGTTTCGTCATTACTATAAAAAGGCATTTTTTTCCTTCTAAGTGGTAATTTTAAGTGTAAAATTCAACTATATTTTACATTTCTAATAGGCTATATTATTTTCCACATGTAAATAATGCCATAGACACCAGGTAAGTACAATACCTCTTTCCAATTATCATTTTTCACTGCATACATATTCAATTTAGTGTGCACATAACTGATTATAAATTTGTGACTACATCCTGGGGGTTATAAATTTCTTCCTAGGGTCAACACATGGCAGTGTCTCTCTGGAAGCAGGTAATGCTATAAACCTTCCCTCAGTGGTGGCTCTAACTCTCTCTTTCTCTCTCACATCTGTCTCTCTCCCCTTCTCCAACTCTCTCTGTCTCTCTCCCTTGCTAGTTTTGAAAATGTAGGTGGCATGGGTCCCAGAGCCGTAAGGAAATGAATTTTGCCAACAACGTGAGGGAGTTTGGAAGCAGATCCTTCCTCAGTTGAACCTCTGAAGAGAATCCAGCTCTGGGCAATCCCTTGAATGGAGACTTGATAGACCCTCCTCAGAATATCTATCTAGATCATATCTGGACCTGTGACATACAGTAACTGTGAGATAATAAGCATGTCTTGTTTTAAACCACCTAGTGTGTGATAATTTGTTACAAAGCTATGGATAACTAATACAAATAGAGCCACAAAAAGGTCACTCTGCTCCCATGGGACTGCTCTATGCAGCTATTATAAAATTTACCCACAGCTAGTGTAACCGGATATTCTTGAGGACAAGCTCTTTGCTTAGTAACGTGAGAGCGGAAATCCTCCACATTTCTAGAGTCCCCAATTGCCTTCAAGTCATCTGCTGTTGGTTACTCCATTAAAGTGGCAGCTCGTGATAAACATACAGATAACAAATCTGTTCTCACCTTTTTATTGCTCAAGATGATGACACAGTAGCGCACGTGCATGTTAAAGGGAAGAAAGCGGAGCTCTAGGCTTGAAGTTCCTTTCACTCCCAGGTGAACAGTATTCATGGAGCAGAAGAACTCTCTGATAAAAGTGGACTTAATTGCTAGCAAAACATAAACAGAGTTTGTTGACATATATTTTTATAAGTGCTGTTCTTTAGTGATTAAAGTTTTGGTATCAAAAAATGTTCAAAACATTAGCATGTAAGATTAGAAGATGATATTTGTTAATGAAAATACAGTAACCCTAGATCAACGTTGTTATTAAACAATGCTTAATTATGACCCTCTATAAAGATTCCTTAATACATAATTTCATTACAAAGTATTTCACTACTGTGTAAAATTAGTCAGGATATACGAAACAAAGTGGTCATCCAGGAATCTTCAAATTTTTGTGGACTATGCAACGTTTCACAGGGTACAATGGATAATTTAAACTGGAAACAAAGGATGGATTATCTATACCTTTATCTATCTATCATATAAGTATGGCACACTAACCTATTGTGCCATGGAGCTCTGTGTATCTATCTAGTAGCTTTAAAACCTGTCCACACATTATTTGATATTGCCTTAAATATGATGATGTAGTGGGCCAGGCTTAGTGACCTGATCCTAACAAATCGTATGCTAGAATGCAGCAAAAGTAAAGCAGTGTGATTTTTGACACCAGATCAAATAAAGTAACTCAATTCTGCCAATTCTTTCTTTTTTTGGCTCACCTCACTTTAGAACTTAAGGAGATCCCGTAAAGAAGCCTGGGCCACATGGAGAAGCCATGAGTAAGTGTTCAGGCCAAGAGCCCCAGAAGATGTCCCAAACAAAAGGCAGCATTAACAGCCAGACATGTGAGTGAAGAAGACTTTGAAAGGACTCAAGCCCCAGCCTCCATTTGACCATGAACTAGAGTCATGCAGCTAAGCCCAGTCACCCCAGATGTATGAGAGATAACCATCATTATTAATGGTTATTGTTTTATGCCAGTATATTTGGGGTGGTTTGTTCTACACCTCTAGATAACCAGAACATTCCTATGTCCATTTGTTCTACTGATCATTATACCCATCTTTTATAGACCTATAGTTATTTCATAACGTAATTTTATGAAAGAAAATGCTCCCCTTACAACTCTAAACTTGGTGATACCTGTCACCAAAATAAGTTTAAACAATTCAGAATAAGCCAAAAGAGACATAAAGGCCATATAGCTAAACACATTCTTTGTATATTGGAGGGAAGTAGACCGGCAGTGAAAGGAGAGATTTGTGCAGAGTTGTCCAAAGGGCCATCAAGGGAAAAGACTCAGGACCTATGCTTCAGCCTCAAATCAGCCAGCAATCCCCAGGGCTTACCACTCTGTCTGTCCTTGTAGCCATCCCTGTTGAATATTTCATTTCATATCATGCTTGGCACATAAAAGTCAGACATGAAAACAAATAAAAACTTTTATTTAGGTACTCACAGGTATGTAAGAGATTTGGGGAATCACAACAGCCCTGATCAGTGTCACTCCCACTGCTACTGATGTCATCACTGACACAAGAAAATAGGAAAACAACATCAACAACACAAACAAAACCCAAAAACAATTCTTCATATTAGCTAAATAATACAGAGCCTTGAAAGTTATGGTTAAGTACAAACGATATGAAAAGACCATAGATATATTTCAAATATTATTTGATGTTCACATTGTTTTAGAAATTAAAAAACATAAAAATACAAAAAGAAAACTAATAAACATCAATATTTCCACCACTCTTTTCAAAAAATTGATAAAATAATTATCTTTCACTTTAAAATACAGTACTGTAGAGAAGTGCAAATTTGATATTAATAAAAACACTAATCCAAAGACTTAAAACGTGAATTATCTCAATTTAGGATTAAATAGGTACTTTCTCCAAAAGTAGTTCTAGAAATTGCTTTCTTGAGAAAATTTCCTTCTTTATTATTTTCACATTTGCTTATTTCTTATAAAGGTATAAGAAGACCTGGGAATTTGATTAATCTCTGATTGCATTTCTAAAAACAAAGTAGTAGATCACAGCCTGAAGCAACTGCCTCCCTTGAAAGATTCCAGGTCTTCTAGAACCCATCAATTTCACGCATATCACTCTTCTTGTAGTATTCTTGGTTATTCTACTCAATAAGCTGTCAATTACTATTTGGGTTTAGAGATATTGGTTACCTGATTTTTTTTCTGAGAACACAAAACCCCATATTTGCTCACTTTGACATCTGCTTTTCCCTGAATTTGATGCTGTAAAATATTTTGACTCTTTACAACTAAAGTTATTCTAAAGTTATCCATTCCTTTTCACCATTTGATTTTGATGAGTAACACTGTACTGTCTTTTCTTTACACCACATTTGTAATGAAGTTCATTACCACTTCTTAACAGTTATTCTGTGGCTTAATTCTACTCACAGGTATTCTGGTTAGCACTGTAAATTATATCTTTTTTATAAAAAAGGTAATACCTTTTTAAAATAAGAACATTTATTATTTTACATAATTCGAGCATTTGATAAACATTTTAATGTTGCTATAGATACAATAAATGGATATTTTAGCATTTATAAGGGAGACTATACAGAATAGAAAGAATAACAAAGACTGCTTATTATTTCTCCGTATTTGGCTCCATTGCCATTTCTTTGATATTAGAGTTCTGGGTAGAAAGCCTGATTAAAATACATAGATAATTTCCAAACCTCATTTTGTTCAATACTTGTAATCTCTAGTCTAATCATTTTTATTACAGTGAGTAGAAAAGCAGACCAATTTGGGCTTCATATCTTTTTCCTTGTCTTTACCTATTTTCTTGGAAACAAGTAAGGAAAGTGCCTTTTGAAGAAATCAGAGTTGCCTCATCCCCAAAAAGAGACTCTCAAACCCAGAACATTTGAGTGACTGTTTAAGCTAAAGATAGACAGAACACATTGCAGACCTAGATATTTGTATTGACTTGCTTATGAATCCAATGGTTATCATGACTACAAAAGGCATCAGAAAATAATTTGATGACATAATTTGACTTCGAAAAATTCTATTTTACCTGATGAATGTCTGAGTCTAGAAAGCCAGTGATAAATCTAACATTTCTACAAAACTTTGGTGTCCCAAAGACAGAATGGAAAAGAACTTAATTTATTTACCTTTTTGTTAATCTTTGCACCTCAGTCCACACTACCACTTTCTAAATGCTCACAAACTATTGTTGAAGTAAAAGAAGAGTAAGTCCTTAATCATAGGGAAAAATAGAATCAAAAGAGGCTAAAATTATATTAAAAACAAAATACTGTAGATCAACCAGTGAAATATTTCCTGTTAACCCAGTAGTGGTCCAGAGACAGGGACTGGAAACTACTTTTAGGTGTGAAGGAGTAATATTTCTTTTTCCTCTGCAGTAGTGGTATGCATCTCTTTTCAAGCTAAAATGATGAAAATGGCATTGGATTTATTCGCTTAAGGGTATGACTAAATCAGCCCAAAAAGTGATTTCCTATTCAAACCTCTACCAAAAGGGTTAGGAAGATGTTTATCATAAGCCTTCATGAAGTTAATTCAGGGCAGGCATTCAAGGCTCTATCTCAACCAAATAGCAAAATGTCTGGTTCAAGTCTAGTTTTGATGCATCATGCCCTTTGAATGCCACATGCATCATGAAAACTAGAAAGCATTAAGTTTTAGATTCATTTTATCTTGACATATATATATATAGGTATTTCTCAAGAAAAGGCCCAGTGGATACCTAGAGGCTAGTAAAAATGAAATATTCACTGTTTTTTGTATCACCGTGACCCCTGAGCAGTTGAGAAGTGTCTAAAGCAAGGAGTCCTAAGATAGAAGGGCAGAGTTGATCTACAAATTTTAATGGGGAAAAAATTTCAGCTTGACTTCCACTAACTTAACAACAATTTAAATCAAACCACAGTAGTATTAAGCATATCTATGATTTGCTCACCAAATAATCACAGATATGCTTATATCACATCTCAGTTCATATCTTAAGATATTATTTATGTTCATCACTGCTTTTAAAGTATAGTAGGCATTAACTTCACCATTATGTCTGTTAATAAAGAAGTATATATTTTATTAGATTACGCTTTTAAAATATTTCAATAATCTATTGTAATATTCATTTCCTTTGTGCCATGGACTGCATGGTGCCCCTCACTCCTAAATTTATATATTTAAATCCTAACCACCAATGTGACTGTATTTGGAAATGAGAAATATAAGGGGGTAATTAAGCTTTACTGAGATCACAAGGGTAGGGCCTTGATCCAATAGAATTAGTGTTATAAGTAGAGATACATGAGAGCTCTCTCTCTTTACCCATTCTCACATGTAGAAGAGGTCATGTGAGCACATAATAAGATGGCAGCCATCTACAAGCCACCAGAAGAGGACACAGAATAAAATCTATCTTGTAGCACCTTGATAATGGACTTCCCAGCCTCCAAAACCATGAGAAATAAATTTGTGTTGTTTAAACCATCCAGTTCATAGTATTTTGTTATGGCAGCCCATGCAGACTAAGATAGCCTTAATCCTTACATCTTATGTGTTTAGAGAAAACACTATTCTTCAAAGTGCAATTGCCTTCATGAGAACCAAAGAGCCTGATAACATTTTTAAAAGTTAAGAAATCCTAATCTAGAATAGGATCATGAAAGATAACTACCATACTTGGCCTTCAATTCACTCTGCTTTCTTTAGAGACTAGCTACTATAGACTGCATGTGCTTCCCCCACCCTGATCCCCTCAATTCATTTATTGAAATCTTAATCCCCAGTTTCATGGTATTAAGAGGTTGGGTCTTTGAGAGGTGAAGACTTCTCAAAGATCAGAAAAGTGGAGTCTTCATGGATGAGATAAGTGCCCTTATAAAAAAGAATCCAGAAAGCTCCCTCACCCCTTCTGCCATGTGAGGATGCAGCAAGAAGACTGTCATCTATGAACCAGGAATGTGGCCCTTACCAGACACCGAATCTGCCAGTACCTTTATATTGGACTCTCCAGCCTCCAGAACTGTGCAAAATAAATATTTGTTGTTTAAGCCCCTCAATCTATAGTATTTCGCTACAGTACCCTAATAGACTAAGACACTTGCCTAATTCTAATTGTTCCTAATTATTCAGTATAGTAAAAAGAAATGTTTTAAAATCATGAGTCTCCAGAATCCAGCTTTTTTTTTTTTTTTTGAGACAGAGTTTTGCTCTTGTTGCCCAGGCTGGAGTGCAATGGTACGACCGTGGCTCACTGCAACCTCCGCCTCCCAGGTTCAAGCAATTCTCCTGCCTCAGCCTCCCAAGTAGCTGGGATTACAGGCATGAGCCACCACGCTTGGCTAATTTTGTATTTTTAGTAGAGAGAGGGTTTCACCATGTTGGTCAGGCTGTTCTCGAACTCCCAACCTCAGGTAATCTGCCCACCCAGGCCTCCCAAAGTGCTGGGATTACAGGTGTGAGCCACTGCACCCGGTCTTTTGTTTTGTTTTGTTTCAAACAAGAATCAAGATCCAGAAAATTATCTCTATCAGGGCCTTCTTTCATTTTTGGTTGCAATTCTGAGCCAAGCTCTTCTGAGACACAGAGATTAATGATGAAGCCCCTAAGCTTATGGAGCATATAGTCTACAACAAAACATAGGTTTGTGAGAACTACTTTCAAAGCAGAATGATAAACACTTTATTACCTTTTCAACATTAATTCCTATGCTCCTATATTGACCTTGCAGTTTATATGTCTTTTATTTCCCCTTGCATGCGCCTACCCACTGCTTCTGGAATTCCCTCCACCCATGTTCCTATGCTCATAGGAAAGTTCTCCTCCTTCTCTAGATTCTGGCCATGAAAATCTTACTCATATTTCAGATCACGATTTGTTTATAATAAGAGAAAACACCAAAATACTTCTTTTAAAATGTCTTCTCTTCCATGAAATTCTCCATAATATCTAGATAGCAATATTCTTAAGCAATCAGATCATAGAATATTTTTTTCATCTAATAATAACAAATACTTTCTTCCCTGTAAAACTTCCTCCACTGGCAGGGATTTTTGTTTTCTGCTTGGTGACTGGTTCCTCGAGGGCCAGACATGTGACTTATTTATCTTTATGCTTTTCCAGTGCCTGAGTTGTCACTTAATAAAAATTTGTTGAATGATTAAATAACTCAATACTGCTGGAAAAAAAAACACAGCAGGTCTTATAACCATTAGAAATAATTGACAAAGTACTCATTTCTGAGCCCAGCTGTTCCATTCATTAATTTCAAGGTTTGGCTAAAATCAGTTGCCTACACTGATACTTTCCTGAAAATTCCTTTGGGTTTCATTAGAATAAGAACTTACTAAATGCTCTCATTATGCTCATGGATCATGTCCCCACAAAGTAAAATGCGTGATGAACATAAAGTTTTATCATTCATGTGGTTCCAAATGGGTTATTTTATAATATATGTATCTGGTTGCTTACAAAGAGCAGCTCATGGAGGCTTTTTAAATAGAAGAGTCTATAATTATTTTAAAGCCAGTTTAACAATGCTTACTATTTCATACTTTACTACTCACTTAAGAAGACAAAATGTATTATTTGGAGAGATATTAGCTGATGTGAACCTGAGGAGGAGTATCGGTTAGTAATACAGGCTAGGTCATGCTGCAATAACATACAACCTCATATATCAATGGATTAGCACAATAGTTTATTTCTTGCTAATGCTACATGTCTATCAAGGTGGAGGGTACACTCAGGGATCCTTGGTGAAGGAGGCTCCTTTCTTCTTTATTTTTACCTTTTTGAAATAGGGTCTCACTCTGTCACCTAGGCTGGAGTGCAGTGGCGCAATCTCATCTCACTGCAACCTCTGCCACTCAGGCATAAATGATTCTCATGCCTCAGCCTACCAAGTAGCTGGGATGACAGGCACCCGCCACTATGTTCAGCTAATTTTTGTATTTTTAGTAGAGACAGGGTTTCACCATGTTGCCCAGGCTGGTCTTGAACTCCTGAGCTCAAGTGATCCGTCCACCTCGGCCTCCCAAAGTGCTGGGATTACAGGCGTGAGCCACATGCCTGACCAGGAGGCTCCTTTCTATATGTGTTTCAATAATAGTTATGGCAAGAGAAGGGAACATGAAAAATTTCTCACAGGTTCTTAAAGCTACCAATTGGAAATAACATACAGCACTTCTCCTCACATATCACTGGCCAAATAGGCTATATGTTGACACATAAATTCCACATTGGTGGAGAAGTGCGATATTACCATGTGCCTAAGTAGAGGAAAACAGGAACATTTGAGAAAACCTCTTTTAAAAATTCAGTTCATTCATGGAGTTTTTTAAAAACATTTTCTTGCTTTACTTGCTACCATGCTGATTAAACATAGAGATTAGACTAAGATTTTATTGAGACCATATATCATAGAGGTACTACTGTGGACTTTCATTCTGGTCATGATTTAAAATACATGTTATTAAATTTTAGTTTGTATATGGAAATCTCTTGAAGACAAACAATAAAAAGCTTTTAAAAGTAATGTGTAACATTACTAAGTATTATTTTATTAGGACATATTTAAAGATAGAAATGCCTCATTATGCCAAAGAAGCCAGAGGGATGAAATATTAGATTATTTTGTGCTACTTGGGGATAAAAATCTTTGTGTCCCTTCATGGTGGAGACTTGGTTAACTACCCCAATAATCATTTTCCTTTTTTCCTCACTGACAAAAACCTAATTTTATTTAGATGTGTATGGAGAAAGGAGGTTTCCCAGTCTTTCTTCCAGCCAGGTTTGGTCATTTAATTAAAATCTGGCCAATGAGCTACAAACAGAAGTGCTGTGTGGTATTTCTGGCAAACTTCCCTAATAGAAAAAGGGCACACTTTTATCCTTGTGCATCTTCCTTTCCATTGCCTAAGAAGTGGATTTGATTGTCGGAGCTCTGGGTAGTTTAGCTGATCCCTCAGAAACGGAATACAGACTTTCGTGCTACATGATCTAGAGTCTGAAGGTGTTACACAGGATGCAGGCAGAATTCCAGATGAAGGAGCCATCGTAACTTCTTCTCTTTAGAATTGTCAGGAAAAGCAACCTTTTGTGGGAACTTAAGACTACTTTATCTCAATTCCACATACGGATTTGGGCCTCAGCCATCATCTCATGCCAGTCCCTAAATGATAAACCAAGAGCCTGCACTAATTGACAAGCCCTCTTCCTTGAGAAACTTCGTGGCTTTTGCCTTTATAAGAATTGCTCTTGCCTTTGATTTAGGAGACAGTCTTCACAGGGGTACACGTGAGTAAATCCTCAGTATTTTAAATGTATGACTCTGAGTTATCCTTGGAGAGTTAATCTGCATGAGCCTGACTGCTCTATTTGGGATCAATGTTCTCTCTGACCCAACACTCAATGTCTCAGCATCTTTAAGTTTTTATTGGCTGTTGTTGTTTTGTTTTGTTTTACATCACAGAAAGGCTTGAGAGAAGAACTAAGGAAGTGTAGCATTATAAATAAAATGTATGACACTAATGAGAAAGAATGATCAATAATGCTTGGGACCATGACAGACACACTTCTTAAGCTATATTTCATGCTGAATTGGTAATTACTTGGGATGAGTACTTCCAAGGTTTCCTTTCCTAGAAAAATTAAATCATAAATGCTTTTATAATTGTTTGTTCTATTTTCTTTTTGATTTGGGGAGCATACCACAGAAAAGAAAACCTTACTTGTAGCTTTAGATTCCATGGCTTCAATAATCCCAGAACACTGGATCTAATCAAACTCATTCCAGAGTATTATATTAAAAAAGTGATAAATTTGAGATACAGAAATCATATTTTGTATTCCAAATCCTGAAAGTACACTCAATTTTTCTCTTCATTACACTGACTCAATTTTGTGTTATTTATACTCACAGATACCTACAGTGTCACTTCAAGATCTGACTCTAATTTACCATATGATACTATAAATTTTATACAGTTAATATGAAGAAGTTATTTCAAGTCCATTCAGGCAAAATCTACAATCACAAAGCAGCCACTTAATCAAGAAGAATCAAGGGGCTGAAAAGATAAAAATCTAGAGAGAACTGTTTACAGAAGTGTTTTTAGCAATACTTCAGTAAAACTTGAATTTCATATCTACAAAGAAATTAACATAAAATACCTACAATCCTCTTATTCTTTTGGTATCTTTAACGCTACCTTATAGTTCAATACATCAATTCATATTTTATTGTTCACTAAAGCAAAATATGAAAGTAAGACTTCAAAAGCCCTAGGTAAGCATTACATTGGCATTTAATAAAACAAATTCAGTGAGACAAAAATGGTCTCTTCTTTAAAAACTTTTCTCACAGAATAACCATTGAAGGAATCAAACATCTCATAATAGTTGCAGCCCATATAATCTCCCAAAAGTGTTAAGTTAAACACAAATCATTTTTGAAAAAAAAAAAAAAAAGACCTGTACTCATTTTAATCTTAGCAAGATCTGCACAAGCACTTTAATGGTTTCTGATGACACTGGGAATTCCTGTCATTTAAATTGTCAAATTCTTGCCTCTTGATATATTTTTGGATCTAAAAGGATGATATTGATGCTGTCAAGCACTATACAAAGACAAACAAGGGTGTTAAACTAAAAACATAGTAGTAATGATCAACATAGGCATGCATTTCATTAATAGACATCTACATTATTTTCCCTCTACCTAACTGTCTTCAACGTGATAACATTGTTCTTAAGTGTACTTAAATTTATATAGTGATTCTATAGTGTAAAACAGAGGAACAACATAAAACAATCAATTTTTTAAAAATCCTGTTTCTTTATTCAGCAAATGTCTTTATAAACTAAATATAGCCCTCATAAAGTAGGTAGAATAAGTTTAAACACTGTCAATCCTCATTATCCATGAATTCCATATTTCCAAATCCACCTATTTCCTAAAATGTATTTGTAACCCCAAAATCTATACTTGTAGTGCTTTCATGGTGTTAAAGGACATGCACAGAGTGGTGAAAAGTTCTTGTCACTGGTTGCACCAATTCGCAGCTGAGGTCAAACAAGGTGACAAGGGGCCTTCTTATTTCAATCCTTATACAAGTATAGAGATGAGAAGAGGTAGAGACAACAGTGGGCAGTGCAGAGTAATGCAAGACACTCAGGCCTAGTGGACAGGGTTTGAATACCTTCTCTGATGCCTTTTATTGGGGCAGTGTCAGGAAAGTCATCTGACACTTCTGAACCTTGTTTTCATTTTGTAAAAAAAAAGAAAATAGAATCTTCCATGATGGGTTATTTTTAGAATTTACTATTATAATCTGTATGATTATATGTGTTTCTTCTTGGAATAATGGTTCAGTATTCACAAATATAGCATGTAGCAATTTCATAGAACATAACTACCACAAATCATGAAAATCTACTATATTTAATCAAGTTCATATTTATTCAATTTTTATGCACATGAATCTAGTAATATATGAGTGTGAATTAGGTAAATAAAACATTTTGAATAAATGAAAACTATTGTGTAATTATATAACTAGTTTCCTTCACCACTTATTTCTCAAAACTTTTTCTCAGATACTTATGAGTACAAAATATAGACACTTACTCATGTTTTGGGTATTGCCTGGATTCAGTTAACTTTGATGGCGAAGAGACAAATGTTGAGGATTCCACCAAAATAACACTGGAATAAATGAAGAAATAATTATTTTTAATTTATTGCAACAAAATTCAGATATGTGATAAATTTTTCCCATCATTCATAAAATATCCTTAGAATCAGAATAAACTACAGTTTAAAAAATCCATGTGCTTTCATTCTGCAACTCAGAAGATATATGTTAGAAAGAAGGGAAAGATCAGGAATGGAAATATGTGAAACATAGTATCTTTTTATATGGAATGGCAGCACTGAATTCTTGTAGCAAGGACATTTAGAAGATAAGTGACTGGTCAAATTATATTCCAGAAACAAAGAGGAAATATCACACTGGTCTTACACATCACCAGAGCTGTACACGTTTCATAATTTCTTTTTTTTGTTTGTTTTTGAGACGGAGTCTCACTCTGTCACCCAGGCTGGAGTGCAGTGGCCAGATCTCCGCTCACTGCAAGCTCCGCTGCCTTCCGGGTTCACGCCATTCTCCTGCCTCAGCCTCCCTAGAAGCTGGGACTACAGGCGCCTGCCACCAAGCCCGACTAATTTTTTTGTATTTTTAGTAGAGACGGGGGTTTCACCGTGTTCGCCAGGATGGTCTCGATCTCCTGAACTCATGATCCGCCCGCCTTGGCCTCCCAAAGTGCTGGGATTACAGGCGTGAGCCACTGCGCCCAGCCACGTTTCATAATTTCTAAACCTATTTTGATGAAAGAAAAATGTTTCTTTCAGGAGTGGACATGAGATGTGGGTAGCTAGTCAGTCAGTACATTAATAATTATGCCATCTTCTGAAATTACACAGCAACGTAAAGTCTTCCTATACGACAATGCTCATATATTCAAGAAACAGTTATAGAGACATTTGTTTCTTACTTGTAGAACATGAGGTTCTGGAAACACAAAAATTTTTGCCCTAGGCTGCTCACATCATAGGGTAAGAATAGTATGTAAATGATGCTCTAGCAGTAAATTAAAGATGTCATGGAAATTCATGTCGTGAATGGCTAATTCTACGTTCAGAAGTGAACAGATTGTGTCAGATACTGTTAAGAATAAAATATCTAAACTTGATTTATCAAAAGAAACCCCTTTTATTATATAACAGTTATTGAGATCCCCAAATCCTAGCTTTTTGAGAAAAACTAGGCTAGCAATAAATAAATCAAAAGTTTTAGTCGATAATACACACACACACAAACACATACATGTCTGCACGTGTATATAAACTAAAATGCAACACTTTCCTATATCCTAAAACTTATTATTTTTCTTATTCTATTTTTTCTTTAGTCAAACTTTTATTTTTTATTTTATTATTTTAAAAATGTTCAACTTTTATTTTATATTCAGAGTTCATGTGCAGGGTTGGCATATTGCATGATGCTGAGGTTTGGCATATAATTGATTTCATTACCCAGATAGTGAGCGCAGTACCCAATAGGTATTATTGTAGTCCTTGCCTCCTCCATCTCTCTTCCCTCTAGTAGTTGCCAGTGTCTACTGTTCCCCTCTCTATGTCCATGTGTACCCAATGTTTGGCTCCCACTTATAAATGAGGACATGAGGTAATTGGTTTTCAGTTTCTGCACCAATTCTCTTAGGATGATGGCCTCTAGTTGCTTTCATGTTGCTGCAAAGAACATGATCTCCTTCATTTTTATGGCTGCAGAGTATTCCATGGTGCATATGTACCACGTTTTCTTTATCCAATCCACCATTGATGGGCACCTAGGTTGATTCCATGTCTTTCCTACTGTGAATAGTGCTGCAATGAACATATGAGTGCATGCGTATTTCTGGTAGAATGATTTGTTGATCTTTGGGTATATATCCACTATTGGGATTGCTGGATCAAATGGTAACTCTATTTTAAGTTCTTTGAGAAATCTCCAAACTGCTTTCCACAGTGGTTGAACTAATGCCAACATCAGATTCTGTCCTATTGTTTTAAATTGATATTTCTGATGCTTTCATATAAGAATTATAAAGAATTATGTGAATATTAAATACTAAAAATGTTCAAACAGATGAAATTAAATGTAGTAAAATGTAAATTGTTAACTTTGTGAAACATCTGTCTGACTACCAGATTCACCTATATTATTACTAAGATACAATAAGGCAAATATATAAAGAAGAATTCCTCTCCAGAGAGTAATGTAAATTTAAAGTCAGCTACTAAATTCTAAATTCTCATCTAAATTTCATAAAATTATGAGGCAGAAGAATATTCCAACATTTATTTATATTTCTATAAATCCAAGGTAACTAATTGGAGAAATTTATTTTGGTGATAACCTGTTCTGGCTAAAAAGTAGTCACAAGGATCATTGAATTTGACACACAAATAAAATGACTAGCCCAACATAATAAATATCATATTTTTATACACAGTGCATATACCATTTTGAGTTAAAATAGCAATCTATATGTGTCTGAATCATCCCTGCTTAAATACAAAGAACATGTTTTCTTAAAATATATATAAATATTAACTGCAAAAACACAATATGAACTACCTGTTAAATGAAAAAAGAATAATCCTACTTCATAACTGCAGTTTCTAAATCAGCAGCTCTCACACTTCAATCTGCATAATAATTACTTAAATTTTGTTCAAAATGCAGATTTCCAAAGTTCTACCTATATGAATTCTAAGCAGGTCTGGAATGGGTTCCAGAAATCTTTATTTAAAACAAGTTCTTAAGATGCTTTTAATATAGTTCACTCATTTATTATAATTATAATTATTATTATTATTATTATTTTTTGAGATGGAGTCTCACTCTGTCACCCAGGCTGGAGTGTAATGGCATGATCTTGGCTCACTGCAACCTCAGTCTCCCGAGTTCAAGCAATTCTTCCACCTCAGCCTCCCGAGTAACTGGGATTACAGGCGCATTCCACCATGCCCAGCTAATTTTTTTGAATTTTTGTAGAGACTGGGTTTCACCATGTTGGCC
Organism: Rhinopithecus roxellana; assembly: GCF_007565055.1. Taxonomy (NCBI): domain Eukaryota; kingdom Metazoa; phylum Chordata; class Mammalia; order Primates; family Cercopithecidae; genus Rhinopithecus; species Rhinopithecus roxellana. The sequence continues at coordinate 61,711,028 of NC_044555.1, read as the reverse complement.
GGGCTGGTCTTGAACTCCTGACCTCGTGATCCATCTGCCTTGGCCTCCCAAAGTGCTGGGATTACACGCATGAGCCACCACGCCTGGCCTCACCCATTTATTAAACTTTGAAACCTGCTGACCTAGAACAACATGATTCTAATATTAATGTAAAAACAAATCTTCTGGAGATGTTATTAAATGCAAATTCTGACTCAATTGGATTGAAGTGGGCCTGAAATTTTGTCTTTCTAGCAAGCTCCCAGGTGATGTTGGTGCTACTGATCCAAGGATAACACTTTGAGAAGCAAGAGCCTAAGCTAAAACATAAAATATTTTTCAAATTATAAAACTAGACAACCAATGAAAGAAAGGCAGAGAATTACAACATTAGAACCACCATACATTTATCCCTCTATATAAGCAACAAAAAACACTGGTAAGAGTTGTGAAAATTAACTTTTTCAGAACACTGGTAAATACAGAAAGGCATGCAACAATCTCAGGAGTAGTGTTTATCCAAGATAAACTGCCAAACTTTGGCAAGAACAGTGGAGTTTGTTGCATTGTAACTTGTGTGTTGTAACTCCCATCCTCCTTTTGACAGCTCTGCAGCAGGCTTGCACCCAAGGAAGTTGTAAAAATCTGTAGCTTACAACATGAAGGAGGGAAAGACTGACATTGGACTTCTTCAAAAAAGTCTTATTCCTGAGCATTGTTATTATCTAACCTGTCTTGCTGCTTCCTGGAAAATTTCAAGCCTTAATTTGTAACGTATTTGTTTTTATTTCACCTGACTTAAGGGAGAACACCTATCACACCAGGATGTTTGCTGAAATAAATCCACAGCAATTATGTGTGAGATTGCTACAGAAGTTGGGTCAAACAAAAGCCTGATGAAACATGAGAAGAACATATGGGGGAAAATATGTCCATGTATTGGATTAAACTAACTTGCCTGATCCCCAAAATATGTCAAAGATCCTGCATATGGGATACAATGATGTGTCACCGAACAGACAATATCAATTAGAGATACAGAAATGATACAAAAGAACCAATTAGAAATTCTAGAATTGAAAAATAACATCCCTGAAACTAAAAATTACTAGAGAGGCTCAACAGCAGGTTTGGTACGGCAAAAGAAAAAAAAAAAAGCAGTGCATTTAAAATATGTCAATTGATATTATTTATTTTGAGGAACAGGAAGAAAAAATAATAAAGAAAAATTAAGAGATCCAGATGCCTGTGGGACACCAACATAAGTCTAATGGGAATTTTCAAAAGACAAGAGAGAGAGAGAAAGAGGAAAAAAACATTTTAAAAATAAAGAATGAATACTTCTAAAATTTGATGAAAAGCATTAATTTACACATCTAAGAAGCACAAAGAACACTTTGTAGGATAAACTCAAGGCAATCCAAATATAGATAATAATAATTAAACAGTTGAAAGGCTAAGATACAGACAATCTTGTAAGTAGCAATACAAAATTGACTCAGTGCCTACAGTGGCTCCTTAATATGATTAACAGCTAACTTTCCATCTGAAATGCTGGAAGACAGAAGACAATAGGATTATGTATTCAGTACACTGCAAGAAATAGAGTTGATGAAGTACAATGTATAAAGAAAAAACTCTCCTTCAAAAAAATAATAAAAAAAAAAACAAAAGAAGAAAACAAAAAAACTGTCCTTCAAAAATGAAGGAGAAAAGATATTCCAAAGTAAACAAAACCTGAAACAATTCATTACTAGCAGAACTGTGGCACAACAAATATTTCAGCTGAGATAAAAGGACACAAGAAATTAATCAAAACCACATGAGGTAATAAAAGGCATGAAGAAAGGTGACTACAATGGTAAATAAATATTTAAAAACAAGCTATAAATTTTCATTTCAACTCTTCATATTTGCCTTTCTCATTTAAAATAAACTAGAGTAGGACAATAAATATAAAACTGCTTTATGGGCTTATAATGCATTAAGATGAAATAGGTATAATAACACTAGGGAAAGGCTAGGAAAAAGAGATACATTGCAGATACAAAGTTTCTGAATTATATTGAAATTCAGTTAGTATTAATCTGAGTTAGAGTGTTTTATATTAGATGCTGATTGTAATCCTCAGGGTAACTATTAAGAAAACAATTAGAAAATCATAAACTAAAATAAACTAAAAGGAAATAAAATGGCATACAAAATAACTGTTAAAAAACTCAGGCAGTAACAGATAAACAGATGAACAAAGGCATTAGTGATATATAAAGGAAATATAAAAGTGACAGACATAAATTCTACTAGATTACAGATTGAGTTATATGTAACAGACTAAACACTTCAATCAAATAGGAAAGACTGACAAGATGGATAAAAGAAAAGAGACAAACATTGGGTTCAAAAACACAAACCAATTGGGATTAAAAAGATTTAAAAAGGAATACCATGAAAATAGTAATAAAAAAGGAGCTGGAGTGGCTATCTTAATAACAGATAAAATAATATTTAAGACAAACATTAAGTCTGACACCACGAGAGATCCTTGGACTCTCACCCCAAGAAAATGAGTAAAAACAAAACAAACAAACAAAGAAACCCCCCCCCCCAAAAAAAAAACACTTTGAAATTCTCTGGAGATGGTTCAAAGGGCATACAACAAATTAAGAAAAATCTTTAAACAAAATCAACTAAAATATAATAAGAAAACCAGTACTCTGTAGAATTTGAACCAAGAACTCTATCTCCTTCTTCCTTTCAAGCTCAACAAAAAAGAAACTTTGTTTCAGACTGTTTTTGCCAAGAACATAGGGCTCTTCCTTCCCCTGGCTCCCATTTGGAGGCCTATGTTTCTGGGAGGCATGGGACATCAATATTTTCACCTCAGTACATGTTGCTGAGGCTAGGTTCTGGGTAAGTGCAGTTGAGAGACAGTGAGAAGCTCCTTTCTTCTACCCAGCATCCAGTCATGGACCGAAGCTCTCACATGAGTGTGGCACTGCTGAAAATACTGAAACGCCAATGGCCCTTTCCCAGTTTGTAAGGTGGTAGCTCCATACTGAGAGAAGCAAGTCAAAAAATCCAGAGGCTATTTTGCCCCCTTGCCCACCTAGCACTCAGCTCTGAAAATGGAGGGTTTGTTGAAGAAAAAGTGCACCATTGTCCCCATCTCCAGCTCTAGAGTCATGGATCAGATATTTTCCCTGAGGAGAGAAGCAGGCTTTAAAATGAATAGCTCCTAATCGCTTCCCAAAGTACTGATTTCATTTTCAATAATGTGTGAAGAAATTCAAGTGAAAGTGTGCTCTCAGAAACATTGCCAGTTGTGGTGAAATACAACTGGATGGAGACTGGTAGATCAACAAAGATACAAGCTAAACTATAGGCCTGATAGTTTGCTGGAGAGAGCTGGAGAAGGAGACTGCTAGAAGTCCTCCTGGAGTCAGAAAAAATCTCAAACAATGATTTATAGAACTGTTTTCTCAAAGAGGTCTGAAGTTGACTGAATTAGCTTGAAGAGTAATTTATCCAACCCTGTTGTGGGAAGTCACGGACCCTGAATGGAGGGACCGGCTGAAGCCATGGCAGAAGAACATAAATTGTGAAGATTTCATGGACATTTATTAGTTCCCCAAATTAATACTTTTATCATTTCTTATGCCTGTCTTTACTGCAATCTCTGAACATAAATTGTGAAGATTTCATGGACATTTATCACTTCCCCAATCAATACTCTTGTGATTTCCTATGCCTGTCTTTAATCTCTTAATCCCATCATCATTGTAAGCTGCAGATGTATGTTGCCTCAGGACCCTGTGATGATTGCATTAACTGCACAAATTGTTTAAACAATATGAAATCTGGGCACCTTGAAAAAAGAACAGGATAACAGTGATATTCAGGGAACAAGGGAGATAATCATTAGGTTTGGCTGCCTGAGAGCTCAGCAGAACAGAGCCATATTTCTCTTCTTTCAAAAGCAAATAGGAGAAACATAGCTGAATTCTTTTTCTCAGCAAGGGACAGCCCTGAGAAAGAGAATGCATTACTAGGGGTAGGTCTCTGAAACGGCTGCTCTGGGAATGTCTGTTTTATGGTTGTAGATAAGGGATGAAATAAGCCCAGTCTCCTGTAGTGCTCCCATGCTTATTAGGATGAGGAAATTCCCACCTAATAAATTTTGGTCAGACCACTTGTCTACTCTCAAACCCTGTCTCCTGATAAGATGTTATCAATGAAAATGCGTGTCCACAACTTCATTAGCATTTTTAGTTTTGCCCTGGTCCTATGATCTCACCCTGCCTCCATTTGTCTTGTGATATTTTATTACCTTGTGAAGCATGTGATCTCTGTGACCCATACCCTATTCGTACACTCCCTCCCCTTTTGAAAATCACTAATAAAAACTTGCTGGTTTTGCGGCTTGGGGGGCATCATGGAACCTGTCGACATGTGATGTCTCCCCCGGACACTCAGCTTTAAAATTTCTTGCTTTTGTACTCTTTCCCTTTATTTCTCAGACTGGCTGACACTTAGGGAAAATAGAAAAGGACCCATGTTGAAACAATGGGGGCAGGTTCCCCCGATACATCCCCACTCCATGCAGGGAATTTAACAGAAGGGTGTGGTCAGGAAAACACACAGAGAGCCCTGCCAAAACCACTGTAATCCCAGGGTAATTGTGGGCATACCAAAGACTGTGGCCTTTGACAAGCAACATCAGAGCCTTAACACTATGTGTGTGTAGTTTTGGGCAGGGGAAGATAGACATTACCAAAATAACCCAGCCAGTCAGTAAAAAAATTAGAAGTGCAAATAGCATTAGCAAACCTGGGGCAGACAGAACCCGTATCTAGAATTGGCATAATATATTGTCTACAATGTCTACCCTATTTCATAAACATTATGAAACACATGAAAAAAAAGAAGAAGAAGAAAAGTAACAGAGAGTAGAAACTGCCTGTTAGAGTAACTCAGGTATCAGATTGAGCAGAAATCAAATTTAAAATAGCCATTATAAATATCTTCAAAGAACTAAAGGACAGCATAATTAAAGAAGTAAAGGAAAGCATGATGACAATGTGGCATCGAATAGAGAATATCAACAAATAAACTGAAATTATTAAAAAAAGAAACAAATGGAAATTTTGGAGATGGAAGCTACAATAAGAGAGAGAAAAATTCACTCAGGGGCTTAATAGTAGATTTGAACTGGGGGAAGAAAGAACTAACAAACTTGAAGATTGGTAGACATTACACATTCTGAAGAACAGAGAAAGAAATGAAAAAAAAAAAGTAAATAGAATCTGACATATGTATGGTAGGCACACCATTAAGTACAACATGTGGGCAATGAAATTACCCACAAAAAAAAAGGAGAGAGGAAAAATAGGAGAAAAAATGTTCAAAACATGAAGTGGGTGAGATGAAAGCTGGATCGGGTCACAGAAATTATTCTATATGGTAGCACCAATCCATGCAAACAAATGAAGAGAAATGGAAATACTAAATAGGAAGGTTAAAATATAAAAATTATAGATATATACTTGCTCTTTGTTATGGGCTGAATTTTGTCCCCTCAAACTTCATATTTTGAAGACCTAACCCTGGTATCTCCGAATGTGACTGTATTTGGAGAAAGAGCCTTTAAACAGATAATTAAGTTAAGACCCTCAGGGTGGGTCCTAATCCAATCTGAATTATGTCCTTGTAAGAAGAAGGAAATTTGAAAACACAAAGATACATCAGGGATATACATTCACAGAGAAAAGACCACATGAGAAGACAACTATTTGTAAGCCAAGAAGAAAAGTTTCAGAAGAAAGTAAAAATGACGGCATTTTAATCTTGGACTTCTAACTGCCAGAACTCTGAGAACATAAATTTCTGTAATTTGTTCCATCTGATCTGTGGTGTTTTGTTATGGAAACCCTACCAAACCAATACACTTTCTCCCAGCTTTCTCAAAGTCATACAAATTATATAAAATAACAATTATAGCAATATATTGTTGGGTGTGTAATATTGATGTAATATGTATGACAGTAACACCAGGAAAAGAAGAGAAAGGGAATAGAGCTATATAAGAGTAACACTTTGTGAATCTTACTGGAATTAAGCTAGTATATATCTGAAGTTGATTATGATAAGTAAAAATGTCTATGGTAAACTCCAGTGCAATCATTAAGAAAACAAACTCAAAAATATATTGAAAAAGCCATTAGAAATTAAAATCCTGCATTGAAAAATATACACTATTATTAAAAAAAAGAAGTCATGGACTAATAGAGAAACAAACAAAAAGACATAGAATATAGCAAACTAAATGGAAATTGGCAAAAGTAAAACCAACTGTGTCAATAATAACAAATTTGTGAATTGATTAAATGATGCAATCAAAAGCAGTGATTAATTTAATATATACATACAATACAATATTATTCTGACTAAAAAAAAGAGGAAGTCTTGCATCTGTAACAACGTGGATGAACCTGGAGGACATTATGCTAAGTGAAATAAGTCAGTCACAGAATTACAAATATGCATAATTCCATTGATACGAAGTGTTTATACTAGTCAAACTCATAGAAGCGAAGAAGGCCATCGTGACTGACAGTAGCTATGGGTTTAGGGAAATGGAGAGTTGTTGTTCAATGGGTATAAAGTTTCAACTGTAATATTAGATGAATAAGTTCTAGACATCGACTATAAAATATTGTGCCAATAGTTAACAATATCATACACTTCAAAATATAAGAGGGTAGATATCATGCTCAGTGTTTTTACCAAAAAGCAAACAAACAAACCAACCAGAAAACAAAGGGACACAAGAGAACTCTGGGAGGAAATTTCTGTTCCTTTGATTATGGTAATGGTATCATGGGTGTTTGCACATGTTTAAACTCATCAAAATGTACACAGTAAATACCTGCAGTTCTGTCATATCAATGTTATCTTAATTAAGCTGTTAAAACAAAACAAGTCCAGGCATGGTGGCTCACGCCTGTAATCCCAGCACTTTGGGAGGCCAAGGCGGGTGGATCATGAGGTCAGGAGATCGAGACCATCCTGGCTAACTCAGTGAAACCCTGTCTCTACTAAAAACACAAAAAATTAGCCAGGTGTGGTGGCGGGTGCCTGTAGTCCCAGCTACTCAGGAGGCTGAGGCAGGAGAATGGTGTGAACCCGGAAGGCAGAGCTTGCAGTGAGCTGAGATCGTGCCACTGCACTCCAACCTGGGCAACAGAGTGAGACTCCATCTCAACAACAACAACAACAACAACAACAACAAAAACAAGAACAAGAACAAAACAAAACCCCCAAATCTGACCATATGCTATATAAAGGAGACATACTTTAGACTGACAGATAAAAACAGATTGAAAGTAAAAGGACAAAAAATTATATATCATACATACAACCACAAGAATGTTGAAGTAGCTATACTAATAGAAGACATGATAGAATTTAAAACAAAAATTGTAACTATAGATAGAGACATTTTATATGAACAATCAGGAAGATAAAATTACTATAAATATACATTCACTGAATTTTAGAGCACCAAAAGACAGAAAGTAAAACTGACATAAGTGAAGGGAGAAATGAAGAGATCAACATTAATAGTTCGATAGTTAAATACTGCCCTTTTAATTATGAATGGAAAAATTTAGGCAGAAAATCTACAAGAAAATATAAGTCTTGTATACTATAAACCAACTAAAATTAAGAGACACATATAGAACAATTTACTCAACAACAGCAAAATACAGATTCTTCTTATGAGCATTTCACAGTATGGACCTTATGCCATAAAACAAACCTTGATAAATTTAAAATGATTTAAATAATACAAAGTATGCTCTCTAATGTAAATGGAATAAAATTCATGACAGAAAAGTTGAAAATTAACAAACATGGGGAAATTAAACAACATACTTCCAAATAACTGGTGGGTTAGCAAGAAATCAAAAAGAAATTAAAAATATTTTAAGACTGCTGGACATGGTGGCTGATACCTGTAATCCCAGCACTTTGGGAGGCCAAGGTGGGTGGATCACCTGAGGTCAAGAGTTCAAGACCAGCCTGGCCAATATGGTGAAACCCCGTCTCTACTACAAATACAAAAATTTGCTGGGTGTGGTGGTGGGTGCCTGTAATCCCATCAACTTGGGAGGCTGAGGCAGGAGAATCACTTGAACCTGGGAGGTGGAGGTTGCAGTGAGCTGAGATCGCACCATTGCACTTCAGCCTGGGGGCAAGAGCAAAACTCTGTCTCAATAATAATAATAATAATAATAATAATAATAATAATAATGATTTAAGATTAATGAAAATAAAAATAACATATTCCAAAACATATGAGATGAAGCTCAAGCAGTCCGTAGAGATAAATATGTAGATAAAAATGCCTCTATTTAAAAAATCTCATTTAAATTTTCACCTTAAGAAGCGAGAAAAAAAAGGCATCTAAACACAAAGCAAATAGAAGGAAATAAGTAATATCCAAAAAAAATTTAGTGCAGAAATGAAATAGAGGACAGAAAAACAATAGAGAACACCAAGGAAAGCAGAAGGAATTTTTTGAAAAGATCAATGAAATGACAAATTATTACCTGGACTGATCAAGAATATAAACAAGAAGAATTAAATGACTAAAATAAGGGATAGAAGGAGGAACATCACTATTAACCTTTCAGAAATTAAAAAAGATTATAAGGGAATACTCTGAAAGCCTCTGTGCCAGCAAATTAGATGACTTAGAAGAAATGAAAAAATTTCTGGAATAAAATAGCAAAACTGATTTGAGAAGAAATAGAAAATCTGAACAGGCTCATAACGAAGAGATGGAATTAGTAATGATATAAACTTCCACAAAGCAAAGCTCAGAACCAGGTTGCTTCACCTATGAATTATATCAAACATTCAAATAATTAATACCAGTCAATCACAAACTTTTCCAAACAACAGAGTAGAAGGTAACATTTCAGAAATAATTCTATAAGGTTAATATTAATCATACAAAAACAGACAAATCACTGAAAAAGGCAATTACACTATTAAATATTATAATTACACAGGAAAAATCCTCAACAAAATACTGTACTAGCAAACTAAACCTTATAAAATACAAAATCAAAAAACTAGCATTGTAGAGCATGAAATAGCGGTGTTTTGCAAAAGAAGACTGGGGGAATCACCAATCTGGGAGCGAGGTGTGGAAATCAACAACCTGGACAGCTAATCCTGTCTCTGTTAAATATAGACTGGATTGCCTTATTTGTTCAAAGTAATGTGAAATTTTGATAAGACATGATCAGTTCTTGCCACTTATGCATACAATATTGGGCAATATGTGGGGATTTTTTATTTTATTTTAAAGTATGTTTAATATGAGACTGCTAATAATAACCAATTCAATCATTTGTAATATTAAAAACTGGGTCACTTGTTATATTGGTTATAACTTAAAAATAGTTCCTATATTAATTAATTGGTCAAATTCCTTCTTTTTCAATCTATTTTATTATGTTAAAACTTCAAATATAATATATGCCTCTTGCACAATATTGATTTTACACATTTTGAGATTGGTTTTATATTTTTGAGTTTATTTGCCCATTGCCTAAGTTTGCAGGACATATTCATATAAGGAAGGATATATTTAAAATCACTTGATTAACAATTTTCTTCCTATCAAACCACAAACCCCTCACAAGCATTAACCATTTTAATTAAATCTGAGATATAACATAAAGACATGCTAAAATATTACTGTTATTTGAGAAATACGTATCTGTAATATTCTCCCAATTTCTGGAATATCCAGATTTTTCTTTCTGCTTTAATGCTAGAATGTAAGACTAAATTTGTTTGATCCTGTTTTTCTCTGAGGAACTGCAGTCAGTCATTTGGCCTACTTACGGGCATACTTTAGTACTGTGTTAACACACCTCATATTCTAAAATTTTGTGTTCCTTATACTCCAATGTATCACTTTAATAAAATTGCACTCAATCATATTCTCTCTCACATGCACTGGAGAACCAGGTATTTACAAATCACTGTTTCAAAACAATATTTTTTTTAACAAAATGACCAAAATTACCAGTAAGAAATTACCAAAATCCTTTACATACAGTGATTAAAAGAACTAGAAATTATCAAATAGTAAAATAATAAGCATATGATAACTTCCAGTTTCAATATAAGTATCATAAGAATCTGATACCTAAAGCTGGAAAAAACAGAGTTCCTAGTTTAATCAGCACAGAAGGTATCATCTTCCATCCTCTTCCTCAATGTGGTGTACATTTCCAGGAAGTTACTTTTCTATTGTATCTTTAAACAATACTTGAAAATTTTATTGTCTTTTCATCACAAATATGTATTTTTGTTATTATTGTTAAATCTTAAGGTGAATACATGCACATTGATTGTGCAGTGTAAATTAGTTATGATGCTCTAAGTAAAAATGTTTTTTCTGCTTAAATCTATATTTTAATTTTGGACATGTACAGAATAAAATTAGAAGTAAAAAGTCTATTAACTATATATATTTTTTAAAAATTGAAAGAACACTGAATTTCAACAAACAACTTGCAGACAAAACTCATAAATTTAGTATGATCATTTCAGTAAAATTGATTCACTTTCATTAGTTGTTTAAGTTTCTCCGATGGTGCTTAGAAGTTTATAGGAATGTGAACACATATAATTTCTGCTCGAAATGGTTCATGTTGAAAGGATTAAGAAAATTGCGGCCAGGTGCAGTGGTTCACGCCTGTAATCCCAGCACTTTGGGAGGCTGAGGTGGGTGGATCATGAGGTCAAGAGTTAGAGACCATCCTGGCCAACATGGTGAAACCCTATCTCTACTAAAAATACAAAAATTAGCTGGGTGTGGTGGCACGCACCTGTAGTCCCAGCTACTCGGGAGGCTGAGGCAGGAGAATTGCTTGACCTGGAAGGTGGAGGTTGCAGTGAGCCAAGATGGCGCCACTGCACTGCAGCCTGACCACAGAGCAAGACTCCGTCTCAAAAAAAAAAAAAAAAAAAAAAAAAAAAAAGAAAAGAAAAAGAAAAAGAAAGAAAGAAAATTACATATGTCTCTTTAGAGTGAAGATAGCTAATTGTAATGAATTTACACCAAAACAATAACTTACTTGAAGTCCCCAGCAGTATGGAAGGAGTTTTTCACATTCACAGTGAATTCATGAAATTGGTAACATGGGCTTTCACATTTTATAATGTCCTAAAGTAAAAAAATAAAATCTTACCACATGATAATAACAAAAAATGAAGTTTCTGAATTATAAAATATAATCTTAAAAATCTATAAACCATCCATTTAATATTACACTGACAATAATTCCAACTATCAAAAGAAATTCCATGGAGAAAAACTTTCTAGGTATTCTACAGTTTCAGAAAGATTATTTTATCGTTTTATTTTATTTTGTTTTTATTATCTAATCTGCTTCCCAGTGAGTTAAGACCATATAGGGGCAGATGGGGAAGTAAACAGTTGCATGTCTACCCTAGAACCACCAATGACAGGCTAAGCCCAGCCATATCTCTTAGCCACATGTGACAAAACAATGTCTTGTTTCAGATAATTTGTGTGAGAGGGTTGGGAAACATACATGTTCATTATTCAGGAGGAAATAAGATCACACATAGGAAGTGCCAAATGCCCACTTTCTGTTCTGAGCATCACTGTCTCAAAAGGCAGTCTGTCCATATGAGCATCTCAGTGTCCTCCTCAACAATGGGCCATCACTCAACCATCCTACAATCATTTTCTCTACTTACCACTCTTGCCCTGCACACCTAAATTCTTTATAATCCATTTGGAAATCTAATGAATTTACTTATTCTTTACCATACATCCATGGTAGAAATGAATATTTAGAAGAGATAATGGCTACAAAAAGTCAATCATCATAATGTCACAACCATTTTATAAAGATTTAAAAATCTCTCTTCCCCACCCTTTGAAATAGAAACACTTAGAACTCTATCTGGAACATCGTCATCTCTCAATAAATGCCAGCATTAGCCTTATCTTTATAATAGATTTGATCCACAGGACACACAAGATAAACTGATGAAAGTTCCTGCCAGAGTACAGGAAAGTCCTTTTTTACTGCATAAACTATCAACCCTTAGTCTAGCAAAAACACAGACACAGGCCCAGAACTGCTTTAACTTAAATCACAAGTATCCATGGCACAGGGATGACTCAAGAAACAGCTGCCTAAAGATAAAACGTAGAACAATAACCATGCTTTTGATACTCCATGGTCTGATAAGAGAAGCAGAGGCATAGTAGGTAAAATTTACTTACAATGGCTTTAAAATCGAGGACTTTGCCTTTAAGAGCAAAAGTCATCGTAATTCCTCTTACTGCATTCTTGGGTTTTGAAATTAATAGTAGTGAAGCTTCAGCAGGACGAAGAAAGCGACTGGTGAATTTCAGAGTGACATTAATTTCGTTTCTATTTAGTGAAAGATAAAAGAGAAAATGTTTTAACAAAAAAGTCAGCTTACAAGCACTTATTTAATGTAGACCATGTGTCTAGTGCCTACATCCCCCTGCAAGGTACTCACTTCAGCTGCAGTTCTCAAGAAGCCTACAACCTAGTTATTGTCATTGGTTAAGCTATCGTAATATATTTTGTAAAACCTGAAGTTAACTTTCAAATATATAATCTCTCAAATAAAGGATTTTCTAACAGCAAGCTACAGGAAACCATGTATGAATTGTTTTGAGGGAAATTCATAGGACATTCTGTGCTACTGTTTAGGCAAATACTTTGTCATGTCACTGGTCTCTGGTAACATGGGGAAATGTTAAGAAAGTAAGAATTCAAAAAATGCATAAAGTCATTATTGAAAATAACATTCAAAACTCATAACCAAATCATGGCAGATAATAATAGCGTTTAATTAATTACAGAAAGGAATAAGGAAAATATTTTCACCTTCCTTAATGTTCAATCTGGCAGTCTAAGACATAGTATAATGGTGATTTGGAGGAGATTCCATTCACCAGCCTGTAGGAACACGACTGCACCATCATACCCAGCAACCTTGCATGAGTCCACATAGCCCCCATATGCACTGTAAAAATGCAGCTGATAAAAGTCTTGGCAGAAACCCCATGATCCTCCTGCAATTATAAGAGCATGGAGGGTCATGAATTGCTGCTCTGGGAACATTTCTCACTTGCCTCCCTAAATTTCCTTGAGAGACTGTCACCAGACAGTTTATCATTGCTTCCTGGATCGGGATGAGGTATGAGACTTGCTTCCTTACTCCTTTTAGGGTAGAGTTACAGGCCATGAAGCTTAATGACAGCATGAATTTGGATCCTCAGCAAGAGGGTGCCTTACCATCCATGAGGCAGTGATCTGACCCGTTTTATTTTGATATTGCCCTGTACAAGGGACATGTGAATCTGGTACCTTTGATTACTCATGCTTTCACTGTTTAAATAAGTAATACACTCTAAATTAAACAATGGACTCTATTTTGTTATTGGATCAATCTTTCAGTCTTGCCTTGCCTTGATACAGCTGTAGGGGGAAATTTTATCTTTGCTTTTCCTCTGGTTTTCAGTATGGTTATCATTAAACATCCTATAACATTTATTCTTTCGTATCAACTACTACCTATTATCTTTGCTTAGAATACACATATTTAAGAATGGATAAGGGAATAGATTCCCTTGGTGTCAAACATTGACCTAACTGCGCCAGAACTTTTGTGCAGTTGCTGTTGAATGGGTGAGACTAGGAAGAAACAAGGAGTGAGATGAATAAGGGGCTTTCAAAAGCAATAGAAATGTTCTCAAAATAGTTTTGTAGGGAAAATTACAGCTCACATCTTGCAGGAGTGGGGGTTATTTTAATTTAGATATGTGTCCTCAACAATTTCAGTTTTGTGCAAAAGGACTCTTATGAAAACTCATGGGCATGAATTTAACTGAGAACAAAGAACATTTGACCTTGAGGTTTTTTTTCCGGGTATACAGGCTCAAATTATTTATTGAGATGACAGTGAGTGATTTAGAGTATTTCCAGTTATTCTAAAGTACATCACTATATAAGATCATTTATCCATTAATTCATTCATGCAATTGATATTTTTAGATAACTTATAATGCTCCAGGCACTCTTTTAGGTTTCTGAGATACAGTAATTAGAAAAAAAAGCAAACAAACAAACAAGAAAACACTATTCCTGCTCCCCGGGATAGTACATGTGGTAGGACATGGCCAACATTCTACCATCACAAAATAAATGTGAAAATTACAAATTATATAGGTGCTGTGAGAGCATATAATGGGGAGTGTGATATAGTCTGAAAGGTCAGAGAAAGTGATATATTAGGTGGAATGTGAAGGATGAGAATGAGTTAACTAGATTGAACAGGGGATGAAAGAAGGCATCCAAGGCCTCTGGTATGGGGAATTAAAATGTGTTTGAATAACTAATCAAAGGCCAGTAATGCTAAATCTTAGCAAGCAATAGGGGTGATGATGCAAGATACAGCCAACAGCAAGCTGTGAAATCATAGTGACTATCACAAATGTGAAAGTGTACTTTGGACCATGTTAAGCATATTCAATCTATATCCAAATGTTGAGATGGGAAGCTGTTGAAATATTTTAAGCACCTTTTAAAATTTCTGTTAAAGGTTTAAATTTCTGTTAAAAATTAGCTGTCATTCTAATACAGGGGTTAGATTTCAGACAAGATTTTTAGGAGTCTATGGTGGCAGTCTAGTATAAAGATGATGTTACATTAAATCGGGGTGGAATAGGTGAAGAAGGGAAAAGATACAAGGTTTATGACACAATTGGTAAAATCAATAGGATCTGGTAATGGATTGGATCTCCACGGAAGCTGATGAAAAGAGAAGCATTCAAGAATGACCATCAGCTAAAGAACATGCATTTAATGAAGGATTTTATGAACCTATACTTAAGTCTTATGAAATACATTTCAAAATAGAGTATTCTTTTATGAGATAAATAGCTGGTTCCATGAACAACCTTCTCTTAAGTATAGGTAATTATTTTTTAAATTTTGTAGTTATATTGAAGCATGTAAATGACCAGCATTCTTTTCTGAATTTGTTAGAAACTTCAGAATCAAATGTGTAGTCTATTTCAAGTAAGTTTCCTAAGTCTCCAGGCATTTCTATCATAACTATAGGCTTCATTTTAATTATTTTACCTTTTATTTTCTTTTTGCTCCAATTGCCTTTCCCTGATATTTTTTAAAAAACCTCCTTGATATTACATATACATTGTAAGCTACTTAAATTTAGCCTTTGGAATAGATGGAGAATAAATATACAACACATCAATGTCAGTGCACATATGGCTCAATGAAAATAATGAGAAAAAAAAGACTGGTTTTCTAAATTTATACTTTCACTTTTATGACAATCACTCTATGGTTATAGCTAAATTTAGTCATAAAGTTAGATGCAGAAATAAATATGTTTGTTTATATGCTGGTGTAGCTGTTTAACATTTTCTATATAAATAATATGTCTGATAATTTAAATCCATAGCTGGCAGAAAGAGACATTATTAACTGTGATCTAGACAGTATCTAACAAAGAATGTGGCACACATAGATATATAATTATATAATATCTTATAATGATAAAATTACTCATTTTTTTGTTTAGGAAAACAAAATATTTTCTGAGTCGTATTTGTAAAAACCAAATCCTATGAAATTATTTAGCCTAGCTAAAGAGAGCCACCTAAAATAACAGCTACCTAAAATAATTTTATTTCAAGCCTATAAAATAAAATGCATTTAGATAATTGAGTAGTTGTTTTTTATATGTATTCAGAATTAAGCATTACTTCTTCTGGGAAACCTTCCTTGGTTTCCTCAAGCGTGGGCAGGCACTTCTTTTTTCAGTTTTCATCTAGTTCTATATGCACATAATAAATAAAATAATTATTTAATTATTTCTTCATTATGTATTTGCTTGTTTGGCATTGTGATAGATTGTAAGCATTTGTGAGTAGTGTTGACATATTTTAATTTTTGAGTCACCAGTACTCCAACTCAAGGCAGTCATCCTTATTAATCGCTTCCTATAAGTTCCATTATGGTACAAGGTGTTTTGCCTACATAATCACATTTATTACTGACAGCACTGTGGGTAAATAGTCTTATCCACATTTTTCAAATAAGGAAACTGAGGCTGGATCATAGAGCCTGTACATGTCAAGACTGAAACACAACTTTTAATCGTTAAATGATATGAGAG
Source organism: Rhinopithecus roxellana (assembly GCF_007565055.1). NCBI lineage: Eukaryota > Metazoa > Chordata > Mammalia > Primates > Cercopithecidae > Rhinopithecus > Rhinopithecus roxellana. Next base: position 61,694,747 of record NC_044555.1, on the reverse strand, counting down.
GAGTTCTAAACCACAATGGCATCTGAAACCCAGATTCATCATTCATTTTCCTAAGAAAAATCTCATGAAAACTGTAATAAAGAGATTTTCAAAACACAGCTGGTTAGAGGAAACCATCACCACATAAAGGGCAAGATGGGGTTCAGACAACCCTACTCCCTTCAATGCCATTATAAAATGTCAGACGATTGGGCATAAAAGCAGTATTTTTTTTCACACTAATGTGAAGCCTACCAGTTGACATACCTGTGCACATACAGTTAAGAAATTCACTTTTCTATTGCCATGTTATTACATATGAATGAATAACCATGTGTCAGGAGGCATTTGAACAAATCTTTTAACAGGGAACACTAAGATCAAGGTAAATAAAGCAAGTGACTTTAGAGAAAATTCAGGGATAGATGAGAACATAAAAGTCAGAGACAATTATGAAGATATGGTACCTCAATTTAAGAAGAGGATGTCACAAGATAGAAATAGCCAGAGAACAAGCGCTCTTAGCAATTTATATATATATATATAAATTAATATATATATGAACCAGAACTCAGACCCTTGCCAGACACTGAATCTGCTAGCACTTGGATCCCTTGGACTTCTCAGACTCCAGAACTATGAGAAATAAATTTCTGTTGTCTTTAAGCTACCTATTTTATGTTTTATTGTTATAGCACCCTGAATGGACTAAGATGGCAAATTAGTATTGAGAAGTGGATGGAGGTGCTGCTGTAACAAACACCTAAAATGTCAAAGTGGCTTTGGAACTGGGTAATAGGTAGGGGTTGGAAGAACTATGAGGTGTATGCTACAAAAAAAAAAAAAAAAAAAAAAAAAAAAACCCAACATTACTATATAAAGGCCACAAAGGGTGATTATGGTGAAGGCTCAAAAGAATACAGCTATAGATATTTTTATATAGTAAATGTTTAATAAATATTAAGTATGTTAATATTTACATACAATGCCTGTATTATGTAAACACATAAGTATGCATATGTTATAATAAACCTATGTGTGCCTATGAAAAGACTGGAAAGAAATGAACTAATAAATTGTGTTTGACGTAATTCTAGGTGATTTTTGCTATCCTGTTTATTTTTCTATAACTCAAATTTTCTACAGTGCACATTTATAATTTTATAATTTATAATAAAAGTGTTAAAGGTGTGGATTGGCTTCTTTTGAACCCAGGAAGCAGAGGCTGCACTTAGCCAAGATTGTGCCACTGTACTCCAGCCTGGGCGACAGAGTGAAACTCAGTCTCAATAAATAAATTAATTAATTAAAATAAAATAAAATATATATATTTTTAAAGTTATATACATACATAATTTTAGAATGCACTGGTTTCAGTTTCCTGCAGGAAACAGAATGGTAGTACAAAACAAAACCAACTTACAGTCTTATTTCTATGACCCATATGCATAAAAAACAAATTAAAATTAAATGCATACATAAAACAGCTGTTTTATGTTGTTAGAATTGTTTCAACAACTTTGGTGAGGAACTGTAGAAACCTATGAATATTTGTCTGACTCTGGGTGACAATCATTTCATTAAATATCTATCAATAGTAAAATCAAAGTCACATTTTATAATTATAACACTTATTAAATCTTTGGGGTTGACATGTCTGATAATGTAAAATTAAAAAAAGAAATACTTACCTTGGAGAAATTGTCACAACATTCCCTTTTTGGGAGAGGGAGAAGTCAGCAGCATCTCTTCCAACAATTCTAGCATTATACACTAAGTTTTGCAAGCTGGAATTTTTCAGTAGAATCTATGTAGAAGTAGAAGAGGATACAAGTAAGATTATAAAATTAAAAACTATGCAACTATATCATTTCTTATTTTTATCAAAGATAGCAATACATTTTAGTCATAAATATAGTTATTCATAATGTACACCAACTGGAGAAAGCTAGAATTTGTATTTTAAAATAACAACTACACACACACATACACACACACACACACACACACATACAGTTTAGCTGAAGTGGGCAAAGAGAAGGAGCTTTCAACAAAGGGAATTACAAATGCAAAAGCGTCTTATCACCAGTGATTTGAAGATCAAAATTTTCAGCTTAGATTTTATTTTTATTGCAAAGGAAAACCATCGGGGAATTTTTAAAAGGGAGCTTATATATCCAATTTACAAAAAGGATACTCTGGCTGCTCAGTGTAGAAAGTATTATAAGGAGTATAGATTTAAAAACAGTTTCAGGCTGAATATAATGGTGGCCTAGTCTAGATGTGGTAGTTCAACGAAGGGTTGGCTGTCTCTTTCCTCCTGATCCAGAGACGTGGGGAGCATTAGAAAATGAGTTGCTTTATTACAAAAGAGTACTTCTTGAAAAATGTGAGTACACAAAGTGTTTATATAAAATATAATGGAGATTCAAAAAACAATCTTTAGGAATACTGACAAAGATTTTCTTCTCAACCACACTCCAGTAAGGCTTGTCTGAGCTCTTTTTTAACTAGGCCTCGCCTTTGGGCATGTCCTCAAGTGCCCAATTTTAGCAAGAATCCTGCTAAATCAGTTTAGCCAGAATTCCACAACTTCAGTATTTAATCACCCTTGATATCTAACCAAATGCCTCATCTCCTGCCATCGCTCAGGTAATGTATGATCACCCTGGCCTTCCTTTAGCAAAAATCTTACATTGGTTTAGCCAGAATCCCCCCTTACCCATATCCTGCCTTACCTTTCCTCTTAGTCATTTCCCACCCACTGATCTCCATCCTGCTCCTTGGCTATAAATTCTGACTTTTCCTTGTTTTATTTCGAGTTGAGCTCAATCTCTCTCCTCTACTGCAAAACTGCTTTGCAGTGGTCCCTATACCTATAATAATAGTCCTGAATAAAGTTTGCCTTACCATTTTAACAAGTGTCATGAATTTTTTTTTTCTTTAACAAGATGCCAAGGTATCACCAAAAGTTCTGACCCAGAGCATGGTGAAGATGGGGAAAAGGATAATTGGTCAAATTAGAGTGAATAAAAGGTCACTGAAAATTATGAAGTTCAGGACCTATAGTCACAGATACTCAAAGAGTGAAAAAGTAGCAGTAGGTATGGTTATAGTGAGTCATAAGGAATATGGTGAAAATCTGGTGAAAGATTAATTACTTTCCTAGTTCAATGGAAACTTTGGTAACCAACAGAACAAGTGTTTTGTTGCTAAAGCATTTTCAACTTTAGTTTCTCTAAGGATTTGGAGGCCTCATGTTTTCAAATACTTAAAGACATCAATAATGGGGGCAAGAACCCCACTATAGTGTGATAATCTTTTTGTATGTACATACACACATACAAATGTATGTATTTCAAATATTCATTAACAGACCAAGTAATTTTAAGTCCCAGAGAGCTAATTCCTATTGTTTTGGAAGGAAATGTTGAAAATTATAGTAGATTTGTTGTGAACCGTTTAGATCATAAGGAAGCCATTCATTCTCACTATGTCATACATATCATACATATGTCACTACTGTATTGGACACATCTGTGGTTAGACAGTCATACCATCCAACTCCAGGATTTCACGTAGGGGTAATGAGGAGTAGATAGGAAGAAGAGCTAGCTGTTTAAAGGAACAAAGGAAAGTTTTAAAGTCTCAATTCCTTTTTGGCAATGACAGACATTCTTTACTGTGCTTCTGTGTAAATTTCGTTTCAAAAAGGAAAACAAAATTCAACTCCTTTTGAATGTCTCAGAAAATCACTGCACCCTGTGTTTTTTCACTGACCACTAATTTTTTGTACTTGTTCTAGTATTCTGTTTCTATTATTTGCCCATAGTTATAGAAATACTTTTTCACACTTTGGAAGGCTGAGGAGGGTGGATCACCTGAGGTCAGGAGTTCAAGACCAGCCTGGCCAACATGATGAAACTCCGTCTGTACTAAAAATACAAAAAAAATTAGTTGGGCATGGTGGCAGGCACTTGTAATCCCAGCTACTCAGAAGGCTGAGGCAGGAGAATCGCTTGAACCTGGGAAGGCGTACGTTGCAGTGAGCCGGGATCGTGCCACTGCACTCCAGCCTGGGCAACAAGAGTGAAACTCAGGAAAGAAAGGAAAGAAAGGAAAGAAAGGAAGAAAGGAAGAAAAGGAGAAAGAAAGAAAGAGAGAGAGAGAGAGAGAGAGAGAGAAAGAAAGAAAGAAAGAAAGAAAGAAAGAAAGAAAGAAAGAAAGAAAGAAAGAAAGAAAGAAAGAAAGAAAGAAAGAAAGAAAGAAAGAAAGGAGGGAGGGAGGGAGGGAGGGAGGGAGGGAGGGAGGGAGGGAGGGAGGGAGGGAGGGAAGGAAGGAAGGAAGGAAGACAGATTTTCTCAATTCTAGTAGCCATTTCTGGAGCTTTTTCTATATTCTGTAACATTGATAGGGCTGGTGATAAGAATGACTTTCTATGACTTACGCACTGCCATTCATCATGTTGATTCACAGGACCAAAATATGTAAAAGATTCTCAGCAATTTCCAAATCACTGATTTTCTTAAATAAAAGTTAAAATCAAAACGTGTTGTAATTTATTTTATCTTGCATATACATATTTTTTATTTCTTCTTTCAAAAACTTTTCTTACATTGTGAAAAATGAAAGGTATTATTTGTATAATTTTATCTATAAACTTAGGTATAAGCATTATTTCTAGCAAAAGAATAAAATGAGAAAATAAATTATGTTATATTTAAACATGATTTAATTTGATTTTTAACATCATAATTTAAATTTATTTTTAAACATTAGCCAGCATTAATATTAACTACGTAAAAATGTCAATAACAATTAAACGATATGAAGGAATACAATCATGTAGACAGAATTAGAGAATTGGTAACAATAGTTAACAGTAATAAATTATACTTAATCAAATTTACACTCTTGTCTCCTGCAGGCCTAAGCAAAAATCTTTTAACTCTTCTGAAATGTTATTTTGAAGTCAAAAATTCAATATAATTATAGCTCAAGGCTAGTTATTTATCCAAAGCCCTTGACTATCACTGCAATTAGCGAATTATCATAGTAAATACTGAATTCTCTGAATTCTATGGAGTTTTATGTCTTTTTTTCACATAAAAGGAAATAAATAAAGTAAATAAAAGAGATTGAACCTCAGTATTTACTAACACAAACCTAGAAGAGGAGGCTTTCTTTTCACTAAATTCAGCCCTCTACATTTTGAGACAAGAACCTGGGTTTTGTGTTTTATTTTTTCAGTTTTTAAAGAAATCCTTATTAACTGATGCTCACACCATCATGGAGGTTACAGTTATTTTCTCAAAGAAGTTACAATTACAGAACAAAGATCACTGTGGCATATCTTTTGAAGACCACATATGGATAAGTTTTGCATCAAAAATATAAAATTATCCTCCTTCCCAATTATATATTAAGAGAGACACACATAAAACAGCCTGAAAAAAGGAATAAACATGAATCTTATCAAAGCAGTATATTAACTTGTATACAGAATAATATTATTTTAAATCAAATGAAAATGAGTAAGAAAAGAGTCTTCATTTCATTGCAAGTGGTGATTACTCTTCAGTAAAAATTGCACCTTTTGCTCATCTAGACCTTTGGCTTAGGAGAAGCAACATTTGATAACATTTATTCACTTTTAATAAAATTATGTCATATAGATACTTGCTGTTAATTTTGGGTTGGGAAAGAAATATCTAAAACCTCTCTTAATTGTGTAATTCCTTGTGCATTTTGACCCCAAAATTATCCTTACCTTATTCAGCGCCGTGTCATGTAGAGCACAATCAAAGGGCACCACCTTCTTAGGAAGATATGTAGGGAGCCTTTCATACATGTAGACACAAAGCATGAGCATTAGGATTGGATTTGGGTCACAGATGTCTGTGGCCTAGTTTCAAAGAAGATAAATTGAAATTAGAGGATGCATTAGTTAGAGTTCTACATAGGTAGAGAACCAATAGGATATATATCTGTATATATGCACACGCACACACACACACATATATATACATATATGTATGAATGGGAATTTATTAGGAAGAATTGGCTGAACAATCACAAAGGCAAAGTCCCACAATAGGCTGGCTACAAACTGCAGAATGACAGAAGCCAACAGGGCTCCCAGGGAAGCCAGAAGCATGGCTCAGGCCAAGTCCCAAATCCCCCAAACCAGGGAAGCTACAGTGCAGGCCCCATTCTGAGGCGGAAGACGGAAAGCCCAAAGGAGGCTGCTGGTGTAAGTCCCAGAGTCCAAAGGCTGAAAAACCTGGAATCAGATGTCCAAGGGCAGAAGGAGAAAAAAATGCATCCTGCTCCCAAAGGGAGAAAGAGATCATGACAAAAATAAAAAAGAACAAACAAACAAAAAAACAAGCAAACTGAATATCCCCCTTCTTCTGCCTCTTTGTTCTGGCCACTGCCACAGCCAGTCAGATGGTACCAACCCACACTGAGGGCATATCTTCCTTTCTCAGTCCACTGACTCCTGCAACTATCTCCTTTGGAAACACCCTTACAGACACACCTAGAAACAAAACTTTGTCAGCCATCTTGGCATCCTTCAATCCAGTCAAATTGACACCTAATATTAATCATCAAATAAGATAAATAGATAAAAATATAAAAAGAGGAAAAGCATAGTAAATCAATTATTGAATTACTTTTAAACATTTAAAATATTTGTGATTGGCAATGACACTGAAATATAGATACAGCAATAATACTGCTCTGAATCAGAAGAGCTTGACCTAAGTGTTAAAAAATAAATGTGTCCTAAGCAGATCACTGACCTTGTACCCTCAGACTCTGTAAAAGCTAGCCGGAACTCAGAAGAACACTATACTCTAGAAATTATGACTAATGTGACTATTACTCCGGAAGTTAAAGATGGCAAGAGATTTTCAAGCAAAAGCCCATAGAACCAATGGCACATTAAATGGGCTTTATAGAATGCTTGAACTTCAAATATGCTGTGTTTGATGTGAGGAAAAGGGTATATTTTTTCAGAAAAGCAAATTACTATAGGATGAGGAGTTAGAGAAGCATAGTGTTTGTTCAGTAAAGAAGTTCCATTTGGGTCATGCATAAGAAAAGATGGGACAATTAGTGAGAAAAAAGACTAAGGAGTGCCAGACTACATTGTGGAGGTCTTAGATGGCAAGGTGAGGGACTTGATTTCTGAACGAGAAATAACATAAGAGCAACAATTCAGGCAGATCAGGTAAGATGGAAGTTGAAGAAGTACTTTTCCCAGAACAGATAAATAATAAGGCAGAGGATGTAATTACTCTGATAAACAAAATACATTAGTAATGATTACCGGAGTATATTTGAGATAAAATCCAAAATTACAGCTCTATGATATCAGGACAATAAATATAGCCAGAACGTAAGCTGAAGCCAAAAAGTAGAGTCAGGAACAGAAGAAGATAGAAGCAGTGGGGAAAAGTTATTCACAGCACAAAAGTATTGGGGTTGGTGTGAGGGATTTGAAGACATAAAAAACACCATTAATAGACAAACAACTCTGTCAGTGTCAATATACAACGAGCTCTCTGTACTTCCACAAAATGGAAATGAAGGTCTGCTGTGACTTAATGGCACATACGCAAGTTAGCAACTGAACAGGATCTGAGCCTGGCCTAGAAATACAAATAGTGTGAAAACAAAGGAGACCCAGTGTGCTATGTGGAACTAATGCACTTGTTCTGAAATTTGGCAGCAGTTTTTAGAGAATAATGATAGCCTCACTGGTGATCTGCTAGTCCACATTTCCTCATGCTCTCTTGTTCTTCTTGGGAAAATAGAAGGGTTTGTTCTTTCTTGTTTTGTTAATTAGAAGTAAGGCTTACTAACGAAGGTACCTGGGCAGAAGACTGACAGAAAGAAAACTGGCCTGCCTTAGCAGGGTAGAAAGTTAACTGTGAGTATAATATGAGGAAAACTTGGAAATATACCAGGACCATAAAGTTTCTCATCAGTATTTTGTGGTCTCACATTCTTTAATAAAGATGACATTAGTAAACAGATGTAGAAAAATGATTTAAGATAAGAACAAAATTTAAAAAGGCAGAGTTTAATCGTCACATCCATTTTTGAAGCCTAAGAAGGTACATTTTTAAGTGAAGAATGTGTACCTCTGCTGGACCCTGTGTTTGGAATCAGCCTGTAGGGTATGATCTGAAGAGGGCTATCTAGGGTGACGGGAGGTGTGTTTACTGGGGAAAAGAGTAGTATTAATGGCAGAACACTCTGGGCTCAAGTCTAGGATGAACCAAAGTCTTTTGAACCATGTTTTAGTGTATACCCCATAAAATGGTATTAATAGCAATATAAAATTTATTTTAAAAGCTAAACTTTGAAAAAGCCAGCAATTTGGCAATTTAAAAATATGTTTTTAATGGGAAACTATATTTAATAAGACATTATACTGAAAAACCAAATAAAAGAGCATTCTTACCTTTCCTCATACATTGAAACAAAAATGACCTAAAGCGAGCAAGATGGCCGAATAGGAACAACTCCAGTCTCCAACTCCCAGTGCGAGCGACACAGAAGACCGGTGATTTCTGCATTTTCAACTGAGGTACTGGGGTCATCTCACTAGGGAGTGCCGGACAATCGGTGCTGGTCAGCTGCTGCAGCCTGACCAGCGAGAGCTGAAGCAGGGCGAGGCATCGCCTCACCTGGAAGCGCAAGGGGGAAGGGGATCCGTTTTCCTAGCCACGGGAACTGAGACACACAACACCTGGAAAATCGGGTAACTCCCACCCCAATACTGCGCTGTAAGCATACAGGCACACCAGGAGAATATATCCCACACCTGGCCGGGAGGGTCCCACGCCCACGGAGCCTCCCTCACTGCTAACACAGCAGTCTGCCGCGATCTATCCGCAAGGCAGCAGCGAGGCTGGGGGAGGGGCGCCCACCATTGCTGAGGCTTAAGTAGGTAAACAAAGCCGCTGGGAAGCTCGAACTGGGTGGAGCTCACAGCAGCTCAAGGAAGCCTGCCTGTCTCTGTAGTCTCCACCTCTGGGGACAGCGCACAGCTGAAGACCAACAGGGGAAGTAGCGGGAGCTGGTGCAGACGCGAACGACTCTGTCTGACAGCTTTGGGGAGAGCCGTGGATCTCCCAACGCGGAGGTTGAGATCTGAGAACGGACAGACTGCCTGCTCAGGTGGGTCCCTGACCCCTGAGTAGCCTAGCTGGGAGACATCCCCCACTAGGGGCAGTCTGACACCCCACACCTCACAGGGTGGAGTACACCCCTGAGAGGAAACTTCCAAAGGAAGAATCAGACAGGTACACTCGCTGTTCAGCAATATTCTATCTTCGGCAACCTCTGCTGCTGATACCCAGGCAAACAGGGTCTGGAGTGGACCTCAAGCAATCTCCAACAGACCAACAGACAGTCCTTCTGACAGTCAGAAGGAAAACTATCAAACAGGAAGAACACCTATACCAAAACCCCATCAGTATGTCACCATCATCAAAGACCAGAGACAGATAAAACCACAAAGATGGGGAAGAAGCAGGGCAGAAAAGCTGGAAATTCAAAAAATAAGAGCGCAACTCCCCCTGCAAAGGAGCGCAGCCCATCACCAGCAACGGATCAAAGCTGGTCAGAGAACTACTTTGAAGAGATGAGAGAAGAAGGCTTCAGTCCATCAAACTTCTCAGAGCTAAAGGAGGAATTACGTACCCCGTGCAAAGAAACTAAAAATCTTGAAAAAAGAGTGGAAGAATTGACAGCTAGACTAATTAATGCAGAGAAGATCATAAACGAAATGACAGAGATGAAAACCATGACACGAGAAATACGTGACAAATGCACAAGCTTCAGTAACGGACTCGATCAACTGGAAGAAAGAGTATCAGTGATTGAGGATCAAATAAATGAAATGAAGCGAGAAGAGAAACCAAAAGAAAAAAGAAGAAAAAGAAATGAACAAAGCCTGCAAGAAGTATGGGATTATGTAAAAAGACCAAATCTACGTCTGATTGGGGTGCCTGAAAGTGAGGGGGAAAATGGAACCAAGTTGGAAAACACTCTTCAGGATATCATCCAGGAGAACTTCCCCAACCTAGTAGGGCAGGCCAACATTCAAATTCAGGAAATACAGAGAACGCCACAAAGATACTCCTCCAGAAGAGCAACTCCAAGACACATAATTGCCAGATTCACCAAAGTTGAAATGAAGGAGAAAATCTTAAGGGCAGCCAGAGAGAAAGGTCGGGTTACCCACAAAGGGAAGCCCATCAGACTAACAGCAGATCTCTCGGCAGAAACTCTACAAGCCAGAAGAGAGTGGGGGCCAATATTCAACGTTCTTAAAGAAAAGAATTTTAAACCCAGAATTTCATATCCAGCCAAACTAAGTTTCATAAGTGAAGGAGAAATAAAATCCTTTACAGATAAGCAAATGCTTAGAGATTTTGTCACCACCAGGCCTGCCTTACAAGAGACCCTGAAGGAAGCCCTAAAGAAGGAAAGGAACAACCGGTACCAGCCATCGCAAAAACATGCCAAAATGTAAAGACCATCGAGGCTAGGAAGAAACTGCATCAACTAACGAGCAAAATAACCAGTTAATATCATAATGGCAGGATCAAGTTCACACATAACAATATTAACCTTAAATGTTAATGGACTAAATGCTCCAATTAAAAGACACAGACTGGCAAACTGGATAAAGAGTCAAGACCCATCAGTCTGCTGTATTCAGGAGACCCATCTTACATGCAGAGACATACATAGGCTCAAAATAAAGAGATGGAGGAAGATCTACCAAGCAAATGGAGAACAAAAAAAAGCAGGGGTTGCAATCCTAGTCTCTGATAAAACAGACTTTAAACCATCAAAGATCAAAAGAGACAAAGAAGGCCATTACATAATGGTAAAGGGATCAATTCAACAGGAGGAGCTAACTCTCCTAAATATATATGCACCCAACAGGAGCACCCAGATTCATAAAGCAAGTCCTTAGAGACTTACAAAGAGACTTAGACTCCCATACAATAATAATGGGAGACTTCAACACTCCACTGTCAACATTAGACAGATCAACGAGAGAGAAAGTTAACAAGGATATCCAGGAATTGAACTCAGCTCTGCACCAAGCGGACCTAATAGACATCTATAGAACTCTCCATCCCAAATCAACAGAATATACATTCTTCTCAGCACCACATCGCACTTATTCCAAAATTGACCATATAATTGGAAGTAAAGCACTCCTCAGCAAATGTAAAAGAACAGAAATTATAACAAACTGTCTCTCAGACCACAGTGCAATCAAACTAGAACTCAGGACTAAGAAACTCAATCAAAACCGCTCAACTACATGGAAACTGAACAACCTGCTCCTGAATGACTACTGGGTACATAACGAAATGAAAGCAGAAATAAAGATGTTCTTTGAAACCAATGAGAACAAAGATACAACATACCAGAATCTCTGGGACACATTTAAAGCAGTGTGTAGAGGGAAATTTATAGCACTAAATGCCCACAAGAGAAAGCAGGAAAGATCGAAAATTGACACTCTAACATCACAATTAAAAGAACTAGAGAGGCAAGAGCAAACACATTCAAAAGCTAGCAGAAGGCAAAAAATAACTAAGATCAGAGCAGAACTGAAGGAGATAGAGACACAAAAAAACCCTCCAAAAAATCAATGAATCCAGGAGTTGGTTTTTTGAAAAGATCAACAAAATTGACAGACCGCTAGCAAGACTAATAAAGAAGAAAAGAGAGAGGAATCAAATAGACGCAATAAAAAATGATAAAGGGGATATCACCACTGACCCCACAGAAATACAAACTACCATCAGAGAATACTATAAACGCCTCTACGAAAATCAACTAGAAAATCTAGAAGAAATGGATAATTTCCTGGACACTTACACTCTTCCAAGACTAAACCAGGAAGAAGTGGAATCCCTGAATAGACCAATAGCAGGCTCTGAAATTGAGGCAACAATTAATAGCCTACCCACCAAAAAGAGTCCAGGACCAGATGGATTCACAGCTGAATTCTACCAGAGGTACAAGGAGGAGCTGGTACCATTCCTTCTGAAACTATTCCAATCAATTGAAAAAGAGGGAATCCTCCCTAACTCATTTTATGAGGCCAACATCATCCTGATACCAAAGCCTGGCAGAGACACAACAAAAAAAGAGAATTTTAGACCAATATCCCTGATGAACATCGATGCAAAAATTCTCAATAAAATACTGGCAAACCGGATTCAGCAGCACATCAAACAGCTTATCCACCATGATCAAGTGGGCTTCATCCCTGGGATGCAAGGCTGGTTCAACATTCGCAAATCAATAAACGTAATCCAGCATATAAACAGAACCAAAGACAAGAACCACATGATTATCTCAATAGATGCAGAAAAGGCTTTTGACAAAATTCAACAGCCCTTCATGCTAAAAACGCTCAATAAATTCAGTATTGATGGAACGTACCTCAAAATAATAAGAGCTATTTATGACAAACCCACAGCTCATATCATTCTGAATGGGCAAAAACTGGAAAAATTCCCTTTGAAAACTGGCACAAGACAGGGATGCCCTCTCTCACCACTCCTATTCAACATAGTGTTGGAAGTTCTGGCTAGGGCAATCAGGCAAGAGAAAGAAATCAAGGGTATCCAGTTAGGAAAAGAATAAGTCAAATTGTCCCTGTTTGCAGATGACATGATTGTATATTTAGAAAACCCCATTGTCTCAGCCCAAAATCTCCTTAAGCTGATAAGCAACTTCAGCAAAGTCTCAGGATACAAAATTAATGTGCAAAAATCACAAGCATTCTTATACACCAGTAACAGACAAGCAGAGAGCCAAATCAGGAATGAACTTCCATTCACAATTGCTTCAAAGAGAATAAAATACCTAGGAATCCAGCTTACAAGGGATGTAAAGGACCTCTTCAAGGAGAACTACAAACCACTGCTCAGTGAAATCAAAGAGGACACAAACAAATGGAAGAACATACCATGCTCATGGATAGGAAGAATCAATATCGTGAAAATGGCCATATTGCCCAAGGTTATTTATAGATTCAATGCCATCCCCATCAAGCTACCAATGAGTTTCTTCACAGAATTGGAAAAAAACTGCTTTAAAGTTCATATGGAACCAAAAAAGAGCCCGCATTGCCAAGGCAATCCTAAGTCAAAAGGACAAAGCTGGAGGCGTCACGCTACCTGACTTCAAACTATACTACAAGGCTACAGTAACCAAAACAGCATGGTACTGGTACCAAAACAGAGATATAGACCAATGGAACAGAACAGAGTCCTCAGAAATAATACCACGCATCTACAGCCATCTGATCTTTGACAAACCTGAGAGAAACAAGAAATGGGGAAAGGATTCCCTATTTAATAAATGGTGCTGGGAAAATTGGCTAGCCATAAGTAGAAAGCTGAAACTGGATCCTTTCCTTACCCCTTACACAAAGATTAATTCAAGATGGATTAGAGACTTAAATGTTAGACCTAATACCATAAAAACCCTAGAAGAAAATCTGGGTAGTACCATTCAGGACATAGGCATGGGCAAGGACTTCATGTCTAAAACACCAAAAGCAACGGCAGCAAAAGCCAAAATTGACAAATGGGATCTAATTAAACTAAAGAGCTTTTGCACAGCAAAAGAAACTACCATCAGAGTGAACAGGCAACCTACAGAATGGGAAAAAATTTTTGCAACCTACTCATCTGACAAAGGGCTAATATCCAGAATCTACAAAGAACTCAAACAAATTTACAAGAAAAAAACAAACAACCCCATCAAAAAGTGGGCAAAGGATATGAACAGACATTTCTCAAAAGAAGACATTCATACAGCCAACAGACACATGAAAAAATGCTCATCATCACTCGCCATCAGAGAAATGCAAATCAAAACCACAATGAGATACCATCTCACACCAGTTAGAATGGCAATCATTAAGAAGTCAGGAAACAACAGGTGCTGGAGAGGATGTGGAGAAATAGGAACACTTTTACACTGTTGGTGGGATTGTAAACTAGTTCAACCATTATGGAAAACAGTATGGCAATTCCTCAAGGATCTAGAACTAGATGTACCATATGACCCAGCCATCCCACTACTGGGTATATACCCAAAGGATTATAAATTATTCTACTACAAAGACACATGCACACGTATGTTTATTGCGGCACTATTCACAATAGCAAAGACTTGGAATCAACCCAAATGTCCATCTGTGACAGACTGGATTAAGAAAATGTGGCACATATACACCATGGAATACTATGCAGCCATAAAAAAGGATGAGTTTGCGTCCTTTGTAGGGACATGGATGCAGCTGGAAACCATCATTCTTAGCAAACTATCCCAAGAAGAGAAAAACAAACACCGCATGTTCTCACTCATAGGTGGGAACTGAACAATGAGATCACTTGGACTCGGGAAGGGGAACATCACACACTGGGGCCTATCATGGGAAGGGGGGAGGAGGGAGGGATTGCATTGGGGAGTTATACATGATATAAATGATGAATTGATGGGTGCTGACGAGTTGATGGGTGCAGCACACCAACATGGCATAAGTATACATATGTAACAAACCTGCACGTTATGCACATGTACCCTAGAACTTAAAGTATAATAAAAAATAAAAATAAAAATAATAAAAAAATAAAAATAAAAAAAATGACCTAAAGCAATTAGACTTTCTTTAACCTTAGGCTAGAAAGCCAAATGTTAAAATAAGTTAGGTTTATTTAAAACAAAAATTTCATGTGAAAGTACTTTTAAGGACATAATCATTATTTTCGCTATATATATCTAACCAAAAATAACGTCAATTGTATTGGTCCTTTTTTTCCCCTTGATGACAATGTTTTCCTACTAGATTAACAATATGCAGGAATGTAAACAAAAAAAAAATCATAACAAAAAAATCAAGAAATCTGGTAAATTAATTCAGGTCCTGCTATGACACAGAGCCAGGCTCTTGATTAAGTCAACTGAATTTCCTGGGCCTCAGTTTCATCATCAGTAACTAGAAGGGGTGATAAGATCTTGAGTTTTATGCTGGATGTAATGTGCCATAACTTTAAGTAAGGTATCACTAACTTTCAAACAAGACACCAAATATAATTAGCAGTACACTATGATATACTAAAATCCTACAAAGACAGTTGTTGATTGCCCTCCCAACAACCATTTTCTTCTTTCTTCTTTAGTAAGAATCTCACTTTTTTGTGGATATTCTTTTTTTTTTTTTTTTTTTATTATACTTTAAGTTCTAGGGTACATGTGCATAATGTGCAGGTTTGTTACATATGTATACTTATGCCATGTTGGTGTGCTGCACCCATCAACTCGTCAGCACCCATCAATTCATCATTTATATCATGTATAACTCCCCAATGCAATCCCTCCCTCCTCCCCCCTCCCCCCTCCCCATGATAGACCCCAGTGTGTGATGTTCCCCTTCCCGAGTCCAAGTGATCTCATTGTTCAGTTCCCACCTATGAGTGAGAACATGCGGTGTTTGGTTTTCTCTTCTTGTGATAGTTTGCTAAGAATGATGGTTTCCAGCTGCATCCATGTCCCTACAAAGGACGCAAACTCATCCTTTTTTATGGCTGCATAGTATTCCATGGTGTATATGTGCCACATTTTCTTAATCCAGTCTGTCACAGATGGACATTTGGGTTGATTCCAAGTCTTTGCTATTGTGAATAGTGCCGCAATAAACATACGTGTACATGTGTACCATCAGAGTGAACAGGCAACCTACAGAATGGGAGAAAATTTTTGCAACCTACTCATCTGACAAAGGGCTAATATCCAGAATCTACAAAGAACTCAAACAAATATACAAGAAAAAAACAAACAACCCCATCAAAAAGTGGGGAAAGGATATGAACAGACATTTCTCAAAAGAAGATATTCATACAGCCAACAGACACATGAAAAAATGCTCATCATCACTGGCCATCAGAGAAATGCAAATCAAAACCACAATGAGATACCATCTCACACCAGTTAGAATGGCAATCATTAAGAAGTCAGGAAACAACAGGTGTTGGAGAGGATGTGGAGAAATAGGAACACTTTTACACTGTTGGTGGGATTGTAAACTAGTTCAACCATTATGGAAAACAGTATGGCAATTCCTCAAGGATCTAGAACTAGATGTACCATATGACCCAGCCATCCCACTACTGGGTATATACCCAAAGGATTATAAATTAGTGGATATTCTTTTTTAAAAATTTTTAATCAACCACTGGTTAGCCACAAGAATAGGATTCAATTCTGCCCAATGACATGCAATGGGGAATATGCTGTGGGGGCACTGGGAAAGGTTTACCTTCTGGAAAAAGAGAAGCGCAAGAAAAGATGCCACTCAGCCAGCCCTCAAACAGAACTGTATGAAGGTGTTATGTGAGACTTCTGCAGAAATTTGGGAGTTACTTGTGTAGAGTCCTAAAACAAAGCTAGCAGGTCAAGAATGGCTGAGCAAAACTGAGTCTCTGATAACTTTGTTAAAAAACTGAACAATTATCCTTATAACCTTTGATCGCCTGACTATCTTTTTATAAAATATTAAATTTCCTTATTTTAAACCACGTTTACTCAAGAATTCTGTTATTTAAAGCTGAAAATTTCCCTGTGATTGTGAAGGTTAATTTTAGGTGTCAATTTGACTGGATTGAGGGATACCTAAATGGCTGGTGAAGCATTGTATCTGGGTATCTGTGAGAGTGTTTTCAGAGGAGGTTGAAGCTGAGTCAGTGGACTGAGAGAGAAACATCTGCCCTCAATGTGGGCAGATATCATCCAATCAGATGGGGCTGGAACAAACAGGTAAGAAGAAGGAGGACTCTCTGCTTTCTCTCCCTTCCAGAGTGAGACACCTTTTCTCCTCCAGTCCTTGGACATCAGACTAGGTTCTTCAGTTTTTAGCCTCTCAAACTTGCACCAGTGCTCTCTGGAGGCTCTCTGGCTTTTAGATTTGGACTAGGGGCTGCACCATTGGCTTCCCTGATTCTGAGGCTTCTGGACTGAGTGATGCCACCAGCTCTTGTGTGTTACAGCTTGCGGGCAGCCTATCATGAGACTTCTCTGACTCTGTGTTCACATGAGCCAATTCCCCCTAATAAATTCCCTCTCATATATCCTATTGTTTCTGTGTCTCTGGAGAACCCTAACAAGTGATAAAAAAAAAAAGAAACAAAAAAATTTAAGGACAAAATTAGATTATCTATTCACCTTCAGCTCCAATCACTACTCATTAAATTGTGTGTAGTAAAGCTCCATAAATGCTTATTATATTTATTTTGTTATCTATCTTTGCATGAGGGAACAAAACATGCATTCTATGCTGTAGTCAAACAATCCCACAGGATTTTGGCTTTAAATAAAAATCATGTCATGGAAAGGAGATTATTTAATAACTGCATATTCCTACTGGCAGGATTCTCCAAAAAGACATAACATTACCCCAGCAACTTATGAAGCTAATTTTCAGGCTGCAATTAGGAACATAGTAAAGAAGAAACTTAAGCATTAATAATTAAGTCCACTGCTGAATTTTACAGGATTCAAGGGTGGACCAGTACAAGCACCAGCATTAATTCATTACGTATAAGTTCATTAGAGGGTGATGGTTTTAAATCTTCCATTTAGTGTGGTTGGTAAAGCTGGGCTAATAAAGAGTTAGGGCATTGGAATTGGCTGATAAAGGTTTGGTCATTATCTGCTAAGCCGACTTTCAATTACTTCATTCATCAAATCTTGGACAACTTTTCCGCATTTTTATCTAGTAGATACTTATTTTTAAATTATTTTTTGACTATACAATAAAATATATTGAGCCAACACATGTGAGGAAATCAAAAAGCAAAGGACAGAGTCACAATGTGTGGTTTTTCTAAACAAAGGTATTTTAAATTTCTTGTGAACTCCTACCAAACTCTCAAGGATCAGCTTAAACACTAAGTGTTCTGTGCAAATTTTCCTGGTATCCTTTTTAGAGTGACTTCTCACCCCCTTTGAGTCTCATAGCATATTATTTCTATGTCTATTGTGACATTTACTGTCACTTTGCATCAGCCTTGTTTCATGTAACTTGTGATTATTATTAGTCTGCAACATCTTTGAAGGCATGAGTGTAGTTTTGTCATATCTGTACCCCTGAAGGATGTATCCTGTGTCTTTCATGAGGGAGGTTAAATAATTTGTTGAATTTATGGGAACTGTAATATTTTTATTCTTCAAAACCAAAGTCTTTTATTAGAGTTTGTCCTTAAAACTCTACTATTATAACAGAACTGTCTGACTAAAATTATTGATTGCAGTTTCCCTTTACAATTGTACCAAAAAATAAAAATAAATGAAAAGAAAATGAAATAAAAAGTAAACAAATGTCAGGAATGGTACAAAGTGACATTAACATGCAAGTGACTTTAATACAAAGAAAAAAGTGAGCAATTATAAAACTCTTTTCTCCAGTGGTATAAGATATCATTTTGGGCACTAGTATCATCAATCTTTCTGGATCACAGAATGAAAAACTCAGAGTTAGTTATAATAGTCTTTCTCTAATGCCCTTCTTTTGTGGCTGGTCACCAACTCTAGCAAACTTCATGATTTTTCCTACATCAGCTTATTATGTTTTAATCCTAAGTAAAATGATATGAGTAGAGAAAGTAATTACTGTACTCCTTGACCAGTTGAAATTGCATTGCAATTGGTCTGTGTTCCCTGTTATCAGTTCCTCTCCTCTCAGTCCATCCTGACCATTGTTGCAAGAGGAAAGGCCTTTTATCCCCCATAATTCCCACAGGACAAATTCCTGATTTTTAATGCTGGTATTCAATATCCCAGTACATGCCTGTGTCTCTGTTTCCAATACCAAACTTCAACTGGGGAAACCTGGTCACACAATTTCCTTAACATATGTCACTTTTTCACACTCTACATTCTGTTCATGCTACTTCCTCTGAGCAAACAACTTCCTCTCTTACCACTACCAATGCAAATCCAATTCACCCTTCCAGATCCCAATTAAATTCTGTCTCTTCCACACTGTCTTTGATGTATCAGTCTGCATCACATTGATCTCTTCCTTCATCTGAATTCTATACTTCATTTTTTCCATACACCATTAATAATAAATAAGTAGAACATTATCTTTTAACAGACAAATATCTTGATAATTTAATGAATTTACATATTCAAAGTCAGGAATCATTTATCATTTTATTGCCCCTAAGTAACAAACAAAAGGTTCATGAAATAGTAAGCATACAATATATTTTTGAATATTGCTATTGAGGTGTTGATGTGAAAAGCCAAATAGAATTACAACTTGGAGGTCAACATACAATTAAAATGTATATTGCCATTATGACCTCTACACAAACATTTATTGTAAAACTAAAGTGAAAAATTATTTTTGCTACGAAATTAGAAGATAAAAATATGACATCTATATTTAAATAAAAAAGCTCTTTTAGTTCATTCTTAGATTTTGAGTAATGATTATAATTCACTCAGTGTTTATTTTTGGGGTTTCAGGCACTTGGACTGTAAGAACTTTCCTATTATGCACAGCTGGATGTGTATAATTGTACAAATTTTAAAATATCCAGTCGATTTCTGTGGAGTCATATTTCAAATTCTACATTTCAGCAATGTCTCATCAAAAGCTTGTTTCAATTTAAATTTTAAAAAGATGAACAAGCAATATTACAAATGAGTAAGCTATCAAAAGAAATTTATAAAATGTTTGCAGAATGTTTAATATAAAGGCACCCACCTGTATTTCCATGTCAAAGCCAATTTCATAAAGAGTATTTACAATAATCAGGCAATTGTGCAGATACTCTTCAGGACTTTTTGGCCGTGTGTACATATTTATAAAATGAGACTCAATCTGTAAAAAAAAAAAAAAAAAAAAATTCAAACCTTTTGGTAATGGAATAAAAAATTCTGTTTTTAAGTGTTCTCTATAGTTACGCAAAGAATCATTTAAATATTAATATTTATCAGTAATAAATTATTGCAATCAAAATGCAAGAATAAACAAAAAGGTAGTGCTAGCCATTCAGATTCAGGTGTTTGACTTGAATGTAAGACATTTGAAAGTTGCTGTTTACAGAAAATATACTTCAAATTTTAATCACTAAGTTTTTTCAAATAATAGAAGATCATTATGCATAACAATGACTCTTACCAAGAATGGGCAATAGGCCCCCAATTGTGTTGCAAAAACAAGACCATCTGAAAGATCTTCATCAAAATTTACTATCCATCTCTCAGAAGGGATAACATCTGTTTCAAAAAAGAGGGAGAGTAAATACAACAATAGTTTTACTTTATTAAAAGATACCTATGGAAATTTGAGCAATAGTAAAAGAAAATTTTGCTTCTGCCTGGAAAACAAAAAGTATATTATATTGGAAATAAAAACAAATTTTAAGATTAATATTACGAGAGTTAACTGTAAGGCTTTATAAGCAATTGCAAGCTGTCTTCTTTATTTCTACATGAGCTGCTTTGAAAAATACACTACAATGTGGTAGTGGAATAGAAATTCAGTGTTCCAAAATTACCCATTCTATTGAGTACCTTGAGGTTCAAATGTTTAATCAATGATCATCAACATGGGTAAGGAGACTGAAAAGGCATGGAGTTACTTGTAACTTTAGAGTGCTAGTGCCAGTTTCTTTATTTCTTGCAGAAATTCATCCACATGGCAGAAAAGTATGTGAAAGGAATTCAAGATTTATGGCTTAAAGAAACCAAAATTGACCTATAAAAGGCAATACAGGATGGAGGAGCAGTAAAAGGAATTCTCAGTTACAGACATGATTACTATGCTGAGTCTGGAACAAAAAGAGGAAGTATTTGAATTTTAAGTGAATATCTGAAATATTGACCTATATTGGGCGGAAGCTAATTTAAACAGTGGAAATAATTGCTATGTTGAATGTGACATTTTCTTTTTCAATAAGTTTCCAAATAGCCTAGTTTCTTTATGGTGTGAGACAATTTCTTGTCTGAAAACAAGGGGCAAATGGTGATCTTTATAAATTCCCTCAAATCTCTCTACTCCCATTTTCTGTGAAGAAGAAAAACCATGACATGATACACCCATGACATGTATATTAGTTTCAAAACCGGGATTGCTTTATACCTGGAATTGGAAGACTTAATTTTCTCTTGAATCACAGATGTCCTGGACACTTCACAGACAATTTCCAGTACTTTTTCATCTGAGAAGCTATGACATTGAACATTTCTATAGGATTTCTATAGCATATCATCACAAAATCAGTCTAGCAAACACAGATCACTAAGGATTTTCAACTAATGCACAGCAAACAACCTTTGTATTTTTCAAAGTATTATTTCCTGATAGAAACTTATAAATAACATTTTTGATATAAGATTCAATGTAATCGAATTAATGATTTTAAATACACATTGCCAGTTGGCTGAATAATGATAACCTACATGTGCTTCTCTTTTTTGTCCAACTTTGATGTATAATTGGCAAATGAAGAGTATATGTATTTAGAACATTAATTATGTTTTGATATAAGTACACCTTGTGTAGTGATTCCCAAAATCAAGCTAATTAACATACCAATCACTTCACATAGTCACTATTTTGTGTATATGTGTGTAGTGAGAATATAAGATATACTCTCTTAGCTAAGCAAAATGTGCTTCTCTGAATGTATATTTGCCACCCATAGCTATCAATAAAAGCAAAATATTTCACTTTTATGGTTAATATTTATTTTTCTATGGACTGGAAGCAATGATAACTTTTGATCTGATAAAGGTAATTTGCTAGCCTTTTACATTGATAGAGAGTCAGTTAGCAATGGATATAGACTATATCCACCAGATAGCACATCCTTGTCTTGTACAGACATTAGAGGAGGGACAGAAATTGCCTTGAAGGAGCTTAAAATCTTGTTGCAGGAAAATCAAATCCATAACAGGAAAACAACGAATTAAAAAAAAAAATCCCCCAATCAGAAGTCAATGAATACATAACAATACAGCAGCAACTAATTGTTATCCCGTTATTTCCAACTCCACCAATCACAACTCAGGACCACAGAATTCATTATGATACCCGGCCCCACCTTATTTTGTCAACAGTGAAAAATCTCAATCTCATTATCTAAAATATTTTTATGTATTGGTTAAACCCTAGGATGTATACACAGTGCTTTCAGAATTGCAAAGCCATACCCCTGTGAAAAACTAGAGTAAGGTGTGTTTGTATAGTTCTTTACACCTTTAGTCTTAGACTATACAGTCATATTTCTTTACAATTAAATAAGCTCATTTCTTTTTCATCACCATCAGTGAGGTTGTCCAACATTTGTAACCCAGTTACATTCATTTGTCACAGCCTGCATTTTGTCCTTAATTACTTACATATCTTGGTTGATTTTATAAAATTACTTACACTAGCATTCACTCTTTGTGGTACACACTTATAGGAACCTTGAGGAACACATTTTCATGTACCTGCCATCACATTTCCATATAGAAAAGTGTGATCACCCCCAAAATTCCAAGGGGCTGCACCGTTGTAGTCAATCTCTACCCTCATCTGTTAGCACCTGGCAAACACTGATGTGTTTTTAATCTCAACATCTTCACCTTTACCAAAATGCCATAAAACTTGAATCACACAATATCAATATGTCGTCTTGTGGGGGTCTTGTTGTTCTGGCTTCTTTTACTTAGTGATATTCATTTAAGATGCACCCATGTTGTGTGAATCAATAGTTGTTGCTATTTTCATTGTTGAATAGTGCTGTATTTCATGGATGTCACAGAGATGAGGTATTCATTCATCAATTGAAGGGCATTTGGTTTGTCTTCAGTTTAGAGGCAATTATGAAAATCCACTATGAACTATCTCATGTAGGGCTTACTGTGATCACCAATTCTTTTTAAAAAAATTTGTTTATTTCCATAGGTTTTGGGGGGAGTTGATGGTATCTGATTACATGAGGAAGTTCTTTAGTGGTGACTTGTGAGATTTTGTTGCACCCAGTACCCAAGTAGTATTCACTGAACCCAGTTTGTAGCCTTTTATCCCTCACTCCCTTTTCACCCTTTCCCCGCGAGTCCCCAAAGTCCATTGTATCATTCTTATGCCTTTGCGTCCTCATAGCTTAGCTCCCACTTACGAGTGAGAACATACAATGTTTGGCAATTCTAATGTATTTTGGTGAAATAGCTGGAAAAGAGATTTGTGGATTTTACAGTAATTGTACTGAGCAACTTATATATGCCTTTTTTCTATCTATCTTTTTTTGGTGATGTATCTTTTCAGAAATTTTGACTACTTTTCAAATTTGGTTGTTTATTTTCTTGTTGGAGAGTTCTTTATGTATTCTGCATGCAATAAATTTGTGGAATATAATATTCAAAAATATTTTCCCCCAGTCTGTAGCTTGTCTTTTCATTCTCTCAATAGTATCTTTCACAAAGCAGAAATTTTAATATGGTAAAATCCAATACATATAGATATGTATATACATGTATATATGTGTATATATATGTATGTATATAAAAGTTGTGTGGGTTTATATTTAGATCTATGATCTACTTTGAGATAATTTTAGTACAAAGTGTGAGGTACAGGTCAATGCTCTTTTTTTTACATATGCACCTCCAATTATTCAAGTACTATCTATTGAAAACACTAGCCTTACTTGATTTAATTGCTTTTGCACTTTTGTAAGCAAAAACACCCAGTTGATTATATTTGTGTAGATATATTCCTTGTCTCTCAATTCTATTCTTTTGATCTATGCATCTATTCTTTTGTCAATACCACCCAGTCTTAATTATTGTAGTTCCAAAATTTCTTCCACCTTTTCAAAATTGTTTTGGCTATTTTAATGGCAATGCCTTTATATATACATTTTAGAGCCAACTTATTTATATCTATAAGAATATGTGATGGTATTTTCACTGGAATTGAATTGAATCTATAGATCAATTTGATAGCCTAACAACATTTAGTCTTCCAATGCCATGTGCATACTATGTATTTCTCTATTGAGTTCTCATCGATTGCTTTCATCAGTGTTTTGTAGTTTATAGCATATATATCTCTAACTTATTTTGTTATACATACTCATAGTAAGTACTTAATATTAGATACTTAACTAGTTCTTCTATGTTAAATGGTATATTTTTATTTTAAATTCCAATTGTTTACTGCCAATATATAGAAATATAATTTAATTTAATTGTATAGTGATCATATATCCTCTGACCTTGATAAATGCATATAATATTTCTAGGAGCCTTTTATAGATTGTTTAGGATTTTCTACTTGACAGAAATGTTGAATTCCAGTCTCTTTCTTGGGGCAAGAGGTGGTTTGTTATTTTCTTTTTTTTCCTTTTTCTTTCTTTCTCTCCTTTTTTTTTTGAAACTGCAATTAGTATTCACCAGAGCCCTTTGGGTGACAGTATGTGTTGTCCTTAAATTAACATAGATGAACACATCTGTTCTATAAGGTATTGCTATGGTTTGAATGTCCCTCTAAATCTCATGTTCCAATTACATTGCCATTTCAATGGTTAATACCAACCAATAGAGGTGGGACTTTTAGGAGGTAATTAGATCACGAGAACTCTGGCTTCATGAACTGAGTAATGCTGTTATCTCAGGAGTATGTTAGTTACGTTGGGAGTTTGGCCCTCTTTTTCTCTCTTTCTTGCATGCTCTTACTTTTTATCATCTTCTCTAGCTATGGGATGCCGACCACAATGTAATAATGCAGCAAGAAGGCTCTCATCAAATGCAACCTAATTATCTTGGACTTTCCAGCCTCCAAAAATAGAAGTCCATAAACTTCTATTGCTTATAAATTACCCAATCTGTAGTATTCTGTTATAGCAACACTAAATGGACTAAGACAGATACACAGAAGTCGGAGTGAATTGCCTGCCCCTACACTAGGTACTAAGGAGTACACATTCTCCAGACTCACTTTAGTCATTTCTGTGAGCAACAGGTGAAGTTTGTGGAGTAAACACCTGCAAGAAGATGCAGAATCTATAACTGTGGACACTAGGAGCTTCATGATCTCTCAGTAGTGTATACTTGGCCTCTACCAATACACCAATCACCCTAACTCAACTATTCTTAATGGTGTCTATCTCTATCTACAAGTAGACCATTGCTATCATCTCATTTCTTCCAGTATAAACCAACTCACCCTCTGTTGTCCTACAATCTCAGCTTTATGTTAAGGTTCAAGAAAAATAGAGAATTTGCTGTTGGTCTGACCTTCGTTGTTATAAGGGTGGGAGAAAACAGTTTCCAGTTCTCTATCTCCCTGGGTAGAAACCAGGGCACCTATTTTTGTTCAACCCATCACAACTTTGAATCTGCTTTGATATTATTACTTGTCGAATACCAGTAGACATGGGCTGTAGATGTTCAAACAAGGCTCTCAGTAAGAATAGGATGACAATGATTCTTCCAAGGCGATGTTGTGAAAAAGTAAAGACAAAACTTCAAAGCTCTTCTCTAATCTCTGATCCTACGCCTGTATCTTGTCTTTTATACTCAAGGCTGCTGCCAAGCCCTCATCACAGTTTATCACAGCTTTGATATATCAAGGATTTTCTCCGCTTTTATGATAGTTCCTCTGATATAAGCTACTCTCTTTTCTATACTCCCTCTAAGGATTTGGTACCCAAAGTGAGCTAAGTGAATCAGCAGCACCTACATCAAATGGAAGCTTGTTGAAAATGCAGAATTTCTGGACTCACCCAACACCTAGCAACATATAAAAGCATGTTAACAAAATCTCCAAGTATTCATATTATCATCTGAGACGTGTTGGTCAATGGTGGTTTTTTTTGGAGAGAGAACCAGCACTGTTATGTAGTTGTCATTTGTCAGAAATCAGAAAATCCAAGTGATGTTCCGCACATTTTCAAAACTTTTAATTTGGAAGCTATGTTTTTATCCAGTTTTACATTACATCACTTCTGATATTCAGGTATATTTAAGCAGTAATAAAAATACTGTTCTTTATAGTATTATGAATTAGAGATGTGTTTGTTAAACAAAATTTAATCAGAAATTTTAGAAAAAATAAGTCAATTACTTATGAATATAATAATTGTTACATGAATTTTATGTTAGATGACTATAATAGTACATTTTTATGAAAGTTATATTAAGATATAATTCACATAACACAAATTTCATGCAATTCAATTGTTCATTGTTGTTTAGTATAGTCATATAGCTGTGCGATCATCACTACTATCTGCTTTTAAAATATTTTTATCAACACATAAAGAAACTCGATACTCATTAACTGTCACTTCTCATTTCTCGCTTCCCTCATACCATGGACATAAATGAATCTACTTTCCATTACTATGGAGTTGCCTATTATGGACACATCATAGAAATACAATTATAAAATATGTGCCCTCTTGTGTTCTGTTGTCTTTTATTTAGCATAACATTTTCAAGGTTCATTCATGTTGCAGAATGTATAAGTATTTCATTTCTTTTTATTGCTGAATAACATTCCACTTTGGGAATATACCACATTTTCTTTATGGACATTTGTGTTTCTAATTTTTGGCTATTATGAAAAATGCTGCTGTGAACATTTATGTAAAAGTTTTTTGTAATCATATATTTCCAATTATCTTGAGTATAAACCAATGAGTACACTCGTTGAATCATATTGCTAATCTATTTCTCAAGAGACTTTTTTTTTTATAGCAGTTTTGCATTCACGGCAGAATTGTTCAAAAAGGGCAGAGATTTCCCATATACTCCCTGCCCCCATGCATGCATAACCTCTCTCATTAGTTAATCTAATTTTAACATTTTGAGAAACTGCCAAACAGTTTTGCAAAGTGGTTGCATCATTTTACAATCCTTCTAGCAACATGTGAGGTTTCTGATTTCTATGAATCCTTGCCAACACTTGTTACAGTCTTTACTTTTTAAACTAATAAATTTAATTTCTGTGGCTACATAGTAGGTGCATATATTTATGGGATACATGAGATGTTTTGATATAGGCATTCAATGTGAAATAAGCACATCATGAAGAATGGGGCATCCATCTCCTCAAGCATTTATCCATTGAGTTGCAAGCAATCTGATAACATCATTTTAACAAGTACAGTTGTTATTGACTATAGTCACCCTGCTGTGCTATCAAATAGTAGGTCTTATTCTTTCTAGCTATTCTTTTTTGTACCCATTAACTATCCCCACCTCCCCCAGCCTCCTACTACCCTTCCCAGTCCATGGTAACCATTCTTCTACTCTCTGTCCATGACTTCAGTTGTTTTGATATTTAGATTCCACAAATAAGTGAGAACATGCAATGTTTGTTTATCTGTGCATGGCTTATTTCACTTAACATAATGATTTCTAGTTCCATTCATCTTGTTGTAAACGATAGGATATCGTTCTTTTTTATGGCTGAATAGTACCCCATTGTGTGTATGTAGCACATTTTTTTTTATCTCTTCATTGGCTGATGGACACTTAGGTTGCTTCCAAATCTTAGCTATGGTGAACAGTGCTGCAACAAACTGTTAAGTGCAGATATCTGTTCAATATACTGGTTTCCTCTCTTTTGAATATATACCCAGCAGTGGAATTCCTGGATTATATTGTAGCTCAATTTTTAGTTTTTTGAGGAACTTCCAAACTGTTCTCCATAGTGATCGTACTAATTTACATTCCTCCCAACAGTGTACAAGGACTCCCTTTTCAACACATCCTCACCAGCATTTTTTATTGCCTGTCTTTCGGATACAAGCCATTCTAACTGTGGTTAAATGATATCTCACTGTAGTTTTGATTTGCAGTTCTCTGATGATCAATGATGTTGAGCACCTTTTCATGTGCCTATTTACCATTTGTATGTCTTCTTTTGAGAAATATCTATTCAAATTTTTTGCCCATTTTTTGATCAGATTATTAAATTTTTTGTTCCTACAGAGTTGTTTGAGCTCCTTATATATTCTGGTTATTAACCCCTTATCAGATGAATATTTTGCAAATTTTTTCTCCCATTTCTGTGGGTTGTCTCTTTACTTTGTTGATTGTATCCATTGCCGTGCAGAAGCTTTTACATTTGACTTTTTAAAAATTTTAGTTACAGAAGTTGGTGCCAAATGCTAACTTACTGTGATTTTGCTTTGCATTTGCCAAATTACTAATTATGCTGAACATCTTTTAATGTGCTTGTGGGTCATTTACTTTTCCTTTCAGAAATGTCTATTCAAATATTTTGCAATTTTTAAACTGGGTTGTCTTTTTATCACTGACTTATAAGTGTTTTTTATATATTCTTCATACAAGTCTCTTGTTAGATACACAATTTTGCTGTTACTGTGTCCATTGAAATATTCCTTTTTCTTCATTTTTATTTCATTAATATGATGTACTACATGGACTGGCATTTATGTAAAAACAACTTTGTACTCCTAAGATAGATTTCATCTCCTGATTATATTTTATTCTTTTTCTATATTGCTGGATTCTGTTTGCTAGTAATTTCAGATTTCCATGTCTATCTTCGTAAAACATAACATAGGGCTTTTCGAATTTTGTTTTGAAACGCTTCTGAAATGCAGTGTGGTATATTCTTTAATGCAGACATAGATAGTCTTGCTTGTAAAGGTAGCTGAGTTATGAAGATATGTGAACTCTAAATCATTATACGATCAGCCACATATAATAGTTATGAGCCACATGAAATGTGATATAAAGTAATGCATATAATACTTGATAGAACTTCTATATAAGTGACCAATAAACTGGAAATTAAGTAAAATATTTTCAGCATCAAGCGAAAAACTGCTATGGAGAAAGATTGAATTAAAACAGAAGATGCTATAAGAAAAAATATTGAAAATAAAAAGAAATCAATTACAGAAGTTGCATATAATAGAACAGATACAATAATTTATGAATAATTTTGTGCTAATATTTAAAAAATCTTAGATAAAGCTCATTAATTTCATGAAAATATGTTACAAAATCTCACTCTAGGAGAAACGGAAAATAAGAATAATCCTGTAACAATTAAACAATTAACCTGTTATTTAAAATCATCTCACAAAGAAAAAAATCTAGATGGTCTTATCAGGGAATACTATAAAATTCAAAAAAGAAGAAATGTCACTAATACAGAAACTCTTTCAATGTCTCCAAAAAAAGAATGTTCTCCAGGTAATTGTTTAAGGTTTGCATTAACGGTATTAAAAGAAAATAAAATGGTAGAAAAAATTGCAGACTATCATTCAAGTAAGTTAAAGCAATCAACTAAAATAACAGTAAATTATTTCTGGTAAGTTATATAAAAATAATTTAACTATCATGGAAAATTTGAGTTTGTGCCAGGATGCAAGGTTAATTCACATTTTTAAATAAATTTAATTTGCCAAATTAATATATATATTCAATATTATTCATAATAAAATTTCTAGAAAAACTAAAGAGAGGAGACAACTTTCAGGATGTAATGAAAATAATCTACAAAATAATCATATAGCAAATACCATACTTAATTATTAAATGTTAAATATGCTTTGTTTAAGATTATACAAAAATATCAGGTATAATACAAGAGCATCTATGTTAATAGAATATTTTAACAAACATCTTCATATCTCAGTTTCAAGCAATATTGTAGAATTTAAATGAGCACCTAAAATATCTTCTATGCCAAATTTACAAAGAAATGTATATTTTAGAATAGGTTTTAAATCCTTCAAAACCTCACTCATTTTGAGAATATAAACAAGTGCAGAACAAAGCAAAGCAATTCACTTACAGTGGAGGAGTTATCAGGCTGATCTTAGTTTTTCACAGCTACTTTATAGGCATAACATAGTGGGAGCACTGTGCACAGTGTACAGAGAAATATAATAAACCCTAAATTTTATATTTAGTAAGATACCATTCATATATAAATCACACTAACATAGTTACAAAGAGAACTAAGAGAATATAAATTCTTGAAGTGGTTAGAAAAATAAAATTATTATGCCCTCTCTCACTACTCCTTATCAACATAGCATTGGAAGTTCTGGCCAGGGCAATCAGGCAAGAGAAAGAAATAAAGGGTATTCAAATAGGAAGAGGAAGGAAAATTGTCTCTGTTGGCAGATGACATGATTGTATATTTAGAAAACCCCATCATCTCAGCCCAAAATCTCCTTAAGATGATAAGCAACTTCAGCAAAGTCTCAGGATATAAAATCAATGTGCAAAAATAACCAGCATTTCTATACACCAATAATAGACAAACAGAGAGCCAAATCATGAGTGAACTGCCATTCACAATTGCTACAAAGAGAATAAAATACCTAGGAATACAACTTACAAGGGATGTGAAGGACCTCTTCAAGGAGAACTACAAACCACTGCTCAAGCAAGTAAGAGAGGACACAAACAAATGGAAAAACATTCCATGCTTATGGATAGGAAGAATAAATATCATATAAACAGCCATACTGCCCAAAGTAATTTATAGATTCAATGCTATCCCCATCAAGCTACCACTGACTTTCTTCACAGAATTGAAAACAACTACTTTAAACTTCATATGGAACCAAAAAAGAGCCCACATAGCCAAGACAATCCTGGACAAGAAGAACAAAGCTGGAGGCATCATGTTACCTGACTTCAAACTATACTACAAGGCTACAGTAACCAAAACAGCATGGTACTGGTACCAAAACAGATATAGACCAATGGAACAGAACAGAGGCCTCAGAAATAATACCACACATCTACAACCATCTGATCTTTGACAAACCTGACACAAACAAGCAATGGGGAAAAGATTCCCTATTTAATAAATGTTGTTGGAAAAATTGGCTAGCCATATGCAGAAAACTGAAACTGGACCCCTTCCTTACACCTTATACAAAAATGAATTGAAGTTGGATTAAAGACTTAAACATAAAACCTAAAACCATAAAAACCCTCAAAGAAAATCTGGTCAATACCATTCTGGACATAGGCATGGGCAAAGACTTCATGTCTAAAACATCAAAAGCAATGCAACAAAAACCAAAATTGACAACTGGGATCTAATTAAACTAAAAACTTCCTGCACAGCAAAAGAGACTATCATCAGAGTGAACAGGCAACCTACAGAATGGGAGAAAATACTTGCAATCTATTCATCTGACAAAGGTCTAAAATCCAGAATCTACAAAGAACTTAAACAAATTTATAAGAAAAAAACAACCCCATCAAAAAGTGGGCAAAGGATATGAACAGACACTTCTCAAAAGAAGACATTTGTGCAGCCAATAGTTATACGAAAAAATGCTCATCATCACTGGTCATCAGAGAAATGAAAGTCAAAACCACAAAGAGATACCATCTCATGCCAGTTAGAATGGCAATCATTAAATTAAAAAGTCAGGAAACAACAGATGCTGGAGAGGATGTGGAGAAATAGGAATGCTTACACAGTTGGTAGGAGTGTAAATTAGTTCAACCATTGTGGAAGACAGTGTGGCAATTTCTCAGGGATCTAGAACTAGAAATACCATTTGACCCAGCATTCCCATTACTGGGTATATACCCAAAGGATTATAAATCACTCTACTATAAAGACACATGCACACTTATGTTTATTATGGCACTATTCACAATAGCAAAGACTTGGAACCAACTCAAATATCCATCAATAATGGACTAGATAAAGAAAATGTGGCACATATATACCATGGAATACTATGCAGCCACAAAAATGATGAGTTCATGTCCTTCGCAGGGACATGGATGAAGCTGGAAACCATCATTCTCAGCAAACTATCACACGAACAGAAAACCAAACACTGCATGTTCTCACAAATAAGTGGGAGTTGAACAATGAGAACACACGGACATAGGGAGGGAAACATCACACACCGGGGCTTGCCAGGGGTTGGGGGCCTAGGGGAGGGATGACGTTAGGAGAAATACCTAATGTAGGTGACGGGTAGATGGGTGCAGCAAACCACCATGGCACGTGTGTACCTATGTAACAAAACTGCACATTCTGCACATGTAACCCAGTACTTAAAGTACAATATAAAATAATAATAATAATAATAATAATAATTTTGAAGGGAAAAATAAAACAAAAGCGAAAAAAAGAAAAAGAAAATTATTATGGTATTTATCCATCTAATAGCGAAATGCAGTAAAAATGGAAGTTCCTGGTAACATTACATGCAGTTGAATAGTAGTAACAGAATATAAGTGTTACACATATTTATAATGTAGGCATAGTAAATGTAGCAAAAATGATGACACTGAGGGAGGAAGGTGAGAGGAAATGAGAGTACTATTTAGACAATACATTAAAAGGTAAGAATTCTTCAAAAATGAATTATCTACACAATAACCTTGAACATTATGGAATATGATAGTTGCTTGTCTCTCACATTTCTTAACTTTCTGTTTACAATGATTTCACAAACACGGTTATTTCTCTGACCATTACAAAGGATGACAGTTTGTCCTGATAATGGGATTAAAGACAGAAGAAAGCTAAATTGGAAATCACTGGAGTCAGGCTATGGAAACATTGCTAAAACATTGACAAAACATTGATAAAACAGTTGGTGAATAAACATATGAAAAATATATATAAAAAATATAAAAATGCTAAATTATATGTGTATGTGTGTATATATTTATATAATATTTATAATTCTATTGATTTTTTTCAGTTCACTAAGCAACCAAGGGTTCCAATTATAAAGATAATAGAAATTTTATTTAATCAACTTGTGAATGTATTTTGAGTGATAAAAATTTCCACTTGCTACTCAAGAGACTAGATTAATTTCCAAGGTCTATGCAGCTGACTTGCTTCTTTTTACTAGAATTTATCTGATGATAGAAGGGATTTGGGCTCTTTTGTTCACTACTACATCTCTAATCCCTAGAACAGTGCTAAACATATAAATTGGTGATTAATAGATATTTGTGAACCAAATGACAGTTTTAGTGGTTTCTGTCCTTGTGAGGATTATTTTAAATAAATTATCATACAAAAATCAGATAATGATTCACTTATTTTTCCTTCAAGTTATTTACAATCTTGGTATTTATTTATTTATGCATTTTTGGTATGTGGTATGTAATACAGAGATAATTTTACCTGTATTCCAAAGTATCAGCCAATTGATCTAGCTCTATTTACTGAGTGAACTAATGTTTATTATGGATTTTGAAATGTCACACTCATTATACTAAATTCTATTATATATATTCATTGTTCTGAGTTCCCTGTTGTGTTCAATGCAATTGTGAATACTCCTAAAATGTTAAAAAAATATATTTTTTATGAATCGAGGGTGGAGCAAGATAGCAGAATAAATGGCTCTCCTGATCATTCCCCAGCAAAGACACAAATTTAACAACTATCTACACAAAAGAAACACCTCCATAAGAAGCAAAAATGAGGTGAACACTCACAGTACCTGGCTTTAAGTTCATATCACTAAAAGAGGCAATGAAGAGGTAGGAAAACCAGTCTTAAATTGAGGACACCATCCCTCCTCTAAGCCTTGGCAGTTGCAGTGTGGGGCAGAGAGCATTTCTGTGCACTGGGGAGAGGCATATTGCAGCAATTGTGAAGTACTGAACTCAGTGCTGCCCTATTATAATAGAAAACAAACTGGACCGAACTCAGTTGATGACCAGCCACAGGGGGAACATACAAACCAGGCATAGCCAGAAGGGAATCACCAATCACAGTGGTCAAAATTTGAGTTTGCACAAGGCTTACCACCACAGACTAAAGTCCTCTTGGACCCTAGATGAACTTGAAAGGCAATATAGGCCACAAGGATGGCAACTCCTAGGCATGTCCTAGTGCTGAACTGGACTCAGAGCCAGAGGACTTGGGGGCTGCAACCTATTGGGACACCAGCATAGGCAGAGATAAAGGAGTGTTGGCATCACCTCTTCCCTACCCCCCCATGCTGCACAGTTTGCGGCTCCAAAGGAGATTCCTTCCCTCCACCTGAGAAGAGAGGGAAGAGTTGGGAGAACCCTGTCTTGCATCTTCAATACCAGTTCAGGCACAGCAGGATAAGGAACTTTTCAGAGTTGTGAAGTCTTCTTTCTACAACTTAGCTCCTGGATACCACTTCTAGACACATCAAGAGCCAGAAGGGAACCCACTGCCATGAAAGGAAGGTCCTAGTCTTGGCAGGATTCACCAACTGCTAACCAAAGAGGCCTTGGGCCCTGAAAAAACCAGCAGCAATACCCAGGTACAATGTTGAGGAACTTGGATGAGACTCTGAGACTTGCTGGATTCAGGTGAGACTCAGCACACCCCCAGGTGTGGTGGCTATGGGGTAAGACTACTTTCACCTGAGAAAAGCAGAGGAAACAGTAAAGAGAGCTTTGTCTTGCACCTGAGACAGCAGCATGACCACAGTGGGTAGAGGACCAAGTGGGCTCCTGGAGTCCCCAATTCCAGAACTTGACTCTTGGATGGCATTTCTCAACCTGCTCTGGGACAAAAGGGCACCCACAGTCCTGAAGGGGAAGTCCCAATCCATGCAGAAGTCACTACAAGCTTACTGAAGAGCCCTCAGGCCTAAAAAAACATCAGTGGTCTGGCAGTACTCACTGTGGGCCTGTGTTGGTGGCCACAGGGTAAGGCTCCTCTGCGTTTGGAAAAGGGAGGAAAGAGTGGGAAGGACTGTGTCTTATGGTTTTAGTGCCAGCTCAGCTGCAATACAATAGGACACCAGGTAGACTATAAAGGTTTCTGACTTTAGTCCCTGGCTGTTGAACAGTACCCTAGGACACACTTGGGACCTGGGGGAACTCACCACCCTGAAAAGAAGGGAATAAGCCTAGATGGCTTTGCCACCTGATGATTGTAGAGACCCAGGACCTTGAGAAACATAAGCAGTAGCTAGGGAGTGGTTACAGCAGGCCTTGGGTAAGACCCAGTGCTGTGCTCACCACAGTCCTAAGACTAGCAACTACAGAGGTGTCCGTGTCACTACACCCTTAGCTCCAGGTGTCTCAGAACAGAGAACAAGACTTCATTTGCTTGGGAGAAAGTAAAGAAAGAGAACAAGAGTTTCTGCCTGATAATCCAGAAAATTCCTCTGGATTTTATCCAAGACCATCAAGGCAATAGCTCTATGAGTCTGCAAGAACCACAACATTGCTGGGTGTGGGGTGCCCCCTAAAGCAGATACAGCTTAGAACATGACATTGAAGTCCTTTTGAGTATCAGGAAAGCTACTTCAAGAAGGATGGGTACAAACAAGCCCAGACTGAGAATAGTACAATAAATGTTGAGTTCTTCAATGCCCAGTCACCGAAGAACATATACAAGCATCAGTACTATTCAGAAAAACATGACTTCATCAAATGAACTAAATGAATCACAAAGTACAAATCACAGAGAAACACAGATAGGTGACCATTTAGACACATAATTCAAAATAGATGTTTTGAGGAAACTCAGAGAAATTCAAGATAATATGGAGAAGGAATTCAGAATTCTATTGGGTAAGTTTAACAAAGACTAAAATAATTAAAAAGAATCAAGCAGAATTCTGGAGCTGAAACATGCAATTGGCATACTAAAAAATGCATCAAAGTCCTTTAATATCAGAATTGATCAGCAAAAGAAAGCATTATTGAGCTTGAAGATAGGCTATTTAAATATATACAGTCAGCAGAGATAAAAGAAAAATGAAAAAAAAAAAAAAAGTAGCATGTCTACAAAACCTAGAGAATAACCTCAAAAGGGCAAATCTAAGGTTTGTTGACGTTAGAGAGGAGGTAGAGAAAGAGATACGAGTATAAAGATCATTCAAAGGGATAATAACAGAGAACTTCCCAAACCTAGAGATAGATATCAATATCCAAGTATAAGAAGGCTATAGAACAGCAAACAAATTTAACCCAAAGACTTACCCCCAGCAATTTAAAAATCAAACTCCCAAAGATCAAGGATATAGACAGAATCCTAAAAGTAGTAAGAGAAAAGTAACAAATAACATAGAATTGTGCTCCAATAAATCTGGCAGTGGACTTTTCAGTGGAAACCTTACAGGCCAGGACAGAGTGGCATGACATATTTAAAGTAATAAGGGGGAAAAGGAAGAAAAACAAAAAAACCTTTTGCTCTAGAATACTATATTCAGCAAAAATGTCCAACAAACATGGAGGAGAAATAAAGAGTTTATCAGACAAACAAAAGCTTAGGGATTTCATTAACACCATACCTGTTCTCCAAGAAATGCTACAAGGAGTAATTCAATCAGAAAGAAGAGGACGTTAGCGCGCAAGAAAAAATCATCTGATGGTACTAAACAAATTAGTAATAATAAGTACACAGAAAAATGCAGAGTATAATAACATTGTAAGTTGTATGTAAACCCCACTTTCAATGTATCAAGAATGAACGATGAGCCAATTACAACCAATAACTACAAAAACATTACAAGACATAGACAGTACTATACAATATAAAAAGAAACAATAAAAAGCTCAGAAGATGGGGAGGGATGAAGTTAAGACATAGAGGCCGGGCGCGGTGGCTCAAGCCTGTAATCCCAGCACTTTGGGAGGCCGAGACGGGCGGATCATGAGGTCAGGAGATCGAGACCATCCTGGCTAATACGGTGAAACCCCATCTCTACTAAAAAATACAAAAAACTAGCTGGCGACGAGGCGGGCGCCTGTAGTCCCAGCTACTCGGGAGGCTGAGACAGGAGAATGGCGTGAACCCGGGAGGCGAAGCTTGCAGTGAGCTGAGAGCCGGCCACTGCACTCCAGCCTGGGCGGCAGAGCAAGACTCTCCGTCTCAAAAAAAAAAAAAAAAAAAAAAAGACATAGAGTTCTTAAGGGCTTTCTTTTGACTTGCTTGTTTAGGCAAGCAGTGTTAAGTTGTTATCAAGTTAAATAATGGGTTGTAAGACAATATTTGCAAGCCTAATGGTAACTTCAAACCAAAAAACATGCAATGGATACACAAAAAATATAAAGCAAAACAATAAATCACAGAATCAGAGAAAATCACCCTCGCTAAAAGAAGACAGAAAGGAAAGAAAGAAGAAAGAGAAGACCAAAAAACAACCAGAAAACAATCAGAAAAATGGCAAAATTGATAACTACTTATCAATAATAATATTGAATGTAAATGAACTAAACTCTCCAATCAATACATACAGTGTGGCTGAATAGATAATAAAAAGCAATGCTCAATGATTTGATGATGAAAAGAAACACACTTCCCCTATAAAGATACACATAGACTAAAATTATAAAGGGGTGGAAAAAAATATTTCACACCAATGGAAACCAAAAATGAGCAGGAGTTCCTATACTTACATCAGACAAAATAGATTTCAAGACAAAAACTATCAGAAGAGACAAAGAAGGTCACTACATAATGATAAATTGGTCAATTCAGCAAGAGGCAAAAAAATTGCAAATATATATGCACCAAACACTGGAGCACCCAGATATGTAAAGCAGATGTTATTAGAGCTTAAGGGAGAGATATAACCCAATATAATAATAGCTGGAGACTTCAACACCCCACTTTCAACATTTGACAGCTCTTTCAGACAGAAAATCAACAAAGAAACATCAGACTTCATCAGCACTATAGACAAAATGGACCTAATAGTTACAGAACATTTAATCTGAAGGCTACAGAATACACATTGTTTTCCTCAGCACATGGATCATTCTCAAAAATAGACTATATGTTAAGGCATAAAAAGTCTTAAAACTTTTTAAAAAATGAATCATATCAAGCATCTTCCCTGAACACAATGGAATAAAATGAGAAAGGAATAATGAGATAAATTTTGGAAACTATACAAATACATAGAAATTAAACAATATGTTTTCAATGACCAATGGATTAATGGAGAAATTACAAAGGAAATTGAAAACTGTCTTGAAACAAATTATAATGGAAACAACATACCAAGCCTATGGGATACATCAAAAACAGTAATAAGGGAGAATTTTATAGCTACAAGTGCCTGCCTTAAAAACAGGAAAATTTAAAATTAACAACCTAATGATGTATACTAAAAAACTAGAAAAGCAAGAGCAAAACAAGCCCAAAATTAGTAGAAAAAAAGAAATAATCAAGATCATAGCAGAAATAAATTCATTTAAAATGAAAACAATAAAACAAAAGATCAACAAAATAAAAAGCTGATGTGGACCGGGAGCAGTGACTCATGCCTGTAATCCCAGCACTTTGGGAGGCCGAGGCTGACAGATCATGAGGTCAGGAGATTGAGACCATCCTGGCTAACACGGTGAAACCCCATCTCCACTAAAAAAAAAAAAAAAAATTACCTGGACATGGTGGCGGGCACCTGTAGTCTCAGCTACTCAGGAGGCTGAGGCAGGAGAATGGCATGAACCTGGGAGGCGGAGCTTGCAGTGAGCCGAGATCACGCCACTGCACTCCAGCCTGGGCGACAGAGCGAGACTTCATGCGAAAAAATAAATAAATAAATAAATAAAAATTTTTAAAAAGCTGATGTGTTGAAAAGGTAAACAAAATTGACAAATCTTTAGACAGATCATCTAAGAAAAAAAGAGAGAAGAAAGAAAGAAAGAAGAGATGAAAAAGTAGACATTACAACTGATACTGCAACAACTAAAAAGATCATTAGAAGCCACTATGAGCAACTATATGCCAATAAATTGGAAAATCTAGAAGAAATGGACAAATTCCTAGACACATATAACCTACCAACTTTGAACCGTAAAGATATCCAAAACTTAAACAGACTAATAACAAGTAACATGATTGAAGCCATAATAAAAAGTCTCCCAGTAATGAAAAGCCCAGAACCTGATGGATTCACTGCTGTATTCTACCAAACACTTAAAGAACTAATACCAATCCTATTTAAATTATTCTGAAAAACAGAGGAGGATGGAACAATTCCAAACTCATCCTACAAAGCCAGTATTACCCTGATACCAAAACCAGAGAAAGACACATCAAGAAAAGGAAACTACAGGCCAATAAATTTCATGAATATTGATGCAAAAATCTTCAACAAAATGCTAGCAAACTGAATTCAAGAATACATTAAAAACAGCATTAATCATGACCAAGGAGGATTTATCTCTGGGATGTAAGGATAGTTCAACATATGCAAATCAACAAATGTGATACATCATATCAACAGAATAAAGAATAAAAAACATATTATCATTTCAATTGATGCTGAAAAAGCATTTGATAAAATTCAACATTTCTTATTAAAAACCCTCAAAAAGCTGAGTATTGAAGGAACATAACATAATAACAGCTACATATGACAAACCCGAAGCTAGCATCATACCGAATGGGGAATAACTGAAAGCCTTTCCTCTGATATATGGAACACAAGGATACTCACTTTTAGCACTGTCATTCAACAAAGTACTGTAAATCCTAGCTAAGGTAATCAGACAACAAAATAAAGTAATAAGCATCCAAATTGATAAAGAAAAGTCAAATTATCCTTGTTTGAAAATGATATGCTCTTACATTTGGAGAAACCTAGATTCCTCCAAAAAACCATTAGAATAAAAAACAAATTCAGTAAAGGTGAAGACTATAAAATCAACATGTACAAATCAGTAGCATTTCTACATGCCAATAGCAAACAATTTGAAGGAGAACTAAAAACAGTGATATCATTTACAACAGCCACAAATAAAATTAAATACTTAGGAATTTCATTAACTAAAGATGCAAAATGTCTCTATAATGAAAATGATAAAGCATTTTTGAAAGAAATTGAAGATGACATCAAAAAATGGAAAGATATCCCATGTTCCTGGATTGGGGAAAAAAATATCTTTTAAATGTCCATACTGCCCAAAGCAAACTACAGATTCCATGCAATCCTTATCAAAATATCAAGGGCATTCTCCAAATAAAAAGAAAAAACAATTCTAAAATTTAAATTCTAAAAAGATTCTACAAAGGTTTGAATAGGCATTTCTCAAAAGAAAGCATACAAATGGCAAACAGGCATATGAAAATGTGTTTAATATCATTGATCATCAGAGAAATGCAAATCAAAAACTATGAGATATCATCTCACCCCAGTTAAAATGGCTTTTATCCAAAAGTCAGACTATAACAAATGCTGGCGAGGATGTGGAGAAAAGTGAATCCACCTACACTGTTGATGGGAACGTAAATTAGTACAATCACTACGGAGAACCGTTTGAAAGTTCCTTAAAACCCTAAATTTGAGCTACCATATGATCCAGCAATCCCACTGCTGGATACATACCCCAAAAGAAGGAAAACCAATACATCAAAGAGATATCTGCACTCCCATGTGTGTTTTAGCTCTGTTCACAATAGCCAAGATTTGGGAGCAAATTAAGTGTTCATCAAGAGATGAATGAATAAAGAAAATCCGATACATATACACAGTGGAGAACCATTCAGTCATAAAAAGAATGAAGTCTTGCGATTTACTAAAACACAGATGGAACTGGAGGTCATTATGTTAAGTGAAATAAGCCAGGCACAGAAAGACAGACTTTGCATGTTCTGTTATTTGTGGGAGCTGCAATCTGAAACAACTGAACTTATGAAACTATAGAGTATAAGGATGGTTACCAGAGACTAGGGAGAGTAGTGGAGGAGTGGGAGGGAAGTGGGGAGTGTTAATGAGTACAAAAATAGTTAGAAAAAATTAATAAGACCTAGTATTTACCAGCATAACAGGGTGACTATAGTCAAAAATAATATAGTTGTACATTTAGAAATAACTCTAAGAATATAATTGGATTGTTTGTAACACAATGGATAAATGCTTGAGGTGATGGATACCCCATTATGTAATTAACACATATTGCATGCCTGTATCAAAATATCTTATGTAACCCATAAATATATACACCTACTATGCACTCACAAAAACTAAAAATAAGAAAAAGGCTAATTTAATGCTATTCCACACTGCTTTAAAATGTCTACTAAACAAAAAATTACGAACTAGCTAATCAGTTTATTCTCTGACTTATTCTTAGTATGCCCAACTGGCATCTCACCAAAACACCTAAGCTCTTTAACTATTATATATTTAAATGTATTTTAAGGAAATGTATATTGAAATTCGAACCACACTCAGCAATAAAAAGAATGAAATCATGTCCTTTGCAGCAACATGGATGGAACTGGAGGCCATTATGGTAAGTGAACTAACTTAGAAATAGAAACAGAAAACCAAATACCACGTGTTCTCGCTTGTGGTGGGAGCTAAACAATGGGTGCACATGGATATAAAGATAGAGATGATAGACACTGGAGACTCAAAAAGGGTTGAGAGTGGGAGGAGGTCAAGGACTGAAAAATTACCTATTGGATACAATGTTCACTATTTGGGTAATGAGCACACTAGAAGCCCAATCCCCACTGGTAGGCAATATATCCATGTCACAAAAATGCACGTGTACCCTCTGAATCTAAAATAAAATTAAATATAATTCAAAAAATAAAATGCAACAGTTGCAGTGTGAAAAAAATGTCTAACATACTACTTGGTCTATTTCAAAATAAATAACTTGATAAGAGAGAGAAAGGGAGAGAGAGAGGGACTGAGTAATTCAAACTATAAAGAACAGTTGAGAGTTCAGAGAGTTATTTGTATCTCCAGATGAAAAACTACAGATTTATGTCATATTAGATGCAGTTACTCTTATGAAATATCTGTGATGAATCAATTTTTGTGAGGAGAGATGTATTTTCAGTGCACAGGGATGCTATGGAAATGATTCTAGTAAAGGTAATAAACATTTCAATTTTATATCTGTCAGCTATTTTCATATATAAATCCATTGTTGAAATATCAGCTTTTAAAAAAATCTAATTTTGTCCAAAATTGTATCCTATTCCTCCCTCCACACATAGGAAACTTCAAAAAAAATAAATGATAAAGTTCATAATGGTCATGCCACCCTCCAGTTTCGCCTGTCTAAATCTCTGGAAGGTCCTAGTGCTTGATTAGCATAGTACATATTACGCCAAATTTTAATACAATAACTTCTCATCACAGACACTATGGTGGTGCAGTACCTTGCCAAACAATATTGACTTGTTTGATTTTTATTATCCTCATAAATATTTTTAACATTAGAAATAAAAACTCTCTACAGATGTTTATTTGACAATAATGTTCCAAGTGTTGTGATAAATAATATGAGTAAACAGCCTACCATAGAGCCAAACACTTAGTAAATATTCAATATTTTTGTGATTATGATTTTTTATTTTTGCTAATAATAAACTAGAAAAACCTCTGCAATAAAGGACTTAAATTCTTATGGGAGAGAGAAACAAGTAGAAACAAAAGTGAAAACCATACGACAAACACTTTAATAAGCTTACATAAAGTATAAGACAAGGAAGATGTATCCCATCTAGTCTTGGCGAGATTGTGGGAAGGTTTCCTAGAAGAGCTGACATCTGTAATGAGACTTGAATTGTGAGGATAAAGAGACACTGAAAAGAGATTCCAGACAAAGCAAAAAGTATTATAAAATTTAAATGCAGAAAGAAGCAGACAGAGTCACCAGTAGGGGCCTCCTTGCACTCCAAAGCCAAGTTGCCTCCACCAGCGGAGTGAACACCTGCATGAAGGCAGGAGCCCCAGCACCCACTAGCACCCTAATGCAGCTGATGTGTATGCACCCCATTGTGCTGCTGTTGGCATGTACCAATCAGGAAGGATCTTGTTGCCACCACACTATGAAAGGCTTTGGCCGACACTACTCACCAGAGTGTAGTGACCAGCAGTCTGGGAGCACCTCATCCTCCACCCCCACCCAGTGCAGTCAATTCCTAAACTCGAGGAGCCAAAGAACAAAGTTAGGGCCTGACACATATTCCCCAGAGTTAGAGCACACAGTCTAGGAGTAGATAACTGAGTGCTGGCCTTCTAAAATCTTCCAGAAATGAAGACAGTCAGCGGAATCCACCTTATACCACAATCAAACCGTCAAGGTCATAAAATAAGATAACAGAAAAAAGAAAAAACACCCAAAGG
The DNA here is from genome assembly GCF_007565055.1 of Rhinopithecus roxellana. Taxonomy (NCBI): domain Eukaryota; kingdom Metazoa; phylum Chordata; class Mammalia; order Primates; family Cercopithecidae; genus Rhinopithecus; species Rhinopithecus roxellana. Next base: position 61,651,611 of record NC_044555.1, on the reverse strand, counting down.
TCAGCAACTCTAAAGGCTGAAGAAATATCAGTCCATGAAAATGAGGAAGAACCAGTCCAAGAACTCTGACAATTCAAAAAGCCAGAGTGCCTTTTTTCCCCAAACTACTGCATCACTTCTCAAGGATTATGAACCAGACTGAGTTGACTGAAATGACAGAAATAGAACTCAGAGATGGACAGGAATAATGATCATGGGGATGAAGGAGTATGTTGAAACACAATCCAAGGAAACTAGGGCTCATAATAAAATAATACAGGAGCTGACTGACAAAATAGCCAGTATAGAAAAGAATGCAATCGACCTCACAGAGCTTAAAAACACACTACAAAAATTTCATAATGCAGTCACAAGTATTAATAGCAGAATAGACAAAGCTGTAAAGAAAATCTCAGAGCTTGAAGACTGGCTTTCTGAAATAAGACAGTCAGACTTGGGAGGCCGAGGTGGGCAGATCACAAAGTCAGGAGATCGAGACCATCCTGGCTAACACAATGAAACCCCGTCTCTACTAAAAATACAAAAAAATTAGCTGGGCATGGTGGTGGGCGCCTATAGTCCCAGCTACCCAGGAGGCTGAGGCAGGAGAATGGTGTAAACCTGGGAAGTGGAGCTTGCAGTGAGACGAGATCATGCCACTGCATTCCCGCCTGGGCAACAGAGTAAGACTCCATTAAAAAAAAAAAAAAAAAAAAAAAAAAAAAGACAGTCAGACAAGAATAGAGAAAAACAAATTAAAAGGAAGGAACAAAACATCCAAGAAAGATGGGGTTATATAAAAAGACCAAATCTATGATTCATTGGTGTCCCTGAAAGAGACAGGGAGAGTATAAACAACTTGGAAAACATATTTCAGGGTATCATCTATGAGAACTTCTCCAACCTAGCTAGAGAGGCCAACATTCAAATATAGGAAATGCAGAGAACTTACTGAAGTTCTTACTAAAGTACTTTACTGAAGGTACTTCACAAGAAGATAATCCACAAGACACATAATTATCAGATTCTCCAAGGTCAAAATGAAAGAAAAATTGTTAAAGGCAGCTAGAGAGAAAGGTCAGGTCACCTACAAAGGGAAGTCCATTACACTAACAACAGACATCTCAACAGAAACCCTACAGAATCCAGAAGAGATTGGGGGCCAATATTCAATATTCCTAAACAGAAGAAATTCCAACCCAGGATTTCATACGTGGCCAAATTAAGCTTCATAAGCAAAGGAGAAATGAGATCCTATTCAGACAAGCAAATGTTAGAATTTGTTACCACGAGACCTGCCTTACAAGGGCTTCTGAAAGAAGCACTAAATATAGAAAGAAAAGACCATTACCGGCCATTACAAAAGCACCTGTAAGTGACACTATAAAGCAACCACACAAACAAGTCTGCATAATAACCAGCTAACATCATGATGACAGGATCAAAGCCACATGTATCAATACTAACCTTGAATTTAAGGGGGTTATAGCCCCAGTTAAAAGGCACAGAGTGGTAAGCTGGATAAAGAACAGAGACCCATTGGTATACTGTTGTCAAGAGACTCTTCTCATGCAATGGCACCCATAGTCTCAAAATGCACGGATGGAGAAAAATCTACCAAGCAAATGGAAAACAAAAATAAAAGTAGGGGTTGCAATCTACATCTCAGACAAAACCAAAGCAGATCAAAAAAGACAAGGAAGGGCATTACATGCTAGTAAAGGGTTCAATTCAACAAGAAAGCCTAACTATCCTAAATTAATATACACCCAATACAGGAGCACCTAGATTAATAAAGCAAGTCCTTAGAGACCTTCAAAAAGACAAATTCCCACACAATAATAGTGGGAGATGTTAACAACCTACTAATAGTATTAGACAGATCATCAAGGCAGAAAATTAACAAAGATATTCAGGACCTGAACTCAGCACTGGATCAAATGAACCTGACAGACATCTAGAGAACTATCCACCCAAAAGCAACAGGATATACATTCTTCTAATCACCACATGACACATACTCTAAAATCAATCACATAATTGGACACAAAACACGCTTCAGCAAATGCAAAATAGCTGAAATCATAACGACCACTTCTTGGGCCACAGAGTAATAAAATTAGAAATCAAGACTAAAAAATTCACTCAAAACCATATAATTATATGGAAATTGAATAACCCGATCCTGAATAACTTTGGGGTGAATAATGAAATTAAGGCAGAAATCAAGAAGTTCTTTGAAACTAATGAGAAAAAAGATACAACATACCAGAATCTCTGGGAAACATCTAAGGCAATGTTAAAAGGAAACTGTACAGCACTAAATGCCCACATGAAAAGTTAGAAACATCTCAATTTAACAACCTAACATGACAATTAAAAGTACTAGAGAGTCAAGAGCAAACAAACCCCAAAACTATCAGAAGACAAGAAATAACCAAAATCAGAACTGAACTGAAGGAAGGAGATTGAGGCATGAAAAACCACTCAAAAGATGAACAAATCCAGGAGTTGAGTTTGTGGAAAAAAAAATGAAATAGACCATTAGCTAGAATAAGAAAGAAGACAATAGAGAAGATCTGAATAAGCACAATTAGAAATTACAAAGGGTACCAGTCACCCCATAGAAATACAAATAATTATCAGAGAATATTATGAGCATCTCTAAGCACATAAACTAGAAAATCTAGAATACATGGATAGATTCCTGGACACAGACACCCTCCAAAGACTGAGCTAGGAAGATATTGAATCCCTGAACAAACCAATAATGAGCTCCAAAACTGAATCAGAAATAAATTATCTACCAGCCATAAAAAGCCCAGGACCATATGGATTCACAGTCAAATTCTACCAGATGTACAAAGAAGAGCTGGTATCATTTCTACTGAACTTATTCCCCAAAATTGAGAAGGAAAGCCTCCTCCCTAACTCATTCTATGAGTCCAGCATCATCCTGATACCAGACCTGGCAGAGACACAACAACAAAAAAATGAAATATTTAGGCCAATATCCTTGATGCACATCGGTGCAAGAATCCTCACCAAAATACTGGTAAACTGAATTCAGCAGCGTGTCAAAAAGCTAATCTACCATGATCAAGTAGTCTTTATCCCTGCAAAATAAGGTTAATTCAATGTATGCAAATAAAAATACGTGATTCATCACATAAACAGAACTAAAGAGAAAAAGTGCCTGATTATCTCAATAAATGCAGAAATGGCTTTCAATAAAACTCAACATCCCTTCATGTCAAAAACTCTCAATAAACTAGGTATTGAAGGAACATACCTCTAAATAATAAGAACTCTCTATATTAAACCCACAGCCAATATCATACTGAATGGGCAAAGATGGAAGCACTCCCTTTGAAAACCTGCACAAATCAAGGATGCCCTCTCACTAGTCCTATTCAACATAGTGTTGGAAGTCCTGGCCAGAGCAGTTGGGCAAGAGAAATAAATAAAGGATATCCAAATAAGAAGAAAGGAAGTCATATATTTCCTGTTTCCAGACAACACGATTCCATATGTAAAAACTCCTTAGTCTCAACCCAAAAGCTCCTTATGCTGATAAACAACTTCAGCAAAGTCTCAAGATACAAAATGAATGTACAGAAAAATCACTAACATTCCTAAACACCAACAACAGTCAAGCAAGAGCCAAATCAGGAATGTAATCACATTCACAATTGCCACAGAAATTATAAAACACCTAGGAATATCAAGGAAGGTGAAAGATCTCTACGAGGAGAATTAACAAAACACTGCTCAGAGAAATCAGAGATGAACCAACAAATGGAAGAATCATCCCATGCTCATGGATAGGAAGAATCAATATTGTTAAAATGGGCACATGGCCCACAGCAATTTATACATTCAATGCTATTTCTATAAAACTACTAATGACACTCTTCACAGAACTAGAAATAACTATTTTAAAATTCATATGGCACCAAAAAAGAGCCCAAATTGCCAGGGCAATCCTAAACAAAAAGAACATAGCTGGAGGCTTCACTGTATCCAACTTCAAACTATACAAAGCGGCTACAGTAACAAAAAGGGGATGACTGGTACAAAAACAGACACATAAACCAATGGAACACAACAGAGCTCAGACATAAGGTCGCACACCTACAACTATCTGATCTTTGACAAAATTGACAAAAACAAGCAATGGAGAAAGGACTCCCCATTCAATAAATAGTGACAGAATAACTGGCTAACCATATGCAGAAGATTGAAACTGGACCCCTTCCTTAAACTATATATAAAAATCAATCCAAATTGTATTAAAAAGTTAAATGTAAAACCTAAAAGTATAAAAACCCTGGAGGACAACTTTGGCACTACCATTCTTCATGTAGAAATGAGAAAAAAATTTCATTACAAAGACACCAAAAGCAATTGCAACCAAAGAAAAAATTGACAAAAGGGATCTGTTTAAACAAGCAAACTTTTGCACAGCAAAAGAAACTATCAACAGAGTAAACAGACAACCTACAGAATGGGAGAAAAGGTTTGCAATCTATGCACCTGACAAAGGTCAAATATAAGGAATATAAGGTCACCTATAAGGAACTTAAACAAATTTACAAGCCAAAAATAAACAATCCATTAACAAGTAGGCAAAGGACATAAACAGACACTTTTCAAAAGACATACATGCAGCCTAGAAGCATATGAATAAAAGCTTAACATCACTGACCATTAAAGAAATGCAAATAAAGACCACAGTGCAATACCATCTCACACCAGTCAGAATGGCTCTTACTAAAAAGTCAAAAAGTAGGCCAGGCACGGTGGCTCACACCTGTAATCCCAGCACTTTGGGAGGCTGAGGTGGGTGGATCACGAGGTCAGGAGATCAAGACCATCCTGGCCAACATGGTGAAACCCCGTCTCTACAAAAAATACAAAAATTAAGCCGGGCGCGGTGGCTCAAGCCTGTAATCCCAGCACTTTGGGAGGCTGAGACGGGCGGATCACGAGGTCAGGAGATCGAGACCATCCTGGCTAACACGGTGAAACCCCGTCTCTACTAAAAATACAAAAAACTAGCCGGGCGAGGTGGCGGGCGCCTGTAGTCCCAGCTACTCGGGAGGCTGAGGCAGGAGAATGGCGTAAACCCGGGAGGCGGAGCTTGCAGTGAGCTGAGATCCGGCCACTGCACTCCAGCCTGGGAGACAGAGCCAGACTCCGTCTCAAAAAAAAAAAAAAAAAAAAAAAAATACAAAAATTAGCTGGGCATGGCGGCGTGTGCCTGTAATCCCAGTTACTCAGGAGGCTGAGGCAGGAGAATTGCTTGAACCCGGGAGGTGGAGGTTGCAGTGAGCTGAGATCGCGCCACTGCACTCCAGCCTGGTGACAGAGCTAGATTCCATCTCAAAAAAATAAAAAATTAAAAAATAAAGTCGAAAAGTAACAGGGGCTGGAGAGGTTTCAGAGAAAAAGGTACACTTATAAACTGTCGCTGGGAGTGTAAATTAGTTCAACCACTGTGGAAGACAGTGTGGCCATTCCCCAAAGACCTAAAAATGGAACTACCATTCAACCAGGAAATCTCATTATTGCCTATATACCCAAGCAATAAAATTTGTTCTATCATAAAGACACATGCAGGTATATATTCATTGCAGCACTGCTCGCAATAGCAAAGACATGCAATCAACCGACGTGCCCATCAACGGTAGACTGCATGAACGGTACATATACACCATGGAATAATATGCAACCAGAAGAAAGAATGAGATCACGTCCCTTGCAGGAACTGGAGGCCATTATCCTTAGCAAACTAATGAAGGAACAAATATGGCATGTTCTCACTTTAAAGTGGGAGCTAAATGATGAGAACACATGGACACATAGAGGAGAACAGCAGATACTGGAGCCTACCGGAGGGTGGAGGTTGGGAGGAGGGAGAGCATCAGAAGAAATAACTAATAGGTACTAGGCTTAATACCTGGATGATGAAATAATCTATACAACAAACCCCTGTGACATGAGTTTACCTGTATAACAAACCTGCACATGTACCCATGAACTTAAAATAAAAGTAAAAAAAAAAAAGGAAGCAGCAGCCATTCAAAAGTTTACAGCACTGAAGTATAATGTGCAAAAGTGAATGTAGAGAGTTATGGCTATAAGGTATGGTAGACATTGAAGTAAATAAAATACCATTAAAGGATTTTAGGCAAGAGTCTGATGCTAAAATTTGTGTTTTATGAAGAACCAAGTATGGCTGTGTGAGCAACAAACAGATGGGCAAGTGGCAGGACTGGATGTGGTAAATATGAGAGGGTGACATTGATGGAAATGATATAAATTACAAGAGTGACAGGGGAGCTAGAAAAAAGTAGGTAGATTCAGAAGATAATTTGTGGGTGGAATCAAAATAAATTGCTGGTTGGTGATTAATTAGATGTAAGAAGGGGGGATGCCTAAATTTTTCACCAGTGAAATTTGAGGTGCTTATGGGACATTCTAATGAAGGTGTTCATAAGGGGTAAGATATACAGAACTAGAGGTGAGGAGGTAGGTCTAAGATAGATTTGGATCTGGGAGGCATTGGAAGAGTAACAAAACCACAAGAGGATATAGATGGCCAAAATGTGGAGATTTGGAGCAAAGGCAGAAGAAGGAAAATATCAATGTGATGAAGGAAAGAGGCCTTGAACAGAGAATGCTAAGGAGGGTCTTGAGAGCCACAAAGAAAACCAAAATGTTTTAGCTAACATACAAGGGTGAGACAGGAAATCTGAGGAAAGATGGTGTCTGTATATCAGAGAGTAGAGGAAATGCCTCCCTTTGAATGTGAACAACTCTAATGCTCAAAAAGCTTGTAAATTTTAAGCAGAAGCCACAGTGAGCAGTATCTTCTGGAAACACTCATAGTTAAAATCTAAGTGTTTATTCCCTGAATGGTCAAGGGAAAAATAAATAAATAGAGATTGAAGGATAGGTGAAAGGCACATAAAGGAAGATAGTGAAAAGAAAAGAGAAACAAGAAAAAGGTAACATAGAAATAAGAATCCTAGGTAAACAGGAAGACTGAGGAAAGTAATTTGGGAAAAAGAAAGAATGTTATTTATATATTGTAATAAATGAAGGAAAATAGTAACAGAGGAGAAGAAAGAATGTATAAGATGAGCAGAACAAAGCCAAGACAAGAGTGCACATTAGCACATCAACACAAAATAAGTCTGTATACAATACTATTTACAGGTTAATTATATCCTCAAGAGAAAAAGTATAATATTTGATACAATAATAAGCTATTGGCTTGTCTCTGCTCCTGTCAGATGTTCAGCTTTTCAACTAGTTTTAAATACCTGAACATCTTTTCAACTTCTTTTGGCTTTATCTATATAACCATCCATTTAGCCATTGATCTATTTAAGAGATATTTATTCAGCACCTTCAATGTGCTCACACAGTATTTAAAGCTTGGTGTGGAACTTACAGATATTCGCTATATTAATATTTTAGAAAACAGGAGTTGTATCTAACATTATTAAAGACTTGAAATTTAGATCAATGATTACCTAAAACACACAAATAATTTTACATAAATTGCAATGTACTGAAGTTTATGAATTTTCTGAAGGACTTTTATACTGTACAGTCATCAGAGCAATGGATTCAGATTTATTAGACATATTGCTTAATGAGTCTAACAATGAAATTGTTATTTTTTGCTTTAAAAAATGTATTACTAAACTATTTTTAAATAGACAGTTTTTTAAAGCATTTTTAGGTTTGCAGCAAAATGAATCAGAAGTTACAGAGAGTTACCACACACACAATCCTCCCCCACCATCAACCTTTTGCACTGCAGTGGTGCATTTATTACAATTGATGGACCTACATTAACAAATCATTATCACCCAAAGTTCACAGTTTACATCAGGACCCACTCTTAATATTATACATTCTATGGGTTTTAACAAATGTATAATGACATGTATTCACAATTATAGTATCAAACAGAGTAGTTTCACTACCTTAAACGTCCTGTGTACACTACCTATTCATTACTCCTTCCCCACTAACCCCTAGTATCCACTGATCTTTTTCCTGTCTCTATGGTTTTACATTTTCCAGAAAGTCATATAGTTGAAACCACACAGTATGTAGCCTTTTCAAATTGGCTCCTTTTACCTAGTAATACATCTGTAAGTTTTCTCCATGTCTTTTCATGACTTGATAGCTCACTTCATTTTACTGCTGAATAATACATTGTTCTTTGATGGAGGGAGTTTACCTCTTTTTTGCCTTCTGCCATGTGAGGACATAGTGTTCCTCTTGTTTGGAGTGTGCATCGTCTAGGCACCATCTTGGAAACAGAGAGCAGCCCTTATCAGACATAGAACCTGCCTGTATCTTAATCTTGGATTTCTCAGCCTTTAGATCTGTGAGAGATAAATTTCTATTCTTTATAAATTTCCCAGTCTATGGTATTCTGTTATACCAGGACAAAGCTAAGACAGTATGTGTCTGTTATTTTGTTAGGCACAGTTCTAGGCTCTGGGAATAAATGAGACAAGATTGTTCCTTGGCTAATTAAGAAGGTCACATTCCTAATTAGCCATGGAACAATATTGTCTAATTTATTCAGAAGGTCACATTCTACTGGACGACACAGATGATAAACAAATACATTTATGTTTACAATTACATTTATATTTAAAAAGTGCTATTGAGAATAAAAATAGAGCAGGAAAGAGTAGGACTGAAGGATGTGCTGTTTTAGAGAAGATACTGATAAACCTTCTCAGATAAGGTGACATTTAATCAATGACTTGAATGAAAAGAGAAAGGAAACCATGAAGATATCTGGTAAAATAATGCTCTAGTCAAAGGGAACAGGAAGCACAAAGGCTTTGTAAAGCCATTGGACTCGGTGTGTTAAAAAACAGCAAAGAGGTAAATGCCTATTATATATTATTTGGAAAAAATGAAGCAAAATCTTTGAATTAACTTGCATAGGCCACTGTGTTGGTAAAATTAGAACCATAATACTTTTATAACAAATTAACATGCTAATTTTTAATACATGCACATATTTTATGACACCCTGGTCAAAGTGTTACTCTACAATAATCAAACCAATTTTTATGTGTTTTTGTGTAGTTCACCTTAGCATTATTTATTTGTACTTTGTTTTTTGTATTTTAATGAGGCAAATACATTTTTATAAGATATAAATTTTGATATTTTCAGCATGTCAATTAGAAAGTAATACAGTACTCTACGTTTGCCATTCTCAAATACCAACATATCGATATATCTTTTTCAATCTTGGTGTTTTCTTGAATGTTTTCTAAAATAACACCTTCAATTTAAGGGCAATCAGAATTCAAAGTCTCATTTTTAAACTGAACTCTTAATCTTCCCCTTACTTGTAAAGTTTGAATTAAATTCTGCACATTGGATATTAAAAAGTTATTTCATGTTAAAAAACAGTCTACTCTATTTTTTTTTTTTGAGATGGAGTCTCGCTCTGTCGCCCAGAGCTGGAGTGTAGTGGCCAGATCTCAGCTCACTGCAAGCTCCGCCTCCCAGGTTCACGCCATTCCCCTGCCTCAGCCTCCCGAGTAGCTGGGACTACAGGCGCCCGCCACCTCGCCTGGCTAGTTTTTTGTATTTTTTAGTAGAGACGGGGTTTCACCGTGTTCGCCAGGATGGTCTCGATCTCCTGACCTCGGAATCCACCCGTCGCGGCCTCCCAAAGTGCTGGGATTACAGGCTTGAGCCACCGCGCCCGGCCCAAAACAGTCTACTCTAAACACAACAGGTTTGTATGTACTTGGAAGAAAGGAGTTGAATTGAAGCTAAAGGAACAATGACTGTGCGTACTGTTCTTACTACTGTCTGTGAACACCAACATGTCTCAACACCACACTATATAATTTACAAGAGGCTTATGACTCAGTTAAAAACAACTGCATTTTAAGGACAGTTCTGTTAGAATGCAAATTCATTTTAAACACAAGGATGTAAAATGTCTTTCTAATTTCATTGCGAAATGCCTAATATGACCTACCCTCCAAAGAATTCATGAAGCATTATCACTCTTAGTGATTTCCAACATGATCCTCATATGACATGTGAGATGTTTTCTAGAAGATTTTACTTTATCTCAACTAGTTATGTACTAAGTTTGAGCAGTGTCACCTATATATTTAATACTCTATACAGTTGAAAATATCAGCAATGATTAAGGCTTTCATTTCTAGAGTTCCTCCATATGCTTTTAAAATCAGTTATTCTTCAAAATAAGTTAAAGAAGCATCTTTTATTATTTCCATTTTACATGTGGGGAAACATATCTTGAAGATGTTAAGGAGGCATCATTTTTGTAGAACAGAAAGTAAATGTTGGAGAGCGGTCTAGAATCCATGGATTCTGAGTGGATTATGTGTCCATGGCTCCTTCTCCATCATCACACTACAATTTGCAATAATTTGTTTAAAGAAAAAATCACTTCTCACCTTTGTGACAGTTTTTCCATATCACATGTCGAGTATTCTCATAATTTACATTCATCCAACTAAGCAAAATTCTTTCAGAATCAGAATATATGTTGCTGGATGCAAAACAAGGATTGACTTTTGCTGTATTTTGCACATAGTTGGGGGGCATATTATTGCTGCAGTATGGTACTACACGGGATAGAACAAAAACCTGAAATTGAGATAACTTTTATTAGATACAAATGGAAAGATAGCAAATAAAAATTTGAAGAGAAAATTTTAAAAAACATGACAGGAGATAAAGGTTAAATGGATTCAAATAGAAGTAAAAGAGTAGAACAGATGTGTCCCAATAATGCTCATTTTAAATGGACAACTTTTTGCTTCTGTGGTATTTAGTCTTTAAAGCACTACACTGTATAATTTACAAGAGGCTTATTGTACGTTTAAAACATAACTGCACTTAAGAACATTTCGGTTAGGAGGTAAATTCATTTAAAACACAAGGGTGTAGGATGCCTTTCTTATTTCCTTACCAGATGATGCAGCTTAGAAAAATAAGCCAAAGTAAAAGTAAGTAAGTTACCAAGTCAAAAATTATTTCCTTACATTTATTTAAGAGGCCTGTTTTAAGATGATAAAAGTGTACAAAATTTGTCATTTGACATATTGTTACCCTATAACTTAAAGTGTGGTATATTTACATCATATCACCATTCACTACATGTACACCCCATGTTTTATTAAGTAGCAATGCAACTGAATTTAAAAATAATTTTAGCAATACTAAGATGAAGTAAAGACCTCTGTGTCTGTCAGTAAAGCACTATGATACAGAGCTACTCAAAGTGACACTCTACTAACCACTGTCTACAAGTTCTAGACGAGATGAACAGTTTGTGATCTGCTACCTCACTATATACATCTCAAGAGTTTCCGAATGGAACATTGGTTCACATTAGAGTACACAGTGTAAGTTCAGCTCCTTGATTTATCCCAAACCTTTAATAGACAGTTTTCCAATGGTATGGGTATGAATACAACAATTTGAGTCATATGTGCTCTAAAGATACTCTTGATACCCTGCTCATATCTCCTTAGTTCCACCTTTACATTCTGAAGTTTGCTTATTATGAAAACCTGTAAGTCTCTGCTTGAGGGATTTTTTTTTTTTTTCTTTCTGGCATATGAGAGCACACTCAGCTCACAGAGGGCAAGGCAGGAGTGCCAGAAAATAATGACCCCAGCAATGGCCCCTTACCAAAGACAGGGAATTGGTAGTTAATTACTCCAGATTCCTCACCAGTCAGTTGAGATAAATCTGAGACATGTTCTAAAATGTATCCTATTGGTTCCCAGTGGCACTGAGCTTCAGTTGTCCACAGAGAAACCTGATTGAAACCACAACTGTTACTGACTTCATTATATGATCTGCTTTAATTTCCTCCTCTACTACTGATGCTTCTTGGGAGCACTTCTGAAATAAACGATTTGCACTCAAAATACTTGTCTCAGCGTCTGCTTTTAGGGGACTCTAACCTGAGATGAGTACTCTTACAGTCAAGTACATGTTAATAGTAAATGGAAAAAAGTGCTCTCTTTCTAAGTAGTTCATAGTTATGCCATGCAGTCTTTCAAATAACTACAGTATACAAATTATTAAAATACATATGAGCATCCAAAACTGTTCTTTTCTTTGCCACTATAAGAAGTACTTTAAAATGTGATCAAAAAAATCCATTTCTGAATGCTAGCTATTTATCTAGCATATGTGAATTGCATCATTTTAGCATTTTGTATAGAAGTTTAATGGAACTGCCTTCTTTCTTTCTGGCAGTTTTGTGGTCTAGAAGTAGTACATTTCAAATCTCACGTATTATAAAAATGCAATTTAAAGCCTTTGAAAAGGACCCCCATCAATTTCTGTTTATTTCTGGGAAATACCAAATGATAAATTACTTGAGTACAGCTGATGAGATATATGTTTGCGACTAATGACCTGAACTGGCTCAGGATTCATCTGTCATCTGTCACTTCTACTCTGCAAATAAGACAAGATCTGCAAGTGACCCTTGACTAAAAATACAGATTTAATGATGGACCCATACGGAGCACGGTTGTAACCTTCAGTATTGGAAGAGGCATTACACTGAGTGCTTAATTCTACAGCAGTGTTTCTGAAATTACCGGTGGTAAAAAACTTACTAATTTTCTCTTTACCACAGAATGACAGTTTTGCAAAATACTCTGAAACTAAATTGCTAGAAAAATAAAATGAAGAATTAAAATGCACACACAGTACAAGACTCCATCACTTGCAAATCCAAATACACCTGGGGCAGTAAGTGTTACTATTGATCCATTGACATGCAAACCACACCAAGCATGAGTTGAAGGAATGGAGTAAGAATTACAGAATGTGTTGTAACACATTCTCACAATGCAAGAATGTGTTGTGAGCTGTGCCAGCTAAGATGAAATTTGGGTAAATCATATTTCGTGATCCATATTCAGGAAATTCTTTCATGCCCTCAGAAAACATTGTTTCAAATTATTTTTCATTTTTGTTAAAGATTTTATACAAGAAATGTAATAGCACCCTTTAAAGTCAATACATTGGCCACAAAATAGAACATAGTCCTGGGCTATCCCACTAAGTCACTATGGGACATTTAAAAGACTTCAAAACAACAATGACAAAACTACTACTAATAGTATACACTTACATATATTGAGTGCTATCCTACCCCTATCATATGCCCTTTCAGGTTCACATGAACTTTGCTATTATATTTGGCTTATTGTTTATTAATGACAACTTTTTAAATTATGTGTTCTTTTAACCCATTGGCTTAGAAAACATAATTTTCCTTTTTACTTGTCCATAAAAATCTCTGGATTTTTGAGACTAACGAGATATTTGGATTTGTTCTGAAGAATCCTTTTGACTAGGCTTATGTTGACCCAAAGAAAAGAATCAATTGCCAGTTTATGTATGATCTTTCCTTTAGATTTAGAGATGCCTAATGGTTTAATGCTTATTTGGAGTCTCTTTAAACCTCGTTAGCTAAAGAAATGTATAGCAATACATTTATAGGACATTGAAGTTACTTGAGAATCCAGATGAGGATAGTGTACCAGATCAAGCACTCATACCTCATTGTCAGTGTTTTGTATTGAGTAATGAGAAATTGCTCATTACTCTGAGGTTGCCGCAGGACTAGAAAGTTGAAAAGATTTCTCAGACTTGAAGGTTTTCCTGTATTGAAATGGCGCTTGCCCACCATATTCCACTTCTTGTAACCACTTCTGACATGAATGTGAAGTGAGTGGGACACTGGAAGCTATGCTTTGAGTCTCAAGCTCTTGGGTTCACTGTTGGTGTGCATTCTGTGTTATAACTATCTTTTGTACTTCCTTAAAACTAAGTTAACATGTTGCTATGTAAAATCTACTGTGTTTCACAGTTTTGATTATCAAACCAAACCCAAGACCATGCTTCTGGTGAAACAGAGTAGGCCCTATATGGCTAACAGTGCAAAAAATCATATTTCCAGCATTAACAACCAGTCACCAAATGAAATGAATTTTCCCACAAGAATTCTCTTCTTACATTCAGTAAGAAAGATAGTTCAGGTTGATGGTGAAAAAGAGGAGGACAGGAGGAGCAAGTCGGGAATTACGCAGAAGAAGGAACTCTCCAGAGGGAGATCTGGGTGGCTGACTCCAAAGGAGACTTCCGACTGCCAGGTGGCAGCATGAAGGCTTTGGACTCCTGGGCCACAGCAGAGAACAACAAGGAAGAAATAAGCATTACCTGCATCAAATTGTTGCATATGGCCAAATTCATGTGATCTTGAAAGAAAGCGTGTGTGCCTGTGAGCCTCAGTTTCTTCATTGCTAAACTGATTTCAGTTGTGAGGAATTAATATTAAAAAATTTATTGACAGGGTCTTACACATACTACTCACTATTCAGATCTTAATTTTGCCCTTTCGTTTGAGTCGCTAATTCCTTATTCTACTCAATTCCTCCTTTGTTCTAACTCTCAGTCTTACAGCTCACCCATCTGGGGTTGCAAAGTGTGAAGACAGAACAAAAGCCTCCAGTGGTCCTCGTGGACAAGACCTATAGTGCTATATTTGAAAACCTAGGGAATTATTCATGGACTGAAACCAGGACTTGTTTATGCAATAAGGGTATAGAGTATAGAGGTATAATTTATGCGATGTTAATCTACCCACAAATGCAATTTGGCAGAGTGTAAGTTCGAGAATTTCATAAAAACCTGCTTTTGCCTACAGTTCTATGAATCTTAGTGAATATAATTTTATAGCAAGAGACTACTGTGTATTAGATGTAGAGACAATAATTTTCACCAGTACTCATTCGTTAATTCTCCCTTTTAGTACTAGAATATTCCTGTAGCTACTCATTCCAGAGAGTGTATTTCTCAACTTTTTTTGCAGTTAGATGTGACTATGTGACTGAATTCTGCCTAATGGAATCTGAAATGAAAAAGACATATTTTTTCAGGTCACATCCTTAAAAGGTAACTCCTTGCCTCCAGTACTCCTTTACCTGCTCTTCCTTATTCAGAGAAATCAGACCCATAAATGAAAGTACCGAGGAGGAAAGAGATACTCCAGAAGCTTTGACCCTCTCATATCTCAGCAGTTCCATGAGAAAGCAATAAAAAAAAATCTCTCATTTAAGGCACTGTGGTTTTGAATCTTTCATAGCAGCATTGTCTATACTTTAAGTAATATATGATTTATATTAATCAACAGAGAAGCAGCAAGCAATAGTGGAAATATTACCTTGTATGTCTGTAGAAATACATCTGTCCATGCCCGTTTACTCCAGGTTTCAAATTTAGACATTTCTATAACAATAGAACATTTTTTCTTAGGTGTACAGGAACTCTCGGGCATCGTATTAGTGGAAGACTTTAAGAAATAAAATAGTACAACATTAATTAAAATTTAAGGCAAATTTAGCATATGAGTTTTTTTTTTTTTTTTTCAAAACATGTGAATGCCTTTTCTGTACTTTAATCAAGAGCTCTAATTATCCATGTGCCAATAATATAAAATATCACAGGTAACTTTATGGAGCACACAGTCTCTTATTTAGGTCATAGATTTATTCATTCAATGCACCTACTAGATCATTCTGCAGAATAAGTGGCCCAACAAGATACGAAGTTATTCTGATTGCTGAGCCAAGAAAGAATCACATCCTTTGGATAAGGCAACAGGACCTCAGCATAGTGCCAAAGAACAGGCAGGCACCTGGTTCTCTACTCATATCACATGGCAAGCATAGTGAAGAGTTCTACAACCATAGTTGCCTCAAACCTGCAGACTCCTCAAAGACCACTCCCCTCTCAATAGGTTTCCACAAAGTGAACTATATATTATGACAAAACTATGTATTACTTGCTTCATTTCTATTTTCCCCTGAAAATGAAGAAGAAAAGTGGCACATGGTGGTGAAATAAAACCAGTCTCTTATTTGGATATATATTCTAGAATATAATTTAGAATTATATTCTAATTTAGAATATAAACATATATTCTAAAAGTTTAAGAATAAAATTTACATAACCCCACCTTAGTCTTCATTTATAAATTCTCCAAAGTAGTAATTATTTATATATTTAAGAAAGCCATGTAATCATTTTTGCATAGGAACTCCATAGAGATTTTTAGACAAATGTACAAAAACATATGGGTTGTCCAAAAATTAGGATCCTAATAATATTATGTATATAAAACTCAAGGACTCTGAAACAGGATATTCTAACATAGGCCAAATACCAGTACATACAATAATAACTGTGTGGCTTGTTCCAAGAAATTATATTTTCTTACCATAATTTCAATCCACCTTTTATAATCTTCTGGTTCAAGCAAAAATTCTGGCAGGATATGTGAAATACATCCTCCTTGAGCACTAAAATTAAAAAAGAAAAACTCAAATTATAATATAATATACATGTTCTATATATGATTTGCATTGACCATCAGTTAAATATTTCGATAGTCACATTTTTATATATGCTACATTTTATTTTTCAAATTTAAAAGTTATATAATTAGCCAGAGGTGGCAGTGGCTACCGAGTGAAACTTCTCTGCCTTTGGAAAGGGGAGGGAAGAGTGAAAAGAAAGTGTCCTATGGTTTGCGCGCCAGCTCAGCCACAGTGCAATATAACATGGGGTGGAATTCTAGTTTTTTTTAACTCTAGTCCCTTGCTCTGAACAGTACCTCTGGAACTACCTGCGGTCTGGGGGAACTCTAAGCCATAAAGGAAAGATATAGGTCTGGCTGGTTTTGCCAGCTGCGAATTGTGACTCATCAATGCCCAAATACAAATACACATTTAAAAGAATCAAGATGATCCAGGAAAACATGACCTCACCAAACAAACTAAATAAGGCACCAAGGACCATTCTTGGAAAAACAGAGATATGTGACCTTACAGAGACAGAATTCAAGATACTTGTGTTGAGGAAACTCAAAGAAATTCAAGATAATGTGGAGAAGGAATTCAGAATTCTATCAGATAAGTTTAACAAAGAGATTAAAATAATTTAAAAGAATCAAGTAGAAATTCTGGAGTTGAAAAATGCAATTGGCATACTAAAGAATGGATCAGTCTTTTAATAGCAGAATTGATTAAGCAGAAGAAACAGTAGGCTTGAAGACAGTCTATTTAAAAATAGATAGAGGACACAAAAAAAGAAAGAATAAAAACAATGAAGTACACCTACATGATCTAGAGGATGGCTGCAAAAGGGCAAACCTAAGAGTCAGTGGCCTTACAGAGGAGGTAGAGAAAGAGATGGTGGAAGAGAGTTTATTTAAAAGATAATAGCAGAGAACTTCCCAAACCTAGAGAAATATATCAATATCCCAAATAAATATCCAAACATCCAATATCCAAATGAATTTTAGAACACCAAGCAGAGTTAACTCACAGAAGACTACTTCAAGGCATTTAATAATAAAACTCCCAAAGAAGGCTATCTTAACACATTAAACAACCAGTCTCCCAAAGATCAAAAATTTTAAGAAATGATCCTAAAGGCAGCAAGAGAAAAGAAATAAATAACATATAATGGACTTCTGATATGTCTGGCAGTAGACTTTTTAGTGGAAACATTACAGGCCAGGAGAGAGTGATATGACATATTTAAAGTGCTGAAGAAAAACAACTACAACAACAAAAAACACTTTTACACTAAAATAGAATATCTAGTAAAAGTATACTACAAATACGAAAAAGTAATAAAGACTTTACTAGACCCCTAACAGTAGTTGAGAGATTTCACTGACACCAGACATGCCAACAGGAATACTTCAAACAGAAGGAAAAAGACATTAATAAACCATAAGTAATTATCTGAAGGTACAAAACTCACAGGAAATAGTTTAAGTACACAAAAAATCCCACTGATTATTACAACACTGTAACTGTAGTGTGTAAACTACTCTTATCTTAAATAAAAAGACCAAATAATTGACCAATCAAAAATAATAACTACAAAGCCATAGACAGTACAGTAAGACAGAAATAGAAACAACAAAAATTAAAAAGTGAGGGGATGAAGTTAAGGTGTAGAGTCTTTATTAGTTTTCTTTTCGCTTGTTTCTTTTTTGTTTGCTTATTTATGAAAACTGTGTTAAGTTGTTATCAGCTTAAAATAATGGGTTATAAGATACTATTTGCAAGCCTCATGGTAACCACAAACCATAAAACATGATGGATACACAAAAAATAAAAAGCAAGAAACAAAATCACATTACCAGAGAAAATCACCTCATTAAAGTTAAACAGGAAGAAAAGAAAGAAGAAAGAGAAGACAATGAGAAAAGATTTTTAAAAAGGCAGAAGTAAATCCTTACTTATCAATAATAGCATTGAATGTAAATAGATTAAACTATTAAATCAAAATATAGTGGTTGAATGGATGAAAAAAGATCCCATGATCTGTTGCCTACAAGAAACATACTTCACCTATAAAGATGCACAACGACTGAACATAAACAGATGGAAAAAGATATCCCATGCCAATGGAAATGTAAAAAAAAGCAGGAGTAGCTATACTAGTATCAAAAAAAAACTAGATTTCAATACAAAAACTATAAGAAGAGACAAAGAAAGTCACTATATAATGATAAAAGGGTCAATTAAGCAAGAGGATATAACAATTGTAAATATGTTTGCACCAAACACTGTAACACCCAGATATATAAAGAAAACATTATTAGAAGTAAAGAGTGAGATAGACCAAAAGATAGTAATAGCTGGAGAGTTCAGCCCCACTGCCAACATTTGACACATATTCCAGACAGAAAATGAAGAAACAGCAGACTTCGTCTGCACTATAGACCTAATGGATCTAATAGATATTTACAAAAGTTTTCATCTAATGGCTGTGGAATACCTATTGTTTTCCTCAGCACATGGATCATTCTCAAGGATAGACCACATGTTATGTCACAAAACAAGTCTTAAAACATTTCAACTTTAAAATTACATCAAGCAGCTTCTGACTGCAATGGAATAAAACAAGAAATCAATAAGAAGAGGTATTTGGAAACTACACAAATACATGAAAACTTAAAAATGTGCTCCTGAATGACCAGTGGGTCAATGAATAAATCAAGAAGGAAATTGAAAAAATTCTTGAGATAAATGATACTGGAAACACAATATATCAAAACCTATCAAATATACCAAAAGCAGTACTAAGAGGGAATTTTAGAGCTATAAGTACATACTTCAAAAAGAAGAAGATCTTCACACTAACAACCTAATGTTCCATCTTAAGGAAAGAGAAAAGCAAGAGCAAACCAAATCCCAAATTAATAGAAGAAAATAAATGATCAATATCAGAACAGAAATACATGAAACTGAAATAAATAAATCAATAAAACAAAGGTTGCTTTTTTGACAAGATAAACAAAGTTGACAAACCTTTAGCCAGACTAAGATAAAAAGAAAGAAGATACAATAAATAAAATCAGAGATGATAAAGAAGGCATTACAACTGACACTGCAGTAATTCATATGATCACAAGTAGCTACTATCACCAATAAATTGGAAAATCTAGAAGAAATGGACAAAGTCCTAGACACATACAATTGACCAAGACTGTATCAGGAAGAAATTCAAAACCTGAACAGACCAATAACAAATAACAAGATCACAGCCGTAATAAAGAGTCACCCAATAAAGAAAAGCCCAGGACCAAATGGCTTTATTGCTGAGTTCTGCCAAACATTTAAAGAAGAACTAATATCAACCCTACTCAAACTATTTTATAAAATAGAGGAGGAGGGAATGCTCCCAAAATAGTTTTATGAGGCCAGTATTACCCTAATGCCAAAACCAAAGAAATATAAAAAAGGAATGCTACAGTCCAATATCCCTGATGAATATTGATGCAGAACTCCTCAACAAAATATTGGCAAACCAAATTCACCAGCACAGTAAAAAGATCATTAATCATGACTAGGTGAGATTTATCCCTGTGAGGCAAGAATGGTTTAATGTATGCAATGTATGTAATACAACCAATCAAGTAGAACACATCATCAACAGAATAAAGGACAAAAACCATATGATAAATTCAACCAATACTGAAAAAGTATTTGATAAAATTCAACATCCCTTTAGGATGAAATACTCTCAAAAAACTGGATATGAAAGGAATATACCTCAAAAGAATAAAATCCATATATGACAGACCCACAGTTAGTATCACACTGAATGGGGAAAAACTGAAAGCCTTTCCTGTAAAATCTGCAACACAACAAGGATGCCCACTTTCATCAATGTCATTGAACATAGCACAGGAAGTCCTAGCTAGAGCAATTAGACAAAATAAAAAATAATGAGCATACAAATTAGAATTAAAAATGTCAAATTACCCTTGTTTGCAAATGATATGATCTTATATTTAGAAAAACCTAAAGACTCCACAAAAAAAACCTATTAGAAATAATAAATTCAGTAAAGTTGCAGGGTACAAAATCAACATACAAAATTCAACAGCATTTCTATATGCTAACAATGTAAAACCTGAAACAAGAAAATTTTTAAAAAAGGAGCCCCATTTACAACAGCCACAAATAAAATTAAGTACCAAGGAATTAACTTAACCAAAGGAGTAAAAGATCTCTATAAAGAAAACTATAAATCACTGATGAAAGAAGTTGAAGAGGATACCAAAAAATGGAGAACTATTCCATGTTCATGAATTAGAATTATCAGTATTATTAAGATGCCTATTCTACCCAAAGCAATTTACAGATTCAATGCAATTTCTGTCAAAATACAAATGACATTCCACACAGAAAGAGAAACAAAATCCTTACATTTATATGGAACCACAAAAGACCCAGAATAGCCAAAGCTATCTTAAGAAAAAAAAAAAAACTGGAGGAATCACTTTACCTGATTTCAAATTATACTTCAGAGCCATAGTAACCAAAACAGTATGTTACTGGTCTAAAAACATATGCATTGACCAATGGAACAGAATACAGAAACCAAAATCAAATGCACACACCTACAATGAACTCATTTGCGACAAAGGTGCCAGGAACATACACTGGGGAAAGGACAGTATTGTCAGTAAATGTTACTGGGAAAACTACATATCCATATGCAGAAGAAAGAAACCAGACATCTGTCTCCCACCATATACAAAAACAAAATCAAAATATAATAAAGGCTTAAAGCTATATCCTCAAACTATGAAACTACTACAAGAAAACTTCAAGGAAACTCTGCATGACATAGGTCTGGGCAAATATTTCTTGAGTAATATCCCACAACAACAGGCAATTAAAGCATGAATGAATACATGGCTTCTGCACAGTAAAGGAAACAATCAACAAAGAGAATAGACAAATCCCAAATGGGACAAAATATTTGCATACTACCCATCTGTAAAGGGTTAATAACCAGAATATATAAGGAGCTCAAACAACTCCATAGAAAAAGATCTAAAAATCCAATTTAAAAATGGGCATAATATTTGTTTCTTTTTAAATTTTTTATATTTATTTTGTTTCTTTTTTTGCCTTCAATCAACTCACACCATTTTTTGTTTTGTTTTTTCATTTTTGTATTTTTCTATTTATCTCACTTCATTTTTTAATGGGCAAAATATTTGAATAGGCATTTATCAAAAGAAAACATACAAATGGCAAATGGCCACATGAAAATGTACTTAACATCATTGATCATCAGATAAATGCAAATCAAAAGTATAAAGAGATGTCATCTCATCCCAGTTAAAATGGCATTTATGCAAAAGACAGGCAGTAACAAATGCTGGTGAGGATATAGTGAAAAAGGAATCTTTGTACACTGTGGTGGGAATGTAAATTAGTACAACCACTCTAAAGAAAATTTTGGAGTTCCCTCAGAAAACTAAAAACAGAGCTACCTCAAAATCCAGCAATCCCCCTACTGGGTATATAGCCAAAAGAAAGGAAATCAATATTTTGAAGAGATCTCTTCACTCCCACATTTGTGCAGGTTTGTTCACAATAGCCAAGATTTGGAAGCCACCATATGTCCATCAATAGATGAATAGATAAAGAAAATGTCATACATATACATAAGGGAGTACTCTTCAGCCATCAAAAAGAAACAGATTCAGTCATTTGCAACAACATGTATTGACCTGGAGGCAATTATATTAAGTAAAATAAGCCAAGCACAGAAAGACCAAAGTCAGATGTTCTCAATTATTTTTGGGATCTAAAAATCAAAACAATTGAAGACATGGAGAGAGAGAATAGAAGGATAGTTACCAGAGGCTGAGAAGGGTAGTCAGGGAGTGAGGGGGAAGTGGGGATAACTAATGGATATGAAAAACCATTATAATTAATGAATAAGGTGTAGTAGTGGATAGCACAATAGGGTGACTCTAGTCAGTAATAATTTAATTTTTCATTTTAAAATAATGATAATATACATAGATAATTTGTAACATAAAGGATAAGGGGATTAATACCCTATCTTGCATGATGAGATTATTACGCATTGCATGCCTGTATCAAAATATCTCATGCACCCACTATGCACCCACAAAATTTAAAATAAAAAGTAAAAAAATAAATAAAAGTTATATAGCTAATTTTAAAACCTCCCTTAAGTCTAAAATGTGCCTATGATGTTTTCTTTAGAGAACTTGATAAATGAGAAAGAACTTACTTAGACCTATTATCAGCCACATCAATTCCTACATGGTAACAAAACACACAGTTTCATGAATTGGATTTGTAGTCAATGCAGTAATCATTTTATTATTGTTATAATATTATAAAATTGAATAAAACATCTGGAAATGTTTGAATACAATAAAACATCTAACAGAGAGATCACTAGTCATCCAATGTTTATTGAGTGCCCATAACCACAAATGCCTAAATATAGAAAGCTTGTATAAGGTAATTCATTATCTATTTATTCTAAAGAGAATATCCACAAATTGTAGACTTTGATTATGTATTCTTGTGGTAGCATATTTGAAGCAGCAAATATTTATTTATATCATTTAATACATTTTAAAGCCTATGCATGTACATATTTTTATGCATATAATTTACCACATTTATATTTTTATATATACTTTTTTCATTGTCAAATTCATTGAAATAATTTTATTCAAACTTTTCATATGAATATCCATCACCATTAGAGCCACTGCATAGAAATCTAGTACCTTTGTGGCAAATGTTTCCTAATGGAGATTCAGATATTTAGGTCTAACTCAGTTAGTGAACCTAGAACACCACTCACCAATAAACATTAATGGGAAAGAATCCTACTTCTAGTTCTCAATTCTGCAAATATCCTCAGAATTCGCAGTCCTGTGATTACAGAGAAGTTGGAAAAAGAAAAAGGAAAATGGAGGCCTAAGATGATTCTGAAAACTCAAACCTTGAAGATGGTGCAGATGACTGAGAAAATAGAAGTGAGGAAGGGAACTCTTCTTGGGTGAAGGCAGTGTCCACAGTTCTAGAGTTAAGTTTGACATGGCCCTGGGTCAGTCTAAGATAGTAGAAGAAATCATACTGCCTACATAAAGTTCCTTTGTTGAGAAATAAAACATAATCCCTTCTTTTCGATTTTCACACAAGTCCTGTCCTCATGCACATTACTTCTGTGAATCTTCATTATAGTCAAATTGGTATAGATTTAAATAAGATCTTATTTTATGTAACACCACTCCTCAGCAAGATAAGCCAACCTACAGCCCATGTAGAAATGCAATGAGATGATATCTCCATTAAGTTGAAATCCTCTAGAGTAAAACAAAACATACAACTCAGAGACATATGAAGAAACTGGAATATTTTCTTGTGCTCAAAGCCAAGACAGAATTTCAGTATGTAAGTGTCCACTTCTATTAAATGTTACTGAGAACTGGAGGAAAATGATCAGGGAACCATTAAAATGGGAGTTTCTTAAGGGGGGAGCCTACGTGATATTTATTTGAGTATTCCAAAGTGTCCACCAGAGAGTAAACCCTAGGTAAAATTGAGGACAAGAAAAAATGTATCTTTTTTTCATTTTAAAGGCTGAGACTGTTATGAAGACTTGTTTTATTCTTTTCATTTTGAATCTACCTCAAGGCCTAACTTCATCAGTGCATAAGACAGTAATTACCTTTATGTCTTGTCAGTAATTTTTATGTCTTGTCAGTAGTTTTAAAAAGAGTTGACTTTCCTAATAGGTTTGATTAAACTTTCCACATACTAGGTTTTTTATGTGAATATTTTTTCCAAGTTCACGTTAGGTGGATCAAAACATAATTAGATGCAATTAGTTACTAAATGCTAAACTTAATCTCCAAAAATTTGTTTCTTAAAAAATTCTAGCTTAATCCCTAAAAATACGTTGCTCATTTATTGCAGAGTAGATATTTCACGTGTACAAAAGTTCTTACCTACTGTATTATCAAATTTACATGGGGAAGGTGATAACATTTATGATTATTTTGTATTTTAATACATATATTTCCATGATGAAACATATGCACATTTCTTGAATTAATGACCCAATTTTACTGTCACTTTCTAAATGTTAAGTAATTTTATCACAGTCAACATATGCTGATAGGTATGTATTTGCAGATAAAGAGCAAATAAATCTGAATGGTGTGGCTTTAATGCCAAAATTATTCTTCCATACCTGCATCCTCACATCATAAAATGTCACAACAGAAATGACCCATGTTAATGTCAACACTACTGGGAGCTGTGCCGAAAAGAATTCTACAAGAACAACACAACGATTGCAAGTACCATAGAGTTTAACAATGCTGTCACAAAGTTGTTTGATTTCCATTATATACATACAATCAGGATTGACTTAATTATGTAAGCCTCCTTCTTTTGTTCACAATTAATATTTATTATATTTTAAGAGTAAAACTAATTTTCTGAAAAAAATGCATTCAGGTTTCGGACTTATTGAATTAAAGCACTTACCTTATTGAATCAATTATTGAGGACCAAAAGTAGGAAGCGGTAAAATTAAAAGCTATGTGCTTTCTATTATACTCATTAAAATTTAAATAAAGTTTCCATTCTAGCTAATAAATGTGAGGATATAATTGATAAATACTGGCTTTCTGACATTTTTATGTCAACAAGACATTTATTACTCATAAAATGAATTTTTAAAACAAATATTCCATTTTGGTGATAGTGATATCATAAGAATCCGTTTCAGTATGTCACTAGTGTTTACTATATCGGAATAGTTTAAGGAAATATCTAAGCATGTGAAAGCCTTAGACCGCAATTCATTTCATTTAACAACAATAACAATAACAATCTACTGTATGTCATATGATTCACATTATATTATTTCTAATACTTTTTTAATTTAAATTTTAAGTTCAGTAGCACGTGTGCAGGTTTGTTATATAGGTAAACTTGTATCATGGGGGTTTGTTGTACAGATTATTCTGCCACTCCAACATTAAGCCTAGCATCCGTTAGTTATTTTCCTGATGTAATTCTTCTAACAACCAAGTTAGTTTTGGAATTATCACCCTTAATTTTACATATTGAACTTAGAGCTAAAACAGGTGAAGTAACTTGTGCAAGGTCAAAGGCGTACAGAAGAGTTGGAATATAAGCCTATATCTGCGTGATTCAAAAGCCATGTTCCTTCAACCCAGTTCAGTGCACCCTTCCAGTATTATTTATTGGATTGTTTCTTTGAAATATTTTCATTCTTAGATGCAATTCCATTAAATAAGATACCATAATGGTTATGCATAAGAGAGAAGGATATAACATTTTAAATTTTCATTTCCTTTTTTTTTTTAATTTTTTGAGATGGAGTTTCACTCTTGTTGCCCAGGCTAGAGTACAGTGGTGCGATCTTGGCTCACTGCAACCTCCACCTCCTGGGTTCAAGCGATTCTCCTGCCTCAGCCTCTCAAGTAGTTGGGATTACAGGTGCCCACCACAGGGCTCAGCTAATTTTTTGTATTTTTAGTACAGACGGGGTTTCACCATGTTGGCCAGGCTGGTCTCAAACTCCTGACCTCAGGTGATCCACTCGCCCCGGCCTCCCAAAGTGCTGGGATTACATGCGTGAGCCACCGCACCCAGCCCAGGATATAAAATTTTTAAGGATAAAAGTGAAAATCAAAAGTGGAACTAAATTTACATACAAGGGGATACGAGTTGCTTTTTCTAAGTGTATTTATTTTGGTGAATTAACTATTTGTTTAAAAACTCAATGGAATTTAAAAATAAGAGTTATAATAGGTTTTTATTCTTGTGATGGTCTACTTTTTAGTTACAATGTAGGGCAGAAGATGTTGATATTCTGCTTTTGTTTTAGTTTTATACTACACAAATTATAAATTTTTAAAAAATTTATTATTTTCAATGAAAATTAATTACATCATAAAAATGATAACAATTATAAACAAGTGAAATTGTATCAAAAGATGTTAGATATGATATTGGTAAGCTCAAGCTGCCATTAGAAAATACCACAGGATAAGTGGCTTAAATACGACATTTGTTCTTTCACCATTCTGGATGCTATAAGTTCAAGATCAAGGGACCAAAAATTTGGTTTTAGGTGAGGCCTCTTTTCCTGGCTTGTAGATGGCCATCTGTCCACTGTGTACTCACATAACATTTTCTCTATGCTGAGAGAGAGAGAGAGAGACAGAGAGAGAGAGAGAGAGACAGACAGAGAGAGAGAGAGAGAGAGAGAGAGAGAGAGATCTGGCATCTCTTCCTCTTCTTTAAAGGACATCCATCCTATTGGATTAGGGCCCTACATTTAACCTTAATAAGATCCTTAAAGGCCTTATCTCCAAATAAAATGACATTGGGGGTTAGTATTTCAACATATGAATTTGGGATAGGGCACAATTCAATCCATACCAGACACAAATGACAAGAAATATATTACTGCAAATATATCCACACAAAATTTATTATAAAATATAACATCCAATTACATAATACTTCTTCATAATATAATACATATGGTATTGCTATGGTCTAAATTATACCCCTCCACAAAGTTCACATGTTGAAACTCTAAATTTCAGTACCTCAGAATGTGACTGTATTTGGAGTTAGGGTCTTTAAAAAGATAACTAATGTAAAATGATGTAATTAGAGTGGTACCATATCCAGTTTGGCTTGTGTCTTTACAAGAAGATGAAATTTGAATACACAGAAAGACACCAGGGACACGGGCACACAGAGGAAAAACTATGTGAGGATACAGCCAGAAGAGGTTATCTGCCAGCAAACAGGGAAGCCTCAAAAGAAACCAACCCTGATAATATCTTGATCTTGGACTTCTAGCCTCCAGAACTCTGAGAAAAAAAATTTACGTTGTTTGCTCCAACTTGACCCTCTCATTTGTTACACTCTCCTTCCTGAAATGAAATTTTTTCACCCTTTCTTTTACCACTTTTTATATTTCACAGCATTTTCTTCATTCTTATATAAATGTCCCGCGAAACAATTTCCACGTTTTACTCCTTATACCACACAAATTCAAAAGGTAAATCTCTGTGAAAGAAAATGTTAAAAAATAAATATTTAATGAACATTGGCCTCATTCCAAGTTCCCAGTGATCCTGGGTGTTAGAAATTCCAGATGAATGAGATGCAGTTTCTGCCCTTATGATGCTCACAGATTTGTGGGATTCACTGACTCAGGGATAAGTCAGTGGAGTTGAAAGTGATCTACAAAATTCCACATAGCTGTGTTATTTCCTTAACTGATAAAACTGTTCTCATTCTCCCAACTAGATTGAGTGGAGAAGGATACAGAGAAAATGCAAAATTGCATCTCCATGTATCTTTAGGTCTTCTACCCAAAGAATCTCTTTACAGAAATTCTGTTATTTGTGATTAACAGTCAAAATTTCACCCCCACCTATCCATGCCAGAGGGCACCTGAGAAAAGGTAGACTCATTGTCAAATAAATACCGTTTTAACTGCAGGTGTTTTTACTTTCATGATTACCTTCTAAAGCCGTGCATCTAATATTTATATTTTTCATTTGATATTTTATATAGAAGGCTTCCTCAAATTGTGTAAGAACTCTCAGAACTAGGATAATCTATGCTGGATTTGGGCTTACATGAGATAGGGAGAGGGACTCCTATATTTGTACATGAAGGTCAGTGACTGCATTTCTGGATACTTGTTCTTTTTTTGCTGTGCCTCCTCTCCACCTGAAATGTCTGTGTCATGTGGGCATATGCTGCTGATGTCTGAGACAGGGATCTTCTGTCTCTGCCCTTAGGCCCGTCAAGGACCCAAGATGTCTCCTATAACTGACTCAGCCACTCCCTAGTCCTCATATATTTGTCATTCCTATTGCGGCATCAGGGCCAGCCAACTGACACTCTTCTGTGTCTCCAGTGGGGTCCCTCTGACATCCCAACACAGAAACCGCCATGACAAGCTGCCTGGATCTTGATTCAGTCACCTTAAGTGATTTAGAAACCTCTAGCTACCTTGTAATCCACAAGGAACCAAGCCAATTTTGCCTTATTACCATGATATTGAGAACCTGAGAAATGAAAGAAAATATTTTGTTAAGTAACATGTCAATGTTTTAATACATAGTATCACCAGGGACTCAAAAATCCTGATTTGGAAACAAAAAACTGAATGTCAAATCTTTAATTTGTATTCCTGCTATAAGAGTATTCTTCTTGCCCTCCATCTCTATTCCCGCTAGGACAGATGAACATCTCTGAGCAACTATGGAGCAGATTCCGTAAACAAAGAAGCAAAAGAGAAAATCACAATAATATACCTAAAAATATATTAATTATATTACATAATTACAGGTAATAAATGCCATTTTAATTGTATAGGAGCATGGAAGAGGGAGTAATAACATGTTCAACTCAATGCTAAATAAATTACCGCCTATGGATGTGGGATGTTTCAGTGTACAAGGATGTTGCAAGTGCAGGCTAAAGAAACAATGTAAATTCACCAGTATTCTTCTCAGAATGTAAATAAATGTACATTGTTTTTCCATTTCTTGGTGACTTGCCATTTAATTTTTGCAGAGGAACACAGATATTATGATGACAATTATTTTTCCTATATTTTACATCAACCATTTAAAATTCCTTTTGCCTGCCGACTACTTTAATATTAAAAGACTTTACATATGCAGACTAAAAGTCCACAGTACCCATAAATTGAGATGATACTAATAATAGTCTAAGAAATAAAGCTTGTTGGTTTCAACCCTTTTTAGCTAAATGGATTTATATATTTGCTGTAGACCAGGATTTTCAAAATGAGGTAATGTATCAGAAATATCAGCATCACCTTGAAACTTGTTATAAATGAAAATTAACTTTGAAAAACTCAGTGGGTAAGGGTCAGTAAACTGCTGTTTTAACAGGCCCACTCAGTGATTTTGATGCATGATAAAGTATAAGAATGATTGCCTTAGATTAAAAATCTAATATATCATAAAATGCTTACTGGCTATTAAGAATTACATATTTTTCAAAATGTGTGAGATATATATACTTTACCATACATATATATGTGTGTGTGTGTGTTTATATACATATATATTTGGTTAAGAAGAAAAATAATATCAAATTCTATCTATCTGCTCATTTATCTAACTATCCAAGCCAGAGTTACAGGCTCATATGAGCACATCCAGGCACTTACCTGAGAAAGTCCAGAAGTGAAGAATGTTGCAAATGAAGTTGAATTACCCTTTTTTCATGGTTATCTACGGGTAAAGATTGACTTGAATTAATTCCAGGTGGCATTTTTCCACTCAAATGGAGCAGCACATCATAAATAGTCTTATTAAATTTGGAAAAGTCATTCTGTCTGGAAAACTTTTGGGGTGGCGAGGTTGATGAGTAGAGTTGCATTTTATATACATCCCTATGAGAAAAAGACTTGAAATTAAAAACAGTCTCAAAATGTTATACTATGGGGGAAAAATGTTCAATTCAATAACTAAATAAAATTCTATTAAAATCAACTAAGTAAGAAACTCCATAATACACTTCACTAGGCTACCATTTGTTGGTCAAAAAAAGATTTGTTAAATATTATCATAGATTTCCAGTATCTCATCTAAACACACATAATTATCTAATGCTGTAACTGTCAAATCTGAAGTATTAGATTATGAATAGATTGGATCTTGAGAAATAGAATACAGATTGAATTTAAACCCATCACCTACTAGCTGAGTGAGTATGGCAAGCTACCTAAACTCACAGAGCTCAATTTTGCATGATACAAATTGGAGATAAGAAGGTCTATAATAGTTTCCAAGATAGATTTCAAATGTTTATCACACATGTATATACAAAAATAATATATACACATTTTCTCAGTATTTGTATTTTAATGCTTAGAAGGGCACATCCTGCACATTGGCTTAATAAGCAGGGATTTTCATTTTAAAGATAAAGCCCACAGATAATATATACTCTTCTGTTCTTTAAATAAGATACTGCAACCTCTAATTCCTAGTAATACTGCACAAGGTTGTGATGCATACTGACTTTTAATGAAGTTAAAAATTACCACTATTCTTGCTGTCTATAATTTATTAAATATCTCACACCACATTGTCTAATTGTTAGCAATGAGAGTAACAGATGTATCACTTGCTTAGATTGACAAATAAAGTATCCGAGGCCGTTTTGAATGGCAGTTACCCACTTTGGTAGATAGGAAGTTCATACAGAAGAAAATGCATTCCACTGGGCAAGAAATAGACTACCACTGCTCAAAACATGGCTCTTCCACTTATTGCATGACATTATAAAAGTTACTTGACTTTTCTGTTCCTTAGTTTCCTCATAAGTAATGGATATGATAGAGCTAGTGTATCCTGAAGTCACCAGCAAAGAAACAAATATTTTATGGAGAAAATTAACACCACTATTGGTCAAGATTAATGCAAATGAAAAGGAACAATAAGCAATAAAAATAGACACTCAGGGATCCCAGGTATTATAGTTGTAAGACACAGGGTTGTTTTTGTTTTTTGTTTTTTGTTTTTTTTGATACAGCAGTTTTATTGTGCTGGGGGATTCCTCTGCCTCTGGTCAGTTTGGACTCTCCAAAGCCCAAAGGCTGGATTGGCTAAGTCACCCAAACAGCAGAGATGGCAGCCGGCCCCTCCACCCAGGAGTTCTGTCCAAGGTAGGTGCAACATTGCTACCATTTGCTGGCTAGAATTCCAAGCCAGTGGGTCCTTTCCTGTCAGGTGCTGTGGAAGGGGGGTCTGCAGACTGTCACTACTTCACACGTTGGATTCAGCTCCTCTCCTCGGGATATGTATGGGTGTCTAACCTCCCACTTTGCCAGAGTTTCAGTTACTTTTGCTGGGAGGACTGGAAAGCCAGAGTATCTAAAGCTTCTAGGTCTCCACACATGCTTGAGTGGCTGCTATGCTGAGACCCCACAGAGCTCAGTGAAGACACAGGTTTTAAACTAACCATATGTACTATGTTCAAAATTGGTAACTTTGTCATGGAACAATAAACTATATAAAATGTGACTAATGGAGCATTCACAAATAAAAATCTGAATAAATAAAATTAAGAAAGCAATGGATGAGCTTAACAGTAGATTAAATCAAATAAAAACAAAATTACTGCAATGAAATATAGGTCATAGAATAGCATTCATACTGCAACATTTGAGAAAATAAAAATCATCCTACCTGCAAGACTAAAGATGCAAAATAAAGAACAATAATGTTGATAAACATTTAGGCAAATATGAACTGATTAAAAACAATAATTAAACAAAAGTAATACTATTAAACATTATTAAATTATTGTTTAATAACTCCATATTTGCCTATATATAGTTTAACTATATTCCTTTTGCTCTTACATATATATTAATATGTTAAAGGATTTTGTTGATTTTTCAATTGTGAGAATCCCCTACTTTGGAGATTGAAAATATTCAAAAGGCTCACCCATCACTATCACCAGCAAACATGCAGTAAAATGATTAACAAATAAAACTTTTAAAAATAAGAATTGTAGAATATCTCATTATTGTTATACTAGTGTGCAAAAGGAAGAATTCAAAGAACACAACTAGAATGAATTATTATACCCATTTTCATTTTAATACTTAGCTTGAATCTAAAGTCAAGTTTCTATGACTTTATTGGACACTGTTGACAGTATGAATGGGCAGGATGCCCAGAAATGGAGGTGACACTTCATTTTAATACTATTTAATACTATTAAATTTATCAGTGAGCTTGCCAGCAGCTCAAAGCTGCAAGAGAATAGCATGCTATGCTATATATATGTGTATATACACATACATATATAAGTATATATGTATATATACACATACATATATAAGTATATATGTAATATATACATATATAAGTACATATGCACACATATATGTGTATACATACATATATGTACACATACATGTATAGAGACTTATATACACGTATGTATACATATATGTATACTATATATGTATGTACGCACATATATGTGTGTGTGTGTGTGTGTGTGTGTCAAATGTTCCTGAATCAAGCTGGGTAAACATCCTGCAAAGAAAGGTGAAATATTATTAATAAAACATAATTTGGAAATGTGCTTTCTTGAAAATGATGAGTTTTAAACTGACTCTCTATTGCCAAATACACGAGTTGGTGAATATGATTAATGAAATTAGAAATACATAACAACATTAATATAATACTAATTAAATTTTTTAATAATAGCTAAGATTTACTGAAGACTTACTAGGTTGTAAAGTCTGCTCTGACATGCATTAAATATATTATCTCATAAATGTTACAGCAACTGTTTTGGTTAGGTATTACTATTATCTCCTTTTTTACAGATGAGAAAATGGAGGCATAGAGGAAATATTTTCCTCATTTCAGATCCTCTTGTTATGAAAGATAAAACATTCTACTGGATGGATTTGATTTTCTATAAGATTCTACGTATTATACTAAATGAGAGGCTCTGGGATGGAATAGTTAGCTTTGGAACAAGCTTTCCTTAAGCTTCCCCTTAAGCTTCCTGACTGGCATTCTAGGATGTGTTATTTGTATGTGGCAGCTGCAGGAAGCTTCATGCTAGAGTGGAATCCTGGAATAGCAACTATATGTACTGCAATTACTTCTCTCAGAATAAGTGGGACTTCCAGTACAATTCAAATGACTCTATGATTAGTTGCTTAGAGATCTTCCCAGCGGTGTTTATAGAAAATGTTATTCCTACAATTCACCGAGCTTGAAAAGAATAGACTATAATATTTACTATATTTTCTGTGATTATCTCTGAAACATAAACTGTGTTTTCTTGTCTATTTCAAGGGTTACTTCTATCTTCTGCTGATTTGGGGAAGAGATAAAAAGAAATAATACCTAAGGGCTTCTACGAACTGAAAAAGGACTGGTGCCCAAAGTCATTAATTATAAAGGAAGTGCAAATTAAAATCCCAATGAGATATTATCTCATGGCTGTTAGATTGACTTATAAAAAATATGAACAATAACAAGTGTTAGAGAAGATGTGGAGAAAAGGCAATGCTTGCACACTTCTGGTAGGAAAGGTAAATTAGTACAGCTGTATAGAAAACATTATGGAGGATCCTCAAAAAATTAAAAATAAAACAAGGTGGCCGGGCGCGGTGGCTCATGCCTGTAATCCCAGCACTTTGGGAAGCCGAGGCGGGCGGATCACGAGGTCAGGAGATTGAGACCATCCTGGCGAACATGGTGAAACCCCGTCTCTACTGAAAATACAAAAAAATTAGCCAGGCGTGGTGGCGGGCACCTGTAGTCCCAGCTTCTAGGGAGGCTGAGGCAGGAGAATGGCGTGAACCCGGGAGGCAGCAGAGCTTGCAGTGAGTGGAGATCACGCCACTGCACTCCAGCCAGGGTGACAGAGAGAGACTCCGTCTCAAAATCAATCAATCAATCAATCAATCAATCAATCTAGGGTTTTCTAAGCATAAAATCATATCATCAGTGAAGACAGAAAGTAAGACTTCTTTCCTTATTTGGATGCCTTTTGTTTCTTTCTCTTGTCTGCTTGCTCTGAAAAGGACTTCCCATACTATTTGGAATAGGAGTGGTCAGAGTGGGCATCCATGTTTTGTTCTAGTACTCAAGGGAAATGGCTCCAGCTTATGCCCATTCAGTATGATGTTGGCTGTCATAGATGGCTCTTGTTATTTTGAGGTATGTTCCTTTGCTGGTGACTCTGTCGAGATTTTTTATCATGAAGGGATATTGGATATCATTGAAGGCTTTTATCACATCTATTGAGATGATTACAGTTTTTGTTTTTAATTCCTTATATATCGTGAATCACATTGATTAATTAATGTGTGTTGAATCAAACTTGCATCCCAGGAATGAAGCCTACTTGATCATGGTGAATTAGCATTTTGATGTGCTACTGGATTCAGTTTTCTAATATTTTATTGAGGATTTTTACATCTATGTTCATCAGGAATATTGGCCTATGGTTTTCTTTGTTCATTGTGTCTCTGCCAGGTTTTGGTATCACAGTGATGCTGGCTTCCAAGAGTGTGTTAGGGAGGAGTCCTTCCTCCTTGATTATTTGGAATAGAATCAGTATAATTGTTAACAGCTCTTCTTTGTATATCTGGTAGAATTTGGCTGTAAATTCTTTTGGTCCATGGCTTTTGTTAGTAGGTTTTTTATTACTGATTTAATTTTAGAAATCAGTATTGATCTGTTCAGGGATTCAATTTCTTCCTGATTCAATCTTGAGAGGTTGTGTGCTTCCAGGAATTTATCCACATTCTCTAAATTTTCTAGTTCATGTGCACAGAAGTGTGAATAAACATCTCTTAGGATCCTTTGCATTTTTGTGGGATCAGTTGTAATGCTACATTTAATGATTTTGATTGTGCTTATTTGTATATTCTCTCTCTTTGTATTAGTCTAGCTAGTAGTCTATCAATCTTGTTTATCTTTTCAAAAGACCAAGGTTTGGTTTTCTTGATTCTTTGCATATATTTTTGAGTTTCAAATTCATTCAGTTCTGCTCTTATTTTAGTAATTTATTTTATTCTGCTAGCTTTTGGGTTAGTTTTCCTAGTTTTTCTTTTTTTTAATTATAATTTAAGTTCTAGGGTTCATGTGCACAACGTGCAGGTTTACTACATATGTATACATGTGCTGTGTTGGTTTGCTGCACCCATTAACTCATCATTTACATTAGGTATTTCTCCTGATGCTATCCCTCCCCCATACCCCCACCCCACAACAGGCCACAGTGTGTGATATTCCCCGCCCTGTGTCCAAGTGTTCTCATTGTTCAATTCCCACCTATGAGTGAGAACATGCAGTGTTTGGTTTTCTGTCCCTGCGATAGTTTGCTCAGAATGATGGTTTCCAGTTTTATTCATGTCGCAACAAAGGACATGAACTCATCCTTTTTTTATGGCTGCATAATATTCCATGGTGTGTATGTGCCACATTTTCTTAATCCAGTCTATCACTGATGGACATTTGGGTTGGTTCCAAGTCTTTGCTATTGTGAATAGTGCTGAAGTAAACATACGTGTGCATGTGTCTTTATAGCAGCATAATTTATAATTCTTTGGGTATATACCCAGTAATGGGATGGCTGGGTCAAATGGTATTTCTAGTTCTAGATCCTTGAGGAATTGCCACACTGTCTTCCACAATGGTTGAACTAGTTTACAGTCCCACCAACAGTGTACAAGTATTCTTATTTCTCCACATCCTCTCCAGCACCTGCTGTTTCTTGACTTTTTAATGATTGCCATTCTAATTGCTGTGAGATGGTATCTCACTGTGGTTTTGATTTGCATTTCTCTGATGGCCAGTGATGATGAGCATTTTTTCATGTGTCTGTTGGCTCTATAAAAGTCTTCTTTTGAAAGGTGCCTGTTCACATACTTTGCCCACTTTTTGATGGGGTTGCTTGATTTTTTCTTGTAAATTTGTTTAAGTTCTTTGTAGATTCTGGATATTAGCCCTTTGTCAGAGAGGTAGATTGCAAAAATTTTCTCCCATTCTGTAGGTTGCCTGTTCACTCTGATGGTAGTTTCTTTTGCTGTGCAGAAGCTCTTTAGTTTAATTAGATCCCATTTGTTTATTTTGGCTTTTGTTGCCATTGCTTTTGGTGTTTTAGTCATGAAGTCCTTGCCCATGCCTATGTCCTGAATGGTATTGCCTAGGTTTTCTTCTAGGGTTTCTATGGTTTTATGTCTAACATTTAAGTCTTTAATCCATCTTGAATTAATTTTTGTTTAAGGTGTAAGGAAGGGATCCAGTTTCAGCTTTCTACATATGGCTAGTCAGCTTTCCCAGCACCATTGTTGCTTTGACGATTTGACAGAAGAAGTAGGCTTCAGAAAGTCAGTAACAACAAACTTCTCCGAGCTAAAAGAGGAAGTTTGAACCCATTGCAAGGAAGCTAAAAACCTTGAACAAAAGATTAGACGAATTGCTAACTAGAATCAACAGCATAAAGAAGACCTTAAATAGCCAGATGGAGCTGAAAAACCATGACACGAGAACTACGTGATGCATGCACAAGTTTCAGTAGCCGATTCAATCAAGTGGAAGAAAGGGTATCAGTGACTGAAGATCAAATGAATGAAATGAAGCAAGAAGAGAAGTTTAGAGAAAAGAGTAAAAAGAAATGAACAAAGCCTGCAAGAAATATGGGACTATGTGAAAAGATCAAATCTACGTTTGATTGGTGTACCTGAAAGTGACAGGGAGAATGGAACCAACCTGGAAAACACTCTTCAGGATATTATCCAGGAGAACTTCCCCAACCTAGCAAGGCAGACCAACATTCAAATTCAGAAAATACAGAGAACACCACAAAGATACTACTCGAGAAGAGCAACCCCAAGACACATAATTGTCAGATTCACCAAGGTTGAAATGAAGGAAAAAATGCTAAGGGCAGCCAGAGAGAAAGGTCGGGTTACCCACAAAGGGAAGTCCATCAGACTAACAGTGGATCTCTCAGCAGAAACCCTACAAGCCAGAAGAGAGTGGGGGCCAATATTCAATATTCTTAAAGAAAAGAATTTTCAACCCAGAATTTCATATCCAGCCAAACTAAGCTTCAGAAATGAAGGAGAAATAAAATCCTTTACAGACAAGCAAATCCTGAGAGATTTTTGTCACCACCAGGCCTGCCTTACAAGAGCTCGTGAAGGAAGCACTAAACATGGAAAGGAACAACTGGTACCAGCCACTGCAAAAACATGCCAAATTGTAAAGACTATCAATGCTAGGAAGAAACTGCATCAACTAACAGCCAAAATAACCAGGTAACATCATAATGACAGAATCAAATTCACACACAACAATATTAACCTTAAATGTAAATGGGCTAAATGCCCCAATTAAAAGACACAGACTGACAAATTGGATAAAGAGTCGAGACCCATCAGTGTGCTGTATTCAGGAGACCCATCTCATGTGCAGAGACACACATAGGCTCAAAATAAAAGGATGGAGGAAGATCTACCAAGCTAATGGAGAACAAAAAAAAGCAGGGGTTGCACTCCTAGTCTCTGATAAAACAGACTTTAAACTGAGAAAGATCAGAAGAGACAAAGAAGGCCATTACATAATGGTAAAGGGATCAGTTCAACAAGAAGAGCTAACTATCCTAAATATATATGCACCCAATACAGGAGCACCCAGATTCATAAAGCAAATCCTTAGAGACCTAAAAAGAGACTTAGACTCCCACATAACAACAATGGGAGACTTTAACACCCCACTGTCAATATTAGACAGATCAACGAGACAGAAGGTTAACAAGGATATCCAGGAATTGAACTTGGCTCTGCACCAAGCAGACCTAATAGACATCTACAGAACTCTCCACCCCAAATCAACAGAATATACATTCTTCTCAGCACCACATCACACTTATTCCAAAATTGACCACATAGTTGGAAGTAAAGCACTCCTCAGCAAATGTAGTTTTTCTAGTGCCTCAATGTGTGAAGTTTAATTTGATATATTTGTTTTTTTATTTGAGATCGAGTCTTGCCCTGTAATTCAGGCTGGAGTGCAGTGGCATGATCTCAGCTCACTGCAACCTCTGCCTTATGGGTTCAATAAATTCTCCTGCCTCAGCCTCCCTAGTAGCTGAGACCACAGGAGTGTGCCACCATGCTTGACTAATTTTTTTGTATTTTTGTAGAAACAAGGTTTCACCATGTTGGCCAGACTTGTCTTGAACTCCCGACCTCTGGCAATATGCCCACCTCAGCCTCCCAAAGTACTAGAATTCCAGGCATGAGCCATCACAC
This sequence comes from Rhinopithecus roxellana, assembly GCF_007565055.1. Lineage (NCBI taxonomy): Eukaryota > Metazoa > Chordata > Mammalia > Primates > Cercopithecidae > Rhinopithecus > Rhinopithecus roxellana. The sequence continues at coordinate 61,613,265 of NC_044555.1, read as the reverse complement.
CCAGCAATTTGGAATCTTTCTAACTTTTTGAGTTAGGTGTTTAGCATTATAAACTTTCCTCTTAACAATGTTTTAGCTGCATCCCAGAGATTTCCTGTAACTAATAAATGACTTCAGTCAAGTTTCAAGATACAAAATCAATGTATGAAAATTGGTAGCATTTCTATTCACCAATAATGTTCATACTGAGAGCCAAATCAAGAAGGCAGTCCTATTTACAACAGCCACAGAGAAATAAAATACCTAAGAATACATCTGACCAAGAGGTGAAAGATCTATACAAGGAGATCTATAAAACATTGCTGAAAGAAATAGATGACACAAACAAATGGAAAAACATTTTATGTTCATTGGTTGGAAGAATCAATATAGTTAAAATGGACTTACTCCCCAAAGCAATCTACAGATTCAATGCTATTTCTACCAAATTAGCAATGCTATTTTTCAAAGAATTATAAAAAAAAACTTTTCTAAAATTCATATGTAAGCAAAAATAAATCCAAATAACTTAATGAATCCTGAGTTTAAAAAAAAAAAAAAAAAAAAAGGTGGAGGCGTTGTATTACCTGACTTCAAACTGTACTATAAGGCTACAGGAACCAAAATTGGATGGTACTGGTACAAAAATAGACACAAAGACCAACAGAACAGAACAAGAATCCAGAAATAAAGCTGTATGACTATAGCCATCTAATCTTCAACACAGTCAACAAAAATAAGCAATGGAGAAAGATTCCATATTCAATAAATGATACTATGATACTTGGCTAGTCATTTGCAGATGATTAAAAGTAGACCACTAACTTTCACCATATACAAAAATTAACTCAAGATGGATTAAAGATTTAAATATCAAGTCCCAATCTATAAGAATTCTAGAGGAAAACCTAGGAATCACCATTCTGGACATTGGCCTTGGGAAAGAATTTATGTCTAAGTCCTCAAAATCAATTGCAACAAAAAGAAAAAAGTGACAAGTGGGACCAGTTAAACTAAAGGACTTCTACACAGCAAAGGAAACTATTAACAGAGTAAACAAACAAGCTATAGAATGGGAGCAAATATTTGCAAACTGTGCATCTGACAAAGGTCTAATATCCATAATCTATAAGGAACTGAAACAGTTCAAAAGCAAAAAATAACCCCTTTAAAAAGTGGGCAAATAACATAAACAGATGCTTTTGAAAAGGAGATATATAACTGGCCAACAAACATATGAAAAAGTGCTCAACGTTACTAAACATCAGAGAAATGCAAATCAACATCACGGTGAGATACCATCTCACGCCAGTCAGAATGGCTATTACAAAAAGGCAAAAACAAGAGATGTTTGTGAGGCTGCAGAGAAAAGTGAATGTTTAAATACTATTGGTGCAGCACACCAACATGGCACAAGTATACATATGTAACAAACCTGCATGTTGTGCACATGTACCCTAGAACTTAAAGTATAATAAAAAAATAACAAAAAAATAAATACCATTGGTGGAAATGCAAGTAAGATCAGCTACTGTGGAAAGCAGTTTGGAGATTTCTCAAAGAACTGGAAACAGAAATACCATTCAACCCAGCAATCTCATTGCAGGGTACATATCCAACAGAAGATAAATCATTCTACCAAAAAGCCATATGCACTTCTGTATTAATCACAGCATTATTCACAATAGCAAAGACATAGAATCAACCTAGCTCCCCATCAATGGTGGAGTGGATAAAGAAAATGTGGTACATATACACCATAGAATACTATGAAACCATAAAAAGAATGAAATCATGTCATTTGCAGCAACATGGATGCAGCTGGACCATTATCTTAAGTGAATAAACACAGGAACAAAAAAACCAAATACCGCATACTCTCTCTTGTGGGACCTAAATATTGGGTACTCATGAACAAAAAGATGGCCACAAAAGGCACTCAGGACTAATAGAAGGAGACATGAGGGAAGGCAACAAGTGTCGAAAAACCAACTGTTGTGTACTGTGCTCTTTATTTGGGTGACAGGATTATTTGTATTCCAAACTTCAGCATCACACAATATATGCATGTATATTACACATGTACCCCTGAATCTAAAATAAAAGTTGAAATTATTAAAAAATAAGTGCCTGTAATCCCAGCACTTTGGGAGGCCGAGGCAAGTGGATCACGAGGTCAGGAGTTCTAGACCAGCCTGGACAACATAGTGAAACCCTGTCTCTATGAAAAATGCAAAAATTAGCCGGGCATGGTGGCATGCCCCTGTAGTCTCAGCTACTGGGGAGGCTGAGGCAGAACTGCTTAAGCCTGGGAGGCAGAGGTTGCAGTGAGCTGAGATTGCGCCACTACACTCCAGCCTGGGTGACAGAGAGAGACTCCGTCTCAAAAATAAAATAAAATAAAATAAAAACAAATAAATAATAACAACAAAATAATAAATATAAATCTAAAATTAAAACATTAAAATAAAGCTACCACATAATCTACCTATCCCAATACCGGGTATCTAAAGTAAATGAAATCAGTATATTGAAAAGATATAATCACTCCTAGGTTTATTACAGCATTATTCACAATAGCCAAGATACGGAATCAACCTAAGTGTCCATCAACAGATGAAAGGATAAAGAAAATGAAACACTCCTCAGCCTTAAAAAGAGTGAAATCCAGTAGTTTTTGACAACATGGATGAACCTGAAGGACATTATGCTAAGTGAAATAAGCCAGGCATAGAAAGATGAATGTTACATGATCTCACTCATACATTTTATCTAAAAAAGTTGAATTCATTGAAGCTGAGAGTGAAATGGTGGTTATCAGAGGCTAAAGGTTCAGGGACCCGAGAGATGTTGGTCAAATTATACAAGGTTGCAATTATACAAGAGAAATAAATGATAAATACTTAAGATGATGAATATGTTAATTATCTTGATTTAATTATTCCACACCATACATGTATATACCATATTAATACTGTGTACCCTATAATTATATATGATTGCCATTTGTTCAAAAAATTGATAAAATCCCATAAGTCATCTAATTCATTAACTAGATCCCAAAATATGTTTATGAAGAAGAGTTCTTGTAAAAGACAAAATATAACTTAATAAAATTTTCATAGCCTTATAAAACAGAAAACAGACTAAGAATTAATCAATAAATAGGAAATCCCCTCAAATAATTCCTTTGTCTTCTGCTCTTCTGCTTGTATATATCTTAGAAATCAACAAATGAACTGGGCCTTATTTTCCTTATTGCTGTGAAGTGGTGTTTCTAAAGAGTGAAATTATCCAAGGTCCACATCAACAAAGAGCATATCTGACAATCTCTATCTTCAGGTTCAAGAAAGAAGATGCACAAACATTTCAAAAAATGTTTCAATAACAAATGATTTTATGATGAAAACTATAAATTTTCAGGGTAGCTATTGCATTAATTTTCTCACAGCAGGGACAAAGATGAAATATTAGCCAATTCATTCTATGAAGCTAGATTTGTCCTATTAATTTAAAAACCTGAAAAAGGTAACATATAGGAAAACTGTAGCCTTAGATTTACCTAGGTCCCACGAATATAGAGCAGAAATTCTATAAATAGCCCATAGTCCACTATAGGTATGAGTACTGTACTCCCCACCATGGTTGCAGCAAGTTACCTCATTGCTGAGAAAGCAGGTGGAAAAGCTCTGAGAACATATCACACCAACAACATTATAACAAGTAACAGGCCTAAACTCCTGTTTAAATTAACACATAATTAAGTCACTTGATAAAACCGAAACAGTTGAACTATTTTAGACATACTGAGTAATAACACAACACATGAAAGAAGGGAAGTAAATGCACTGTAAAAGAGGAAATCATATCAAAGAAAAGTGAGCCCTCCTTGTTCATTAATACCATTACCTGTCTACTTGGCTATAATCTCGATCTAGGGCTAACAGTTTATGCACACAGCAATGTGTAATTTATAAAATTTTTAACTTTAAAAGGGCTTTCCTACTCATAGTATAACCTTCCTCATATCACAGATGAGGAAGGTGAGGTTCAGAGAATTTCAGTGCTTACCTAAAATTATCAGATATTTAAAAGAAATTAAAGATGACATTATACTAAAAAATTTGTGTTTGCAACACTTTACTCTTCTTGCAATAACAACAATAAATTATGAGATGCTTCATAATATATCATATTATATCATAATATATCATGTCTAAAACACCAAAAGCAATGGCAGCAAAAGCCAAAATTGACAAATGGGATCTACTTAAACTAAAGAGCTTTTGCACAGCAAAAGAAACTACCATCAGAGTGAACAGGCAACCTACAGAATGGGAGAACATTTTTGCAACCTACTCATCTGACAAAGGGCTAATATCCAGAATCTACAAGGAACTCAAACAAATATACGAGAAAAAAACAAACAACCCCATCAAAAAGTGGGCAAAGGATATGAACAGACATTTCTCAATAGAAGATATTCATACAGCCAACAGACACATGAAAAAATGCTCATCATCACTCGCCATCAGAGAAATGCAAATCAAAACCACAATGAGATACCATCTCACACCAGTTAGAATGGCAATCATTAAGAAGTCAGGAAACAACAGGTGTTGGAGAGGATGTGGAGAAATAGGAACACTTTTACACTGTTGGTGGGATTGTAAACTAGTTCAACCATTATGGAAAACAGTATGGCAATTCCTCAAGGATCTAGAACTAGATGTACCATATGACCCAGCCATCCCACTACTGGGTATATACCCAAAGGATTATAAATTATTCTACTACAAAGACACATGTACACGTATGTTTATTGCGGCACTATTCACAATAGCAAAGACTTGGAATCAACCCAAATGTCCATCTGTGACAGACTGGATTAAGAAAATGTGGCACATATACACCATGGAATACTATGCAGCCATAAAAAAGGATGAGTTTGCATCCTTTGTAGGGACATGGATGCAGCTGGAAACCATCATTCTTAGCAAACTATCACAAGAACAGAAAACCAAACACCGCATGTTCTCACTCATAGGTGGGAACTGAACAATGAGATCACTTGGACTCGGGAAGGGGAACATCACACACTGGGGTCTATCATGGGGAGGGGGGAGGGGGGAGGAGGGAGGGATTGCATTGGGGAGTTATACATGATATAAATGATGAATTGATGGGTGCTGACGAGTTGATGGGTGCAGCACACCAACATGGCATAAGTATACATATGTAACAAACCTGCACGTTATGCACATGTACCCTAGAACTTAAAGTATAATAAAAAAAAAAAAAAAAAAAAAAAAAAAAAAAGAAAATGTGGCACATATACACCATGGAATACTATGCAGCCATAAAAAAGGATGAGTTTGCGTCCTTTGTAGGGACATGGATGCAGCTGGAAACCATCATTCTTAGCAAACTATCACAAGAACAGAAAACCAAACACCGCATGTTCTCACTCATAGGTGGGAACTGAACAATGAGATCACTTGGACTCGGGAAGGGGAACATCACGCACTGGGGCCTATCATGGGGAGGGGGGAGGGGGGAGGAGGGAGGGATTGCATTGGGGAGTTATACATGATATAAATGATGAATTGATGGGTGCTGACGAGTTGATGGGTGCAGCACACCAACATGGCATAAGTATACATATGTAACAAACCTGCACGTTATGCACATGTACCCTAGAACTTAAAGTATAATAAAAAAAAAAAAAAAAATTTGTGTTTGCAACATTTTACTCTTCTTGCAATAACAACAATAAATTATGAGATGCTTCATAATATATCAGTTTAGAATAAATTATTTCATATTATATTTCACTTAAAATAATCTCAATCAATAGATTATACTTTATGATGTGATACAAAGCAAGGAATTTAGAGAAACATGTGACTCTCACCTTCTTATAGTCTCTGGAATAGAAAAAGAATGGGGTCCTTCAGGCCAGCCAAAGAGACTGAACCAGGTCTGTGCTGCATTTACAACCTTCTCAAAAAAGCAGTGTGCCTTTGTTCCTTCTTCAAGAGAAAGGAATTGTTCATAGTTTTCCTTTTCCATAGATCCATCATCTTCCTTTGATGTTTCACTTTCATCCAAGTGCAAATTTTCAGGCAGTACTTCCACTCCTAAAATTCAAATTAGTTTGTTTAAAAAAAAAAAAGGGCTACTAGGAGTAAAATATTCTGTCAGTTATTGTTATTTGTATGCAGACTAACAGAACCCATTCTACAAATCATTCTATGCTCTCAAAGAAATTCTGAGTCAATTTACTGTATCTTAAAATAAACAATGAAAATACATTTACTTTTAAGTACCTAAGAGAAACATTTTAACAATAGGTGGATTTCAATACATAAAAGTTACATTTTCTTCTTGCCATAATGGTATGTGAAAATATTCCCTGAAGTGGAATCTTTCATTTTTTATTACATTAGTAAAATGTATTGACAATCTTCAGCATTATGTATTAGAAAAAATGTAATCTCATCTGAATAAATTACACAAACACAATATTGGTTTAGATCCCAAATGACTTTCTCTCCAAATCAAGTACTTTAATAAAATAAAGCATTTTCAAGTTAAAGTAATTTTCAAGAATATAAAATGATTTCATCTTTTTTTCCAAAAATATCTGGCTATATAATGGCACAATCACATACTCACTAAAAACCTCATATTATTTAATTTGGTTTGGTCCATTCAATAAAAAGAAAAAATGTTCAATATTACCTACATCCAGAGAATAAACATTTGAACAGTTAATTGCAAATAATAGTATGAAACTCACATATTTACCTGTGCTGACCTCTTTCTAAGACAGGAAACCTTGGCTACAGTTAGTTAGATAATGAAGAGACAAGTCCTTAGTTCCGCAGTTCCCAAACTGTGTGCAGAGAGTGCTTGGGATGTCACAGTTAATTTACAGAGGCTCCCCGGGTATTAACATTTTTGTTAAATATTACTGCAACATCTATTAGACAGCACATAAGTTACTACTCTTACATTTTTGTCCCAATGCATTTAATAAATGGAACTATGTGGTACATTTTGGCATTCGGAAAAGTGAATACTGAAACAGTAAGAGTGCTGTGAACCAAGAACATTAAAGAATCTCTACTACTGACCCTTGAAGACAACTCTCCACACAGATGATCCATTTAAAATTAGTGATGAATTCCCAATTTTCTTCATGAATTTCTTGTTACTTGCAAAAACCTAACTTTTAAATTAAAAGATATTAAGTAGATCATGTCATGGACTAATTTTGGAAAGTACACTATATATTTGCTACATACCAATAAATAAGTTTCCTTTTGCAGGTTCAGCATCATTGAATTTGCTAGTGGTGTGTGTCTTTTTAACTGAAGCAGGACGGGGTGATTTAGCATCCTGGTAGGGAGGCAAAACACCATCTCTAGTCTTGCTAAGATATTCATCCTTATCTACAAATGACACATTGGATCACAGTAAGCAAAACATGCATTCATGTAATTCCTTATACCATTATTTAACCTGAATTTATCTATTATCTATTGATGTATCTATCTATCTATGTATCCACCTATCAATGACAAAGTAAAAAAAAAAAAAAATCTAAACACCCACTGTACATCAGATAAGATGTCAAATAGGAAAGAGATAACATAAAAGTTGAAACAATTTTCTAAACTAAATGAATTTTTTTGGTAAGGCAATTGTTATGGTACATCAAAGTTAGTAGAGAATGAATAATGTTCAACTTTAGCATAAAAAAGAATATGAAAACATTTTAAATGTTTCTACATCCAAATAAATGAAATTATTACAGATACTGTTCAAATAAGACATAGGAAAAGAGTCACCAGAAAAAGTAATTTCTTCCCTAGTTAACTCTCTGTAATATCACAGCTTGGTTATGAACTAATACCATTTTTATACAGATTTCAACCTCGATTTCATACATATATTAGGGTCTGCCACAGTGTAAATTTGAATCCAACCAAAGCCAGTGCTGACCAAGAAAAGCCAGTAGGTGTGACCTACGGCTAAGCCTCAAAATACATATGCAATTTACATATATTCATAGTCTTAACGCAGGACAGGTGGGTCCCAGAGTGGACCTTAGCCTGCAAGGGTTCTTGGCTTTGCCCAGGAAAGAATTCAAGGGCAAGCCAGAGGTAGAAGTAAACAGCTTAATTGAAGAGGCAGTGTTACATCTCCAGCAGTATTACAGCTCCATGACTGCCCTTGAAAAGCAGGGCCACCCCTAGGCAGAGAGTAGCAGCTCAGGGCAGTTTTGCTGTCATATTTATTCCCATTTTTAATTGCATGCAGATTAAGGGGCAGTTTATGCAGAAATTTCTAGGGAAAGGGTAGTAATCCTTAGGTCATTGCCATGTAAAGGGGCAGTAACTCCCAAATGTTGCCATGGCAATGGTAAATTGACATGGCACACTGGTAGGCATGTCTGATTGAACGCTGATTTTGCAGCCAGGTGAGGTGGCTCGTGCCTATTATCCCAGCACTTTGGGAGGTCAAGGCGGGCGGATCGCCTGAGGTCAGGAGTTAAGACCAGCCTGGCCAACATGGTGAAACCCCACCTCTAGTAAAAATAACAAAAATTAGCCAGATGTGGTGGCGCATGTCTATAGTCCCAGCTACTCGGAAGGCTGAGGCATGAGAATCTATTGAACCCAGGAGGCGGAGGCTGCAGTGAGCCAAGATTGTGCTACTGCACTCCAGCTTGGGAGACCGAGGGAGACCCTGTCTCAAAAAAAAAAAAAAAAAAGGAAAAGGAAAAGGAAAAGAAAGCTGATTTTGCCCGCACTCTGTTTTAGCTAGTCCTAGCTATATGGTCCATTGTCCAAGCCCCACCCTGGTGTCAAGTCCCAGCTCCTAACTCAGTCTAATTCTGTCAAAAAAGCATAGACTCTGCAGTTAGAAAAATCTGACTTGAAAACTTGGCACCCCTATTCCTACTCACACTTAAACTGTGAGTATGTTATATAAATTATTTAAAACATGTATTTATCCATAAAATGAGACCAAAGTTTCTGAGCTCATGAGTTTGTTGTGAAGATTACTTTAAAGGCAATAACAAATATAAATGAGCTATTATATGCTAAGTTTCTTCCACTCTTTCATAACAGAGTCATTTAGAATTTGCTTGAGACTCTGTAGTCAATAGGTGTGCATCATTTCCAGAATGCTACACCACTATAGACTTCATAGAAGTGAGCCTTAGAGAACTCGATGACAAAATTATCTGTGGTAGATGCATTAGGCTAAATGTCTTTAACTTACCATTAAATGATAAAAAGTTCCTAATGGAATGCAAAGCCACATCTATACCCTTTCAACTAAACTCAATAATTCACTTTTTAAAAGAATTTTCAGATGAGCTATACTAAAATAATCATACTGCTTTACTTTTGGACACACTCGATGTATTTTAAGATTTTACCTTTATCAATCACATCATACCCTAGCACACACTAGCAAAGTGTGTGGGATCTGAGGCCTCAAATTTCATTAGAATTCCCCGGGATAAGCTGCTCACCCTCTCTACATATTCAGATTTTTAATTGGTAAAGCGAGATATATAAGGGCATCTAACTCAGAACTTCTAGGAGGACTAATTTAAAGGACAAATAGAAGGCACTTAGCAGAGCACCATACACCTGGGATTAAATATATATTAGAAATTATTACTATACATATTTCTAAAGATAATTTAGGATATTTAAGAATTATATTTTCTTTCTTTTGAAATATTTCCCCAAATGGACGCATTATTTTAACACATAGACATTATGCTTAATAATCTAACAAAAAGGTTTTATTTATTTATTTATTTATTTTAAAGAATAACATTATTATTTATTGCCCAGTAATTAATCATTATTTTCTGGAAGTAAATTAGAAAGCACATAAAAGTGATAAAGCAATCACAACTACAGTGATAAGAGCAAATAATAATGAAGTAATATTAACAACAATAATTTCCATGTATTTGCAGTCTATGGTTCCTCACAAAAGCCCTTTTAAATAGGTAAAACAGATATTATCAGTATTCTGTTACTGTTCTGTCATGGACATTTTGCTTAATAAAAGATGGTAAATTTGAAAATTTGAGAATAAAAGATAAAATCATATGGCATATCCAGTTTGTGTGACTCTTCATAACTATTATGCTGTATAATCTGAAATCCTCCTCCTTGAAGTACAGTAGAATATAAAAATATTATGTCAATAATCGTCAAAAAAATTTTTTATTTTTTTTTTAATTGAGAAGGAGTCTCACTCTGTTGCCAGGCTGGAGTGCAGTGGCGTGATCTTGGCTCACTGCAACCTCCAGCTCCTGGGTTCAAGCAATTCTCCTGCCTCAGCCTCCCGAGTAGCTGGGATTACAGGCACGTACCACCACGCCCAGCTAATTTTTGTATTTTTAGTAGAGATGGAGTTTCACCATGTTGGCCAGGATGGTCTCAATCTCTTGACCTCGTGATCTGCCTGCTTCAGCTTCAAAAAGTGCTGGGATTACAAGTGAGAGCCACTGCGCCCGGCCAAAAAAAAAAAAAAAAAAAAAAAAAAAAAAAAAAAAAAAAAAAAACTTTAAATTTTGACAATGTGTGTTAAAATTTTGAGATATCTATCTCTCCCTATATATCTCCACTCTGCCAAATGCATTATTCCATAAATTGCTTTAAAATAATTTTTTGGTGTTCAGAATATGCTATTTCACATGTAACCCATTCTTTTATGAAAATATATAGCTAAAAGATGCCTCCCTGATGGTTTATAATTCAAGTAATCCATTTTACAATACTGAATAAATACCTTTTATCTGCTAGACACTGTGTGAGGCACTATGGACACTAGGGTGAAAAAGAGAGAGGTGATTCCTACTCTCACAGACTTTATAGGTAGCAACATTTAGAAAAAGACATTGATAATAGGCAGGTTAAGTCAAAATGTAGTAAGGGTCATGACAGAAGAATTGCACAAAGCTATGAGGATACACCAGAGAAACACATAATTTTTGTATGCAGAGGCAGGGATCTTCCATAACTGTGTATGGTGTCGTGGGTAAAATGCTTCAGTCACAAGAAAGAATATCAGACGAGATCGGGCGCGTTCAGGGTGGTGTGGCCGTACACTAGAAAGAAAATCTAGGTAGTACCATTCAGGACATAGGCATGGGCAAGGACTTCATGTCTAAAACACCAAAAGCAACGGCAGCAAAAGCCAAAATTGACAAATGGGATCTAATTAAACTAAAGAGCTTCTGCACAGCAAAAGAAACTACCATCAGAGTGCACAGGCAACCTACAGAATGGGAGAACATTTTTGCAATCTACTCATCTGACAAAGGGCTAATATCCAGAATCTACAAAGAACTCAAACAAATATACAAGAAAAAAACAAACAACCCCATCAAAAAGTGGGCAAAGGATATGAACAGACATTTCTCAAAAGAAGACATTCATAGAGCCAACAGACACATGAAAAAATGCTCATCATCACTCGCCATCAGAGAAATGCAAATCAAAACCACAATGAGATACCATCTCACACCAGTTAGAATGGCAATCACTAAAAAATCAGGAAACAACAGGTGTTGGAGAGGATGTGGAGAAATAGGAACACTTTTACACTGTTGGTGGGATTGTAAACTAGTTCAACCATTATGGAAAACAGTATGGCAATTCCTCAAGGATCTAGAACTAGATGTACCATATGACCCAGCCATCCCACTACTGGGTATATACCCAAAGGATTATAAATTAGTCTACTACAAAGACACATGCACACGTATGTTTATTGCGGCACTATTCACAATAGCAAAGACTTGGAATCAACCCAAATGTCCATCTGTGACAGACTGGATTAAGAAAATGTGGCACATATACACCATGGAATACTATGCAGCCATAAAAAAGGATGAGTTTGCATCCTTTGTAGGGGCATGGATGCAGCTGGAAACCATCATTCTTAGCAAACTATCACAAGAAGAGAAAACCAAACACCGCATGTTCTCACTCATAGGTGGGAACTGAACAATGAGATCACTTGGACTCGGGAAGGGGAACATCACACACTGGGGCCTATCGTGGGGAGGGGGGAGGGGGGAGGGATTGCATTGGGGAGTTATACATGATATAAATGATGAATTGATGGGTGCTGACGAGTTGATGGGTGCAGCACACCAACATGGCACAAGTATACATATGTAACAAACCTGCACGTTATGCACATGTACCCTAGAACCTAAAGTATAATAAAAATAAATAAATAAATAAATAAATAAATAAATAAATAAAGAATATCAGTAAAGATCAAGATGCTCAAAGAACTTGCAGAAGATTAATGTGGCTTGAGTATAAAGGGGAAAAATTTCCAGAAATGAAAACTAAGCCACTTGCTAATGTGTGGTCTTGTAGGCTTCATCCACCTAGCAATGACATTCTATGGAAAGATTTTATACCTGGGAATTAAAGAAATGAATTTTCAGTTTGTAAATGGCGTGAGGGTAGGTTTGTGAAAAGGGAGACCATTGTAGGAGGAAGGAGAACAGTTTAGAAACTCCTGCAACAATCCTGGAAAGGTTTTATGGCAGCTTGAATATTTGTAGTGGCAGTGGAGAGGGAGAAAAGTGAACGGATTTCTTAAATATTTAGGCAACAAAAGGGACAGGAATTGGTGGACTGGAAGTGGAGTGGGAGAGAGAAGACATTGCCAATGATGGCACTTAGGTTTCCGGATTTGGCACCTGTATGGACTACAGGCACAAACACAGAGATGGGGTATATAGAGAACAAAATTTCAGAGAGAGGACTTCAGTTTGGGATATGTTGTTTTGGGGGTGCCTATGGGAATGAATGATATCCAGAAGGCAGTTGGATCTGAATTTCTGAATCTCTGAGAGGAAACAAGGCTAGAGATATAGCCCATGGATTATAGCTGAAGTCATGAAAGGAAGAAGAGAGGGGTCAGAACTCTACTGACACAAATAATTTAAAAGTACAGATACAGGAAGAGGAATCTATGAAAGATGCTCAGAAGGAACAGTCAGAAAGGTTAAAGGAGATCAAAAGAAGTATGGTGTGTGGAAACCCAGAGAAAGTTTGAAGATGGAGAAAGAGAATAGTCAACAGTCTTAGCTGTGCTCAGTAGTTTAGTAAGGGCAGCATAATGGATAAATTCTTCTTCCCCACCCCTGAATTTTTTTTTTCCTGTTAAAGGCAGCAGAAATATTCTAATTGTTTAATTTCCTCTGCTACTTTTCTCCTTCTCTCTGGGAAGTTGAGTGATTTATCTTACTGTCAGATTTGGAAAGAATTAATAAGGAATGCATGGCCTGAAGCTACCCTTTTTGCTCTGCGGGAATGAGCCTGCTGGCCACTGAGAAAATATAGTCTCCTTTCTCCTCTCTGCTGTCTTCCCAGATGCTCACTCAAAGCAGCTAAGAGGGAGACAGAAAGGAAAAGATAAGCAAGGTTACTTGATTCAGAAAGGTACCTGGGTAAAGGGATTCAGACAAAGGAATGGGTTAAGGCAAGAAAGAGTCCTGGCTCCCAGCTTTGTGACCAGTAAAGAGTCACGATACATGCTTGTGACTTGCTTGTCACAATCCAGTTCCTATCCAAGAAAGTATTTGGAAGTTCAGAGTGGTATTGCTTAATGGCCTCTATTTCTTCTGAATAGTAAGAAAAAAGAGTCATCCCCTGAAATTAAGGTAGAATAAGACTAAATATGTTTCATCAGAGTTGTAAATATTTGAAGAAATAAGTGAAAAATATGAGAAAATTGGTTAAAAACAAACAAAAGACCTCTAATTCAGCACTGAAAGTTAAGACCTTGACGATCTACACAGATGGGATTTTTTTTTTTTTTTTTTTTTTGTTACCCACTCTTCCTCCTTTCTCTAATGTAATCCCCTGTATCTTGCCTTTCATATTTCTCCCTGCTCATTGGCTTGTTTAGTATTCTTAGCTTCTCTCACAATTTCACCTGCAGCAATTCCAGGCTGGTCTAATGACCATACTCTGCTCCACTTTAATTCATCACACATCCCAAGAATTGTTCCCTTTCTAAATCACTGATACTCAAAAAATGACAGAAGGTTCCCACTACTACAGAATAACGGGCATAGCATTATGGTCCTGTACCTACATTTACTACCTTACACCTCCTGTCACACCTGCATGCTTTTGCTATATTGTCTTTTGCCCAAATCATTCTATTCAAACTAGATCGTCAACTTTTGGAATTAAGAGACATACAGATTCTACTCTCAATGACAAGCACAGCTCCTACCAGAGGCAGCAGTTTAATACAATTGATAATTTTAAATTCACTTTATTTCTAGACATTGGCCAAGAACCCATACAGTGAGAGTTAGAGATAAATAAGTCATACGTAGCTTACCATTCTTTAAAATAATGTTTTGCTTATCCAGATGAATTGCCATATATGAGTAAATAGTAAGAATGCAGTTTTCTGCTGTTGCAGTAACTGGAAGTGAAAACCTGAAAGTGAAAACATTGCATTTCAATACAATAAAAATTTCAGATGCAGTAAACGCGATGCATTTAAGTATCCCAGATGTCCTTAATGATGAAGACATGATGTATTCATTTTTTCTTTCTACTTACTTTGTTTTTTCTAACCATCTACTCAATGTTAATGATTTTTAAAATTTTTACTTTTAAATATTTTAACAGATATCATAAATTTCACTGTCAAGTGTGCTGTAGAACACAGACTGTAACTGCACAGGTGCAAAAACACAGATTCAGGAAAGTTTAGAGTTGAAGGTGTCTCATAGTTAATTTACTCCGTTCTTCTATGGAGTGCCTGAAGAATGGTATGTAGCCTTGGATGACACTATTAGGGAGACACTACCAGATGGCATTCACAACACAAACAGCCCATTTTATATCTGGAGAGCTGTAACTTCAGAAGTTCTGTTCCACAGCAACATAGAACAAAACCTACAACCTGAACCCCATTATCGTTCTTCAAATATTTAAATACAGTCATTATTTTTTCTCTAAGGTTTCTCTTCAGATTTCAGAAATTTAGAACATTTGAGGATTCTTTCTACTGCCAAGTCTCCAAATCTGTTATATATCAGCCTCATTTATTTAGATGATCTTTTGTTTTGTGTTTGTCCTTCTTTAAATGTGTCTGGGGACTGAAAGCAATATATTCTGCAAAAGTTATTCAACAAGTACAGAGTACTATTGCCTTCAATAACCTGCATACTCTGTTTTATGAAAGCATTGAGAAATTGTCTTATTATGTTTACCAGCCACAAAACACTCTTAAACTATATTTGGACTGTCTATCTTATATGACAATTCTATTCTTGTACAACTGTTTTTTTTAATAGAAGGGCTATATTTTATATCTATACCACTTTAATACTGCCTTATTAATTTCAGAACTGCATTATAGTATACCAAGAAAATATCACTACTGAATCAGCCATCTATCATCTACTAGTACTTTATGGTCACTAGCTGAGGTAAAATGCCAAAATCCCACGTTTTAATACAAGTAACTATAAGTAAATATAGAATAGGATGAAAGTAAAAAAATGTTCATAGCTGAAATATAATGAGTTATCAAGTAAATCAATGGTAAACATATACTACATGCAATTAAATGATTTCCACCTCAGTTCTACACACAATATTTTCCAGTAAGAAAGAAACTACATTTTTCTCTTTATACATTGATATGTATTAACATTTTATGTAAAATACACACACTCAACATCATCTTGGTTAACAAACACTAATCTTATCTTTCTTTTCTATGGATCCTAAGCACATGTATCAGATGGCCTTATTCAGGATTACATTTCATATCTATATGTAATTTTTACTATATGATATCATTCTTAAATTTAAATTTCCTTGATAGCATAAATCAGTACTTCTACAAATTGTGCACTTGTGCTAAACATAGTGATCAATCAATATTTCATTAGCCAATTATCTATATTTAACCAATAATTTTAGATTAAATAACATAGTTCACATAGAGACATCATCAACACTACCACATAGAATTAGAAATATTATTTTTTGTTTTAACTATGACTACAGAAGGAATAAAAGACCACTGTAATAAATTCTGTGGATGCTCTGCCTTTATACACATATTCCCTGGGATGTTTCCTGGGGCAGGCCCATAGCCAACACCTGTGGGTGTGGAAGTTTCAAATCTCAGCTCCATCACCCCAATCACAACAAAAACTGTGATGTCATTTCAGTTCTGGAGAAACCTACAGGATTAGGTTGCTGTTGAGATTTCAATTTAAATGTCACATTTATTTGGAGTGATCAATTCCCTGTTCTACTTCTCTTACCCCTTTATTGTTGTTTGCGGAGCGGGGAACATTTCCTTAATGCACAGACCCATGAATCATCATCTAAAAGTGAGCTTGTGGACAAAGTTACCTAAGACAACTACTAAATTAACAAACAAAAGAAACACTATCTCTTGAAATATTTCTAAAATGGTAAAGAATTGAGGAAAATAATTCTGAAAATAAATTTTATTCCAAGAATGAAGTGGAAATAAATATAATAATGTTTGTTTATCTTACAAACCCAGTTTGCAGAAGATAACATTTGATTTCAGATGTTCCTCATGGTAAAAAAATAGTCAACATGTACAAAACTGACTTGACCACATTCTTTTCATAGAGCATATAATACAGAAATCAGACAAGTAATATGGCATGGAACTATGGACACTTCACTCATCTATATTACTATTAAAAATACATTAAAACAGAAAAAAACAGACATACAGTTGGTAGTAGCAAGAGCTTACATTTTAATAAAAATATTTCTGGGGAAATAGAGCAATTTGTGTTACTTCATCAGGGAACAATGGTAATATTTATGAATTCCCTATGCCAATGCATACAGACACAAATGGTTACTGACAGATGAATTGTTCTAAAAAATACTCAGTATTACAGTAACAATGAGATGAAAAGCCCCTTTGATATTATGAGTTTCAATTCCATTATAAGATTTAAATAGCTACCTCAGGCACG